>NC_073310.1:58247664-58573735 GCF_027595985.1 Sorex araneus | reverse complement strand
AGTGACCCTGGGAGTGGTGGACCCTGGGATCACTGAGCAGTACTGGGGAGGCCCAGTACTGCTTAATTTTTATTAATTTCTTTGAGGAGTTGGGGACATACCCAGCAGTGCTAGATTTTGTGCTCAGGAGTTACCCGTGGCCATGCTCAGGGTCTGTATGTGGTACCTGGGATTCGAACCAGGGTTCTGCCTGTTAGAACCACCTACAGTGAGGTAGCACACAGGCCTAACCTCTTGGACAACCTAGAAATTGTAAGTTTTTTTTTAAATTAATTACAAAGTTACAAAGATACTCTTTGATTGGGTTTCAGGCCTACTTTGTTACAACCGCTATCCTATCACCAGTGTCCACTGTCCCCAGCAGTGCCCCTACTCCCCCCACTCCCTTCTCCTCAGCCTGTGGCAGGCACTTCCCCTCCCCATCGCCCTAGTGGCCCCTTGGCAAGCTTACCAGTTCTCCTGCTTTGTTTCTATTTTTTTTTTCCCTTTTTGGGTCACACCTGGCAATGCACAGGGGTTACTCCTGGCTCTGCACTCAGGAATTACCCCTGGCGGTGCTCAGGGGACCGTATGGGATGCTGGGAATCGAACCCGGGTCGGTCGCGTGCAAGGCAAACGCCCTACCCGCGTGCTATTGCTCCAGCCCCTGCTTTGTTTCTATTACTGTGGCATTTGGTACTCCCCATGCAAAGTTTCCTGATGTTCCCCATAGGTGAGAGGTTGTTCTGAGTCTGTTCCAGGTCTGTCCCTCTCCCTCTGAATGATTTCGTTCAGAATACTTTCCAGATCTATCCACGTAGTAGCAAATTGCATGACTTCATCTTTCTTATGGCTGAGTAATATTCCATTGAGTATATGTTCCATAGCCTCTTTATCCAAGCATCTATTCTTGAACATGGGTTATTTCCAGATTGTGACTATTGTGAATAGTGCAGCGAACATAGTGCAGATATTGTGCTTTATTTATTTATTTTTGGTTTTTTGGGTCACACCCAGTGATGCACAGGGGTTACTCCTGGCTCTGCACTCAGGAACCACCCCTGGCAGTGCTCAGGGGACCATATGGGATGCTGGGAATCAAACCCGGGTCGGCCGAGTGCAAGGCAAATGCCCTACCCGCTGTGCTATCGCTCCAGCCCCTGTATTGTGCTTTAAGGGTTTTTGAGAATATTCCCAAGAGTGGAATAGCTGTGTCTCATTCTGTTTCTGTTTTTTAGGCCACACACACTTGCTGCTGCTCAAGGGTTACTCCTGGCTGTGCACTTAGGAATTACTCCTAGCTGTGCTCAGAGATTAAACCTGAGTCAGTCACCTGTAGGGCAAAACACCCTACCCACAGTGCTCTTTCCAGCCCCATGAGGGTACCTTTTTTTCTCACATTCTGAGAATGGTGGTGGTTATTCTTTTTATGAGTGCCAGTCTGTTGTAATAGATGATATCTCAGTGTTGTTTTGACTTGTATTTTCCTAGAAATTTTAAGTTTTAATTGAAATATCAAAACAGTAAAAATTAATATAATAAGTATTAATATTAACAGTAATATGTCACTGTCATTCCGTTGCTCATCAATTTGTTCAAGCGGGCACCAGTAACATATCTCATTGAGAGACTTATTGTTACTGTTTTTGGCATATCCTATACACATGGGTAGCTTGCCAGGCTCTGCCGCTCGGGCTCGATACTTGGTAGCTTGCTGGGCTCTCCGAGAGGGGCGGAGGAATCAAACTCAGGTCGGCCACGTGAAAGGCGAACGCCCAACCACTGTGCTATCACTCCAGCCCTCAGTAATATACAGTTGAAAATATTTCCCCCCCAGAAAATATATATATATATATATATTTTTTTTTGCTTTTTTTGGGGGGAGGGGGGTCACACCCAGCAATGCTCAGGGGTTACTCCTGGCTTTGCACTCAGGAATTACTCCTGGCGGTGCTTGGGGGACCATATGGGATGCTGGGGATCGAACCCGGGTCGGCTGCGTGCAAGGCAAACGCCCTACCTGCTGTGCTATCACTCCAGCTCCTGGACTGTACTATTTTTCTGGTCCCTTTGAAAGTAGTTTTGATTCTACTTTCATTGAAATGTCAATGCCAGCACCTGAATTAGAAAAGGTTTTTTTCTTTTTTTTTTTTTGAGGGGGAGAAGGGGGTTACTGTTACTCCATAGTAAATGAAGTGACTTAAAATGAAGAGTTCTTGACTTTTAAGTAATTAGTAATGAGAATTGTTAGTATATTTAAAGTGCATTTACATTGGATTTTTTTTGTGGGGGGAGGGGCGTACCTTGCAATACTCAGGGGTTGCTCCTGGCAGGGATCAGGGGACCGTGTGGAATGCTGAGGATCTACCCAGGCCAGCCTCATGGCAAGGCAAATGCCCTACCCACTGGACTATTTTCTAGAGAAATCCCTACACTTGGGCCGGAGAAAATGTGTAATAGGTAGGTTGCTTACCTTTGCTGACCCCTGTTCAGTCTCCAGCTTCCCATATGGTCCCCTGAGCACCACCGGAAGTGATCCCTGAATACAGAATCAGGAGTAAGCCCTAAACATCTGGTATGGCCCCAAAGCAAAAAAAAAAAAAGATTTGACTTTAATAATTATTTTAATATATCATTATAAATGGGAAAATTATTTTATTTTTATTTTCAGGTTGGGCTCATGTGGTTTGTGCCCTGTATATTCCAGAGGTACAGTTTGCCAATGTTTCTACAATGGAGCCAATTGTTTTACAGTCTGTTCCACATGATCGCTATAATAAGGTAAGGTGCCTATTTTTTTCCTTACTCTTAGAATATTCATTTTCATGTGTGTATGTGTGTGTGTGTGTGTGTGTGTGTGTGTGTGTTTTAGAACTGGGAAGTGTGAATACATTTTTTGTAACTTTCATTTTAGGTGTCTATTAAGAATTCTAGAGGGGTTTGAGCAACAGTACAGGATTTCCATGCATGCAGCTGACCTCAGTCCAATATCCCATTCTCCTCGGTCCCAGCACAGTCAGGAGGGGTCCCGGAGCACAGAGCTAGGAGCCCTGAGCACCACTGGGTGTGGCCCCAGAACAAAAATAATTCTGAAGGGACTGACAGATAATAAGCTAACATAGGGCAGATGCCCAACCTGGCTCAGTCCTTGGCACCGCATGGTCTCCTCAGCTTCACTGGGTGTGGCCCTGGGTATTTCCTTTCCCTGGTTTAAGCTCTGTCCCCTGCCCATGCACCATACACAGTGTTGTGGGGTTTCGAGGCGCTACTTGTGATTGCTTGTCTTTCTGAGTGTGCTGTGCTTTCCTAGGAAGGTGGGGTGTCCCGACTCGGGGTCAGGAGCTTCTGGTGGCATTGCTCAGCCCAGCAGGACCTAGCTACACCCAGGCGGCGCCAACGGAGAACCTGTGGCCTTCTGCCTGGCCCTCTGCTCCTTGAGCTCTCTCTTGGAGCCCCTCAAGGTTTATTCATTAAAAACACTCGTTGAGTTTCAATTTTGAAGTAAATTTAAACTTATAAATGGTTGCATGCCAGGCAGTTTCTTAGTGCCTTTACTGTGTCTCCGCAAGCAATGAGTGAGAGTCCCTTTTTGTTGTTTTTCTTTTTGGGCCACACCTGACAGTACTCAGGGGTTACTCCTAGCTTAGGGAATGAGGCCATGTGGGTGCCATGTTCAAACCTGGGTGGGGGGCTGGAGGAATAGCACAGCGGGTAGGGCATTTGCCTTGCACGCAGCTGACCCGGGTTCGATTCCCAGCATCCCATATGGTCCCCTGAGCATCGCCAGGGGTGATTCCTGAGTGCAGAACCAGGAGTAACCCCTGTGCATCACCAGGTGTGACCCAGAAAGCAAAAACAAACAAACAAACAAACAAACCTGGGTGGGCCCCATGCGAGGCGACCGCCCTCCCCTCTGCTCTTCATGTCTGAGCTTTCCTTCAGTGCCTTTGACATGTCTCACTCATTCAGTGCTTCTGACACACGAGTATTTTTTAGGCTTAGCTGGTATAATTTTGGCCTGGAATAATTTCTCTGAAGATGCTTGATGCCTTTTAAGTGAGGGTGGTATTTAGAAATAAATATATGAAGTTCTATTATGGGTTCTGTCAGTGTGTTAGTGGCAAATTTATGTATGTATAGATGCAGAGTATATACACCTTAACGTCTATTTTTTTCTGTCCTTTATATATTGAACACTAGTGTTCACAGTAGTTCTCATCTACTATTGTATTTTTTACAAACTACACCTTATCTCTTTGTATTCATTCATCTCTGCTCATGCATTCTCAGGTACTAGGGGAAAATTTGGTTTTGGTTTTGATTGGAGGTGCACACCTAGCTGTGCCCAGGTCTTTTTTTTTTTTTTGCTTTTTGGGTCACACCCGGTGATGCACAAGGGTTACTCTTGGCTCATGCTCTCAGGAATTACTCCTAGCGGTGCTCAGGGGACGATATGGGATGCTGGGAATCGAACCCGGGTCAGCTGTGTGCAAGGCAAACGCCCTACCCGCTGTGCTAATCACTCCAGCCCTTCTGCTCAGGTCTTACCCTGCATGTGTGCTCAGGGGTCACTCCTTTTAGTGCTTGGGGTACTATATCTGAAGCCAGCGTTCTAACCGGGTCAGCTGCTTGAGAAGAAACGCCCTTCCTCACCGTCCTCTTTCCCCAGCATCATTTATTTATCTTTTTGAGTGGACTCAGATCACGGCATAGTAGTCTATGCTTGGTCCCTTCTGTTCTCCCACTTCTCTCCACGCACATGATAAACTCATTTCATGCAGTCTTCCCTTTAGTGCCAAGTTGCATCAGTCCTTTAAAAAGTTATTTTTTGCGTATGAGAGATGAGGGAACACAGCAGGTCTTAGGCTTGCCAGAAAAGACACTTTGCCATGGACTGGCTCCTCTAACTCATTTTTTTATTTTTTGAATGTGGGAGCACTGCTATTTATTCAGCCATTGATTAAGCTGATTGAATTGGGCATGAACTTCACATTACTGTTTTTTTTTTTTTTTTTTTTTGGTTTTTGGGTCACACCCGACGATGCACAGGGGTTATTCCTGGCTCTTCACTCAGGAATTACCCCTGGCGGTGCTCAGGGGACCATATGGGATGCTGGGATTAGAACCCGGGTCGGCCGCGTGCAAGGCAAACGCCCTACCCGCTGTGCTATCGCTCCAGCCCCTCACATTACTGTTTTTAAAATTGAATCACCATGAGATACAGTTACAAAGCTTTCATGTTCGAGATTCAGGCATACAATGATCGAACACTCATCTTTACACCAGTGCATGCTTTCTACCACCAACGTCCCCAGTATCCCCCTCCAGTACCCCCCACTCCCCAATCCCAGTCCTCACCCTGCCTCCATAGCAGACAATGTCCCCAACACTCCCTCTGTACTTTTGGGCATTATGTTTTGCTCGAATTTTCCCACCACCATTCAAGCCTGCCTGCCAGGGGCAGATGCTACATCATTTATTGTCTCTTGCTCGTTTTGAATAATGAAGTGCTTTGGCCTTGCGCTTATGGAACCCTAGATTGTAGATGGTTGGGTCCCAGAGACATTTTTTTCTTTTTGGGTCACACCCGGCAATGCACAGGGGTTACTCCTGGCTCATGCACTCAGGAATCACTCCTGGCAGTGCTCGGGGGACCATATGGGATGCTGGGAAATTGAACCCGGGTCGGCCACGTGCAAGGCAAACGCCCTACCCACTGTGCTATTGCTCCAGCCCCTCCAGAGACATTTCTGAGGACACTAATCCATTTTGGGATTCAATTGGGCATCTCTGGTCCAGGGCTGTTGGTGCACTAAGATGGCACCCAGAGGCACATTTTCGGGGTGACAGCCAGTCTGGGTGGCGGGGAGCCGGGCCTCTGCCACCTTGCTGCACGGAGATTTACTCCTGGAACCCACACACCTGGGCCTTGCTTGTGGAAGCTCTTGGTTGCTGGGATTCCATCTGGAGTAGGCGTAACATCAAATTTTATTTTATTTTATTTTTTATTATTATTATTTTTAAAATTTTTTATTTTTTATTTTTTATTTTATCACCATGTGGAAAGTTACAAAGTTCTCAGGTTTATGTCTCAGTTATACAGTATTCAAACACTATCCCTTCACCAGTGCCCATATTCCACCACCAAAATCCCCAGTATACCCCTAACCCCCGCCCCCCACCCCCAATTGTATAACTGATGAATTTCACTTCATTTTCTCTTTACCTTGATTACCTTCCATATTTCAACACAAAACTCACTATTTTTGTGGGAGTTATACCCCCAAACAAGATAGCCCTACTAAGGAAGCATTTGATACTTAGTTTTCCATTAAAAGATTATATGTTTTCAGGTTTTAGAAAAGGTCGCGCGGCCGCATTAGCGGCTGCGTGGCTCGGATGTGTCCCAGTCCTGAATCCCGGAGCCGTGTTAGTTGCTGCTCAGTGTTGCCAGGGCTCCATCTGGAGAAGGTGTGCTGGCTGCACCTCCTCCGTCCGGCTCCCCAGTGTTGGTGGCCCCAATTCGGGTCCGGAGCATTTTCCGGGCCGCGTTGCTCACCAGAATGCCTGGCCGCTTCTCTGTTGAATGTGGCAAGATGGCGCCGAGGGTGGGACGAGGGCGTGACTTCTGGCAGCCGGGACAAACATCAAATTTTAAATCCACAATATTACTTAAATAAAATATAATAATCTCAGAGAATTGTTTGATTTTCTGATGGCCAAAACTGGGTATGGGAGCCAGAGTGACAGTACAGAAGCTAGGGCAATTGTCTTCTACTTAGCCGACTTGGGTTCGGTGCCAGGCATCCCATATGGTCCCTGAGCACCCTGAAGAGTAATTCCTGAGTGCAGAGCCTGGAGTATTCCCTGATCTCGGCTGGGCGTGGCCCCCAGACACCCACATATCCCAAAGTACAACTCTGGATATGTTTCCTAAGACATAATTTCTATCACTGATACCGTATAATACAAAAAGTTAGGCTTCTAATATGCAGTACTGGTAGAGGCATAGGATTTCCATTCCTGTTCTGAAGAAGATATCGGAAGGGCAAATGTGTTAGTGGCATAAGGGAGGTTTTATAATTCAGTAGGAGAAATGCTGTTCTGATCTCTAAGAACAGTGCTCGGGCTTGCTGACCAATCCTCTGAGCTCACGGGGGAATCTGCTGCGTGGGCTCCTCTCATGCTGTCCTGTTGGGAGTGGAATCTGGAGTAGAGAGAGTTATTAGTAGTGTCTCAGGACCATGTGGAATGCAGGGATTGAACCCAGGTCTGCCCATGCAAGGCAGATGCCCTCCCCACTGTACTACCCCCTGGACCCTGGGGTAGTGAGGTCTTTGCTGCCATTCTAGCTTTCAGCTTTGCTTCTCACCTGTGCCAGAGAGCACTCTCTGGAAGCTCTTCCCCTGGCCTCTAGGCCTTAGTGATCTATCCCTTAACAATGTATCACTAATCTACCTCTTAGAGATAGATTGCTTGAATTTGAAGTTTAAATTGTTTGAATTTGAAGTTTCTGTTATTCTGGTTCAATCTCTTCCCGCCCCTCCCCCCCCTTTTTGGGTCATACCCGGCCATGCACAGGGGTTACTCCTGGCTCATGCACTCAGGAATTAACTCCTGGCCGTGCTCAGGGGACCATATGGGATGCTGGGGATCAAACCCGGGTCAGCTGCGTGCAAGGCAAACGCCCTCCCTGCTTTGCTATCGCTTCAGCCCCAAGAATCTTTCCTTTTTTAGAGAGACGTTTTGTAGTTGTAGTTCAGTCTGATTTCTTTTGTTTTCAGGGGTTTACATTTGTTTACTGGATACTTTTTTACCCTCTTTATTCTGTGGTGATAAGGTTTGATCCCAGGGCCTCCCAGCAGCAAGACAGATGCTTCCACTGAACTCCATACTGTAGGCTTCCCTACTTCTTTAAAAATAATGGTAGGGACTGATGTGATAGCGTAGGGCGTTTGCCTTGCACTCGGCCAACCTGGGTTCGAATCCCAGAATCCCACAGTCCTATATGGTCCCCTGAGCATCGCCAGGAGTTATTCCTGAGTGCAGAGCCAGGAGTTAATCCTGTGCATCGCTGGGTTGACCTAAAGAGAAAAGAAAAAAAAGTTGCTGTGTGTGATTTTTGGGGTGACATCTGATGTGGGGCACTGGGCACTTTTGGGGGGGTTGGAGGTTTTGGTCACACCCAGCGATGCGCAGGAATTACTCCTGGCACTGCTTGGGGGACCATATGGGATGCCGGGGATTGAACTTGGATTGCCTCGAGCACGGCAGACGCCCTACTCACTGTATCATTGCTCTGGTCCTTGGGCATCACTTTTGCTGGTGCTTAGGGAGCCACGTTGGTGGCTTGGATTAGACCAGGTGGGCTGCGTGCCTTGCAGGTGGCTTAAATGCTGCATTTGATCAGGACACTGTCCTCTGTGTATTACTCGAGCCAGAGTGCACACTGGAGGAAGCCTCTCTGGCATGGAGAGTACGTGCTGCTTAGGGTAGCTTGGTTAGTTGGTCAGGGGCTTGAGCTTCCAAGGTAAAAGTTTGACAGTTTTTTGAAATGTATTTGAATATATGTAATTAGAAATTAATTTTTGTAAGGTCTACTTTTATTCAGCTGATAAGTTTATCTAATTTTTATTGCTCCTTATAGATGGTCATTTGTGTAGTTCAGTCTTTCATGGGAAGGTGAGAGTGTCAGCTGTGGTCAGTGGGGACAGCAGGCAGGGTGGCTGGACTGGCCATTAGGAATCACCTCATCTGAAGTCTCCTGCTCTCATGCTCCGTTAGCTCTTCCGTCCCGCAGACAGGAAGGATTCCTTTAAAGAATACCTCTGCACCGGAATCAGTTGGTATTGGCGCAGAGGACGGGGATAAGGTGGGGTGCTCGCGCAGAGTCTTCCGTGGGGCCTTGGAGTCGGAGGCTGCCCATGCGCCTGTGCGCTGCTCCTCGCAGGCCTGCTTGCGCATCCTTTTCAGATCCGCGTTGTTTGTACAAGTTTGGATTATTGTGAAAAAGATGTTTTCAGGTAACGTATCCTAGATGGTACGCCTGCTCTCGACTTCTCATGATAGTTGTAAAGTTGTGCAGCTCACACTTGTAAAGCATGGGATGGTTTTTGTTTAATTCTTGGCTTGGTTCTCCTCTCAGACCTGCTACATTTGTGATGAACAAGGAAGAGAAAGCAAAGCGGCCACTGGTGCTTGCATGACTTGTAACAAACATGGGTGTCGGCAGGCTTTCCATGTCACGTGGTAAGTGTTTCTGTTGCTGCCCAGCACTGACATTGGGGATTTCTTTACATTCAAGATTTCCTTAGGTGAGGCTGGAGTGATAGTACAGCGGGTAGGGCGTTTGCCTTGCACGCGGCTGACCTGGGTTCGATCCCCGGTGTCCCATAAGGTCCCCCAAGCACTGCCAGGGGTAATTCTTGAGTGTAGAGCCAGGAGTAACCTCTGAGCATCTCTGGGTGTGACCCAAAAAGCAAAAAAAAAAAAAAAAAAAAAAAAAAAAGACTTCCTTAGGTACTCAGATATTTTCAATAAGTTTTATTGGGGCATTTTGCTTAGACTTAAGTAGAATTCTCTTAGTTCAAAATACTTATTAGAGTGGAATTTTCAACAGGTGAACCCTGGTTCTAATGTGTTACTTTTGTTTTGTTTATTGGCATTACCTGCCCTTTGAATTATTACTGGGACTGAGAGATTGCAGTGAATGATCGGACTTCTCGCTTTTGGTATTCCAAGGGGAGGAAAGCATCATCATGTCAGTATTATGAGTTCTCTTTTGGGGGTACAAGTGTGCACTTAGGCCACACCCTTTAGTGCTTAGGGGCTACTCCTGGTTGTAATCAGGAGACCTTGTGTGATGCCAGGGATTATAGTGGGGTTTGCCACATGGATGGCAAGGGCCTCCGCTCTGGTCCTATCTCTCTTGCCCAGTCTGTGGCTCCTTTTGGAGGAGGGACTCACAGCCTTTGGTGTCTGGGGGTTGCTCCCATTGGTGCTCAAGAGGCCTTGTGGTGCCAGGGATCGCTGATGCTGGGGTGATCGTAGTCTATGTGTATTGTTTAAAAATACAAGGAACAGGGCTAGAGAGAAAGTACAGGGAGAGCACAGGTACTTGCCTGCATGAAACTGGCACCATAGGGCCCCTCAGTGCTACCTGGAGTGACCCCTGAGCACAGAGCTGGCAGGTGTGGCCCAACACCTCCACCCCACCCCCATCACAAATCGCACATCTTGCATTGCAATTTAGCTCTTAGGCTAATTTTTACTTACATTTTTTGGTGCCTACTGTACTGTGCTATATGTTTTGAGCCATTTAGAGTTATCAAATTGTTGGAGGGGGTGTGAATGAAAAATACTGTTTTTTAAAAAGATCATAACAAATGCCGTAATGTCATTTCAGCTCTTTAGAAACATGTGAAGATTCTCCTTTTTTAAAAATTTACTTACAGTGATCAGATTAAATAAGTAAAAAGTAATGATTATTGGGAATGATCGTAAAGAAATTAAATGTATTTGATAACAGTAGAATGCATAAATCTACATGTTAGAAGATGGAGAAGAAATGAACACCGCTTAAAATATTAATCCAAGATTGGGGGTGAAATGTGCTTCATCAAATGAAAGCTTTTTGTTTCCCTCCTTGTCATGGGTAAAAAAAATTTTGAGGGGCTACCCCCAGCATTGCTCAGAACGTAATCCTGACTCTGCTCAGGAATCGCTCCTGGCGGGGCTCTGGGACCATATGGGGTGGTCAGCCATGCACAAGGCAAGCGGCCTTCCCCCCGTGTCATCTCTGGCCCCACCAGACCATCAGAGAAAATTTTCATACAGATACACATACTTGGAAGTGAGTTTTACTTGAGTTTTACACATACACATACACACAATTTACATATATCCTGTAGTTTGAAGTTTTATTCACATACCTTCCCTTTTTTATACACACACGTGCACACACACACACACACACGTACTATGTATATCCTCTAGTTTGAATTTTTGTTTACATGCCTGGCTTTTGTTTTCAGTGCTCAGTTTGCCGGACTACTTTGTGAAGAAGAAGGTAATGGTGCAGATAATGTCCAGTACTGTGGCTACTGTAAATACCACTTTAGTAAGCTGGTAAGAATTTGTCTTTGTCTTAATTTAATATTTTAACAGTTAGTTTTGAAAATGAGTTGACACTTAAATATAAGAAGCATAATAGCAATTTCTTTCCCTTTGATTTTTGTTGAAGATTGCTTAGCATGTTCTATATTGAAAATGAAAAGATCTGGTAATGATGTAAATTTTAAAAGATGAAATTCTCATACATTTGACTTATAAGATATTCTAATATTCTAATTTAGAACATTTACTAACAACGTATTTCTATACATTTTGAAAAAGCAAATATGTAAAGAACTGTAATTTTTCATTTTCATTTAGTTTGATTTTTATGTTTTATGTTTCTCAATCACACTTCTTTTGTATTTGCTTTCTTGCTATTACTATATTTTTTGCTTATTTGGAGATAGTAAAAATAAAAACTTTTAATTACTTCTCTGTTACACTTCCCCCCACCCCCACACTCAGCAGTGCTCAGGGTTTACTCCTGACTGTGCTCAGCGATTACTCCTTGCAGTGCTCGGGGGACCATCTGGGGGGTCGGGGAACAAACCTGGGTTAGCCATGTGCAAGGCAAGTGCCCTGCCTGCCATACTATCTCTCTGTTCCCTGGTTACAAGTTTGAGAAATTAATTTTTGGGGGTGGGAAACACACTCTTGCTTTGGTCCACACACTTGGATGTGGTGGTGCTCTGGGGTCTTCCAGCAGTACACCTGGGAGTGCTCCGATGCGCAGCATCTCAGCAGAGCCAACCCAGGGCATCACTCACACGTGAGAGGCTGTGCTCTCTACCACTTGAGCCACATCTCCACAAAAAAAATAGTGCGTTTTTGGGAATATTACAGGTTTGTCAACAGCAAGGATTTAATTCCTATTTTCTGCCCATGTTCCTTTAAAGGAGCAATATTTAATGTCCTAAATATGTATCTCTCAATCTTTGTATACCTGTGTACTAAAAATTTAGGGCTTCTTGATTTTTTTTTTCTTTTTGGGTCACACCCAGCGATGCTCAGGGGTTACTCCTGGCTTTGCACTCAGGAATTACTCCTGGCAGTGCTTGGGGGATCATATGGGATGCCGGGGATCGAACCCGGGTCGGCCGTGTGCAAGGCAAACGCCCTACCCACTGTGCTATCGCTCCGGCCCCAAGGGCTTCTTGATTTTTTAAAAAAACATTAAAATTTGTTTTGAAATTGGTTACCATTCCCTTATGTATACCAGGGTTATTTTCATTCAGTTATCAAGTTTTAAAAAATGGATTTAATAAGGAGGCCTTTTAAAAAAAGTGTTTAATACTTCTAATCTACTTCATGCATTTAAAAGAGAGAGATGAAAGAATTGATATGAGAAGTTTAGACAGTGAAATGGAAATCTTGCCTCCTGGATGTTAAAAGCATATTGTAATCTTCATATTTTAAATGATCTATAACATGGATAAAGAACAAAAATTGATTTTGAAGTTTGTATATGTGGAGTTTCCTTGTTGCTTGCTACTGTTGATCATTCTGTTTGCTAGTTAGAAAAAATGTTAGTGATTTAGTAAAATCATATCACCTCTACATATGCATGGAAATGGAACATTTTTAATAATTATATTTATTGAAACTAATTATGCTATCACCAAGTTTTAAACACCTCACCTCTTACCACTATACCTTATTATAATAGCATTGCATATTTTAAAACAAATACCTAATACTTTTAGTAATGCTTTGGAAAGTGCATGGGCCTGACATTTCCTTTAATTTTTTTCTTGACTGTGGAGCTGTATTTTGAAAACTGTATGCCTTAAAACTAAAAGTATCATTCAAAGGCTTCTGCTTTTCCCAGTGGCATAAAGCAACTATGTATTTTCCTTTTCTTCTAGTCTTCGCATCTTTCTTCAATATGTCATTCTATTTTGGTTGAAATTTTATTTTTTTAAAGGAAAAGAATTAGCCTTAAATTATAGTTGATTTTTTTAGTGAGGCTATTTTATGATAAAGTGACTGATAAGCCACTGGTTAGAGCAAAAATATAATCTAATTTCACACATTTTAATAAATTGACAAAAAATATGGCATTAATGTTAAATTTTTAGGATTAAGAGTTTCATTTCTAAGACGAGATGATATATGAGTGGTGTCTAAACAGGATTATATTTTAAAGTAGACTTTTTAAAAACCTCATTTCAGCACAGTTCACACATGACTTGGTTTAAGTGTAGAAAAAGATTAATTTTTATATACATATACATATACATATATGTATATATATTTTCTTTTGTAGAAAAAGAGCAAACGGGGATCTAATAGGTCATATGATCAAAGTTTAAGTGATTCCTCCTCTCACTCTCAGGATAAACATCATGAGAAAGAGAAAAAAGTAAGTGGATTTGTTGTTGCTAAGTATACGTAGTAGCACATCTACTTAATAGAATTTTTTTCCTTTTTTAGAAGAAATTAAGTTCTTGATAGCAGCTTAATGGACACAATGAAATAGAGAAAAATTTTGAGTAGCAGAAGAGTTTTTAGTTTAAGAGTAGGTATAAAATAATGCCATATTTGTGAATATGATCGTACCCATTTCAGTTGCAAATTTTATGATTGGAAAGCATAAGAGAGATTTCTTGAATTTGTTCCTCTGGTCATCTTGTGAAATCTCCAGGTGACTTTAGCAGTAATAATTTGTTGTTGTGTGTTATGTAATTATTCCACATTTAACTAAAATCTCACCAGTTATTTCCCTTTATTACAGATTAGTTATTACATTCTATACATTTTTGTGTGGTGTCACTCTGTGCGGCTACCCCAGAAATGCTAGTGTTTTATTATTAATATATATATTTTTAATGTCTAAATATAACACTCTGGAGAATATCTTCTCTTCAAACACTAAAATGCTTGCCTAATCCTAATCTGTCTTCTTCTGACTTGCTTGTTTTCTGCTTGTTTTTAATCACATTAAAGGATACAAATAATTTTTAATAAGCTGCTAAAGTATCTGTAGCATCAACAGCCATAGAATCATTTATAGGGCATATTGCCAATTTAAGAAAAGGGGATGCTTCTATGACATTTAAAAAAAAAAACACTGCAAATAAGTTTAAGTAAATTTAATTAGAAAAATGTGTTACTTTTAAGTAGTTGGCATAAACTCATCTGGAAAATATTTCTATAAATTTGTTAAACATTAGATCTTTTAAGATGGTTTAATATGATTAAAGTGACTAGGATTTGGGAAGGTGGTTGTAATGCACTATTATTAAAAAAAATAGAAAAAAATAGAATCTAGTGAATTTATGCCTTATTTCATGGTGAACATTTTGAAAGCTTAAATGTTTTAGTTTTGGTAGTTTTATTTGAGTGAAATAAAAAGACTGTACTTTATATATACCTGTAAAGCAATTGTGGGGTTTATACGTATTTTTGTATAGTGTAAATAGTAAGGATTGCACATAATCTAAATGTTGGTTTTTTTCTTTTTGAGGTAGTTTTTGGATACTGACAATCATACGGTTCTAACTTGCTATCTATTGTTTTAATTGCTAAAGGAAAAATGGTGGATTTGGTTTGTCAGTTTAAGACATTCTGTGAAATTGTAGATTTTTACTTAATAAATGAGCATTTTAGGTAGGACTAAATTTTTGTTTGTTTGCATGCATGTTTGTTTGTTTGGGGGCCACACCCAGCAGTGCTCAGGGGTTTCTCCTGGCTCTGCACTCAGGGATAACATCTGGTAGGCTTGGGAGACAGTAAGTGGTGCCGGGGATTGAACCTGGGTTGACTGCATGCAAGGCAAATGCACTACGTGCTGTACTATCTTTCTTCCCCCCCCCCATCACATACACACAAACCTTTAAAAGAATTTATTACCTGATTTCTTTTCTTTTTTCTTTTTTTTTTTTTTCTTTTTGGGTCACACCCGGCGATGCACAGGGGTTACTCCTGGCTCTGCACTCAGGAATTACTCCTGGTGGTGCTCAGGGGACCATATGGGATGCTGGGAATCGAACCCGGGTCGGCCGCGTGCAAGGCAAACGCCCTACCTGCTGTGCTATTGCTCCAGCCCCTATTACCTGATTTCTTAATGGACATATATAGTACTAAGTTGGCTATATGGAAGGTCTGCTCATTTCCCACTATACTGTTTCTCCGGTCCCTAAAAGTGATTTTTAAAAAGTACTTTTAGGGTGTGTGTGTGCGAAGAAATAGTATAGTGGGTGGTAAGGTGCTTACCTTGCATGCAGCTGACCCTGGTTCAATCCCCGACATACTGCGTGGTCCCCAGAGCACCTTCGGCATTGATCACTGAGCACTGTCGTCATTGATTTCTGAGTGCAGAGCCGGGAATAACCCCTGAGCATTGCCGGTTAGACCCAAAAATATTTCTAATCTCTTCTACTTCTGCTAGGACCAAAGTCACACTTTCTTGGTTACAGTTCTCACTAGGATTTACATATTTGGTTGTAGTGTGGTAAAGATGTTTTTTTTTTTTTTTTAAATTCTGGGGTATTTATACCTGGTGATGCTTAGAGGTTCCTCCTAGCTCTGCTCTCAGGAATTTCTCCTGGAGGTGCTTGGGGGAACACATGGGGTGATGGGGATTGAATCTTGGTCGGCCGCATGAAAGGCAAATATCCTACTTGCTGTACTATTGCTTTCGTCCCAGTTGCACATATCTTGGTCTCTGGGAGCAAATAGATTCCCTAAGGTTATACATAACTGGGATGGTGCTGGGGATGGAGCTTGAGGCCCCATGGGCACCACTGAACTATCCCTAGGGCCCAGTGATAGATATGTATACACACAATTTTTATTTTATTTTTATTTTTTATTTTACTTTATTTTTTTCTTCTTTTTGGGCCACACCCAGCAATGCTCAGGGCTCACTTCTGGCTCTGCACTCAGGGATTCGTCCTGGCATTGCGTGGGGAACTATATGGGATGCCGGGAATTGAACCTGGTCAGCAGTGTGCCAGGCAAGCATGCTACCTGTTGTCCTGTCTGCCTCTTGATTAGGCTTTGATTTCAGCTGTGGCGGATACCGCATTCCTTGTTATTTGGAGATTCATTCTGTGTCTTGATACCTGACTCCGTCAGAGTCGGCCTCCTCCCTCCCCATCATTCCTTTCCCCAGTTTCTCCTTTTCCTAGTCTGTGCTGTGGTTTTAGGTAGAAAAGGAATAATTCAAGTAGTCAGGGAAAGAAAAAATAATAATTCTGACAAGATTTTGAGGTCTAGGTGATCCTTTCAGATTTTTGTTTTGGGCCCACCCCTGGCATTGTGCTCCGGGATCACTCCTGGGCCCTCGGGGATCGAGGGATTGAGCCAGGTTGGCCATGTGCGCTCCAATTCCTGTACCCTCAAAGTCTTAAGAAGTCAGAAACTGGATTAATATTTTAGTGCTATGATTGATCCCAGGGAAACTTTGCTGTTTCTGAAATTCTCTATTTTGTTGCTTGTCAGTTTCTTATTGTATCATTATCTGCTTCAGCTGCCAACCAATTTCAGTTGCTTTTGGTGTCCTTAGTTTTTCCCCAGGTTTTTGTTTGTTTTTCCATGGGAAAATTTGATGTCATTTCAGATCATTTTTTGAAGTGCTGGGAATTATAGGCACTCTTATCTCACTAGAAATTTACATAGTTTCAACACAGAATTATTATGTTACCTGAAAGCAATTGATTTAGCTTCTTATACCTAAATATTAACCTCTAATATTGGGCTTTTTTGATGAGCTTTTGGCACAATGAAAATCTTTGTGAGTACTAGCAAACCTTTATAAATAATTTACTCTGGGAGGTAACCTTAAGCTCATACTTTCACTGGCTGCACGTAGATTTATTTATTTATTTATTTTGCTTTTTGGGTCACACCGGCGATGCACAGGGGTTATTCCTGGCTCTGCACTCAGGAATTTCCCCTGGCAGTGCTCAGGGGACCATATGGGATGCTGGGAATTGAACCCGGGTCGGCCGCGTGCAAGGCAAACGCCCTACCCGCTGTGCTATCACTCTAGCCCGGGGTTGCACGTAGATTCTTACAACCACTCTGTGATTCATTCTGTGTCTCTATTCGTAACTCCCAGAGGCAGTCGTTTTCCTGTCCTAAAGTCTGTGTTGCACTCTAGGTGAAAAAAAATAAATAAATTAAGTACTCAGGAAAACAAAACGGGCCAAAATTTTTGAGATTAGGATTCCTGAGAGAGAATAGTTGTGGCTGATGTTCATCTTGGCCTCAGGTCACAGTGAGTCTGAGTATTTCCTAAAAAGTCCAAATCGAAACTTTGTGTTGTTACTTTTTGTTTCTTTTGTTGTTGCTACTAATAAAGTCCTAACATTGTAGTCTTACTTAGATTAGATATTAAAGGAAAGATCACAGTACTTGGGTATCAACATTTTAATTAGTTATTTAATTTATGTTTTTGGAGGTGGGGGGCACACCTGGCAGTGTTCAGGGCTTATCCTGGCTCTGCTCAGGGGTCACACCCTCCTGGCAGGCTTAGGGGATCATCTGGGGTGCTGGCGATCAACCCTGGGTCAGCTGCGTGCAAGGCCTTACCACTGTTCTGTCTCTCTGGCCCTTGGCTTACTTCATCCCCACCCCCAGACCCCATTTTTTTTCCTGGGCTTTCTTTCGGGTGCTCAGGGGCGCTAGTGATGCTTGCCACAAGGGCCACCTTCTGGAGTCCAGAGCTCAGGGCCGTACCGGGCCATGCCCAGGAGGCCGTGTGGTGCTGGTGGCACGGGTCTGGGCCTTGGATGCTGTTTGTCCTAACTAACCTCGTGCTATTTTTCTGGTCCCCCAGTCCTAATGCCTAATGCCTTTATTATTATTATTATTTTTCAAATAGTTTCTGTTTTTGACTTTGGGCCACACACTGCAGTGCTCAGAGGTGACTCCTGGCTCTGCTCTCAGGAGTCATTTCTGGCGGGATTGGGGGGCCTTAGAAGGTGCCTGGGATCAAACCTTGGTGGTTGCCCGCGTGCAAGGCTAACGGTCTGCCTGCGGCACTGTCGCTCCAGCCCCCCTGAACCCTAATTCTTACCTGATTCAAATGATTGAGAAAAAACTGGTTAAAATCATCACATTTAGTAAACTTGGGCTTCTAATATGTAATTTCTTTCATATAATTGAACTTCTTTGTTAATTAATTTTAACATCTCAGAACAAAGCTATGGTATCAGAACTTTAAATTATTTTGTCAGAGGTAATTAATTCACTTCTCAGTAAACCCAGGAAAGAATTTCTTCTGAATTTCTGTTCACCTCATGGTTGTTATAGAAATTATTGCCTGCTAGTTGATAGTCTGGCACTGTTCTGCTGGAATACAACTTTAAAGTGTTCTTTAGAAATGTACTCAAATTTGGTATTTTTGTTAATTTTTTTTCCTCTTTGGGGTCACACCTGAATGATGCTCAGGGGTCATTTCTGAATTTGCACATAGCACTTACTCCTGGTGGTACTCAGGAAACCATATGAGATGCCAGGGATTGAACCTGTGTTGGCTGCGTGCCAGAAAATGCCCTCCCGACTGTACTATTGCTCTGCCACCTTGTGTCCATTTTTAAGTATTTGGTGTTTTGTGGGCCTGAGGGATAGTATATCAGGTGGTCCTGAAACACTGCCAGAAGCAATACCTGGGATGGATCTCAGGCATCCTGTATGGCCCCGAGAACATTGCCAGGGGTCCTTCCTTCCTTCCTTCCTTCCTTCCTTCCTTCCTTCCTTCCTTCCTTCCTTCCTTCCTTCCTTCCTTCCTTCCTTCCTTCCTCCCTCCCTCCCTCCCTCCCTCCCTCCCTCCCTCGCTCTGCATTCAGAAATCACTCCTGGTGGTGTTTGGGGGACCATAAGGGACGCTGGGGATTGAACCCAGGTTGGCCAGATGAAAGGCAAGCACCCTCTCACTGTACTGTTTCTCTGGCCTGTAGCTGGTGTTTTTAAGAAGAAAAAGAGCTTGCTGCCTATGAATGTAATAGACATTTATGGTGTAGGATGAAGGGGCCGAAGTCATTAAAGCAACTTAGGGCTGGACAGAGAGTATAATATCTAGGGCGCTAATATCTAGACCATTTAACAACTGGTCTTTGTTCATGGCACCATATTTTTCCTCAACACCAACAGAAGTGAACCTCGAACGCAGCCAGGAGTAAGCTGTAGGCACAGCCGGGCGTGGCGCCCCTCCCCCAGTGACTGATGTGGGCTAGAGAGACAGTGGAGAGGTTGAGGGGAAAGGTGCTTGTTTCATACACAGCCCGTCCTGGTTCAGTCCTGGCATTACATGTTCTTCCTGCAGAGCGGGAAAGCGTCTCCTGAGTGTTGCCAGGTTGGGCCCAACTTCCTCCTTTCAAGAAAAACCCAACACAATAACATGCTAGTATCACTGTGTATTAAATGGATTAGTTTGCTTTTGAGGCCATGCCCGGTGGCGCGGGATGGAACCCTCGCTCTGCCACGCAGGGTGAGCACGGGAGCGACCTCTGCCTGTACTGCAGGGCACATGCTGAGTGTTGGTACCGGCTGGAGACCAGCATACTGTCAGTGTAGTTTATGTGTCAAACAATATGATTGTAGGTAATGGGTTGAAGAGCTTTTAAAGTAAGTTCATAAGTATTTTAAATTACTAAAAGTTATAAAAGAATTTCTTCTTTACTGTGTGTATATCTGGCTTATAATTTAAGTTTCATTTGGATTTATTTGTATTCATGTTTAGAAATACAAAGAAAAGGACAAACACAAACAAAAACACAAGAAGCAACCCGAACCAGCACCGGCATTGGTTCCTTCCTTGACTGTTACTACAGAAAAGGTAAATTTGAATTGTCACATTTTGTCTCATGTAGTATCTATGTTCTGATTTCTATCTTTAAGAAGTATTTTCAGGGGCTGGAGCGATAGCACAGTGGGTAGGACATTTGCCTTGTATGCTGCCGACCTGGGTTCGATTCAAACCCAGCTTTGACTCCCAGCATCCCATATGGTCCCCTGAGCACCGTCAGGAGTAATTTCTGAGTGCAAAGCCAGGAATAACCCCTGTGCATCGCCAGGTGTGATCCAAAAAGCAAAAATAAATAAATAAAAAGAAGTATTTTTATTTCCAGCATCTGGTTCCCTAACATTCCTCAGTTCTCTGCCTGTGTCAAACAGCTTAGAATTTCTATTTTTTTTCTCTGTCTTCAGTTTGTTCTCGATTTGTTCTAAAGAATATTAAGGATAAATGGGGGGAGGCATTGTGGTTAAAATGTTCATCTGGGGGCTGGAGCGATAGCACAGTGTGTAGGCGTTTGCCTTGCCTTGCACATGGCCAACCTGGGTTCCATTCCCAGCATCCCATGTAGTCCCTTGAGCATCACCATGAGTAATTCCTGAGTGCAGAGCCAGGAGTAACCCCTGTGCATCGCTGGGTGTGACCCAACGCCCCCCCCCCCCCCCAAAAAAAAAAAAAAGAATAAAAGCAGAGAGGCTGTGAGGAGATTGTTGAAATAATCTAGAGGTTACTTTTTTACTTTTTTTTTTTTTTTTTTTTTTGCGTTTTGTGTCACACCTGATATTCAGAAGGGGTTACTCCTGGCTCATGCACTCAGGAATTACTCCTGGCGGTGCTCGGGGGCCCATTCGGGATACTGGGAATCAAACCTGGGTTGGTCACATGCAAGACAAACGCCTTACCCGCTGTTCTATTGCTCCATACCCGCAGAGATTACATTTTCATAGTGGAGGAGGTGAAAAAGAACTTTTGAGTATCTTAAAAGCAGGGCCCTTAATTTTGTTATGGAGAGAGGTATAGGAGAGATCCGAAGGGGAAGGACCTAGCGAGCTGTGAGAATTGGGAGTTGGCTACTAATCCAGTCGGTATAGACTGTGGATGTGGCAAGGGAAAGAGAAGGGGTTAATTATCTCGTCCTCTTTTGGATCAGGAAGGTTGACTGGCCTCAGAAGCTTGATTGGCCTCTGTTCCCAGTGATGCACAGGATGCGGGTTAGCTTATGTTCTTACCTGGAAATACTGTCGGTCTGTTTACTCTGAGTGCTGGTTTATGATCATAGTGCTGCAGTCCTCATTTATTACTCGCTGCAGCTGAGCTGGCAGCTCTTCACGGCTCTCTTGGGATCTGGTACCCGTCCCCTGCCGTGGAGGAGCCTACAGTGAGTGCTGAAATCCTTTCCGACCTCCAGGTTCCTCTGCATTCTGCACCGCTGTGTTCTTCTATTTCTGGACAGAGAAGTTTCTCTTTTTCTCAGGGCATTTGCCATCCGATGGGACCTCTAGAAAATCCAGAATGATTTCCTTGTTTGAGAGTGTTCTTAATAACAACAAAGTCTCTTTGACATGTAATGAACAATATTTCAGGATTTAGGGGTTAAGCCTGAGTTACGGTTGAAGTAGCTGAACTCTGGAAGGGTTGAAGTAGTTAGTAGCTATCCAAGTAGCAGTGCTGGCAGTTGGATGCATTTTTAGGTGTTCAGGAAAGAGGTGCAGACTTTAAAAGGGGTTTCAGTTTGGGAGGGTATCTTGGCAAGATACAGTTGAGTGAGAGCAGCTACAGAAGAGTCCTGCGGTTGTGCTGAAAAATTTCAGCAACTTTGCAGAAATTATTTTACAACTTAGTCACATAGTATTTGCTTTAAAGACAGTAATGCGAGCTATAAACAAGGTGGTTTACTTCCAAAGCAGCCTGCATGACTTCCATTTCTTCTTTGGGCTGGAACCCTAGTGCAGCGCCAAGTAGCTGTGGTAATAGTGCACACCTTGCCTTGTTACTGGTCTTGGGGCAGAGTCGCTTGTAATATGACATGTGATGTTGAGGAAGTGTTCTTCTAAGCCTAGTTTGCATGGAGTTTTTATCCGGATGATAGAATTTGTCAAATAATACAAATAACTTTTATTTTTAGATTACTTATATACTGACCTTGTTTTAAGTCTTTCAGAATGATGAGTCACAATGGTTAATTGTGCTAAGCCAAACTTGCATCCTGGGCCAAGTTTCTCTTGATCTTGACAGTTGCCATTTTATATATTTTTCTTTTCCTGTGGCAGCGGGAAGCACCAGGTCTCCTGGTGCTAACCAGGGGACCATGTGGTGCGGTGATTAAACCAGGGTCTTTGCACGTGCTCAGAGTTTCTGCTTGCCCCTGAGTTAATACCGTGCTCTTCAGTTTCAAAATTTTTTACATTGATGGTGCTGAGGAGAATAACTGAGAGGGTTGGGATAGGCTCAGTTATATCCACTACCTGAAGTCTAGTTTTCATCCTTTAGTTTAGTTTAATTAAGTTGTAAAAAAAAGATTGTTTTTGCATTTATGCTCTGTAAGTCATACATTTTTAGAATACCTTTGATTTTGATGTTAAAAGTAATGTTAGTGTTCCTTACAGACATTGCTGACTTTCCCTGAAGAATTTGTTTAAATTTTGTATTAATTATTAATATTTGTGGGGCTGGAGTGATAGCACAGCAGGTAGGGCTAGCACAGCGGGTAGGGCGTTTGCCTTGCACGCAGCCGACCCGGGTTCGAATCCCAGCATCCCATATGGTCCCCTGAGCACCGCCAGGAGTAATTCCTGAGTGCAGAGCCAGGAGTAACCCCTGTGTATCGCCGGGTGTGACCCAAAAAGCAAAAAACAAAACAAAACACAACTAATAACAATAATAATATTTGCTAGACTTCAGTTTTTAAGCCTGTGACATAGTTTTTCTTTATGAGAAGCTTAAGTGATGATTTGTGTTAAAAAGAATAGATGGCAGACCTAGCGTATATGCTTCTTCATTATTTGTCATTTGTTTTATTTTTAAGTTGCCCTACTAGAGGTTTATGAATTTAAATTTCACTTTATTTTTGGTTTTGGTGGGGAGTTGGTCCTTCTAGATGGTGCTCGGGGCTCACACCCAGTGACTCATTCATAGCCAGCTGGGTTGGCAGTTCCTTGTTAGTGTCCAGGATGTGATTCTGCTGGGTCCTTGGTGCCGGGAGTTGGGTTCCTTGCCTGACCTGCCCCGCCGAGCATCACACGGTTCGGCAGAGCATCCCAATGTCCTTATTCTGGATGATGACCACACTGATAGGTTGAGTTGGTGTCTTGCTTAAAGTGTATTTCTCTGCTGACATAGGTAGTATGTTTTCCTTTTTTTCATTTTTAAATTTTATTTTCATAAAGCTGTTCATAGTAATTATTTACATTCAGCACTTCAACAGCAATCCCTCCACCATTGCACCTTCCCTCCACCACTACTTTGACTCTTCCCACACCACGCCAACCTGCCCCTTAGGCAGATGCTAAATAATTTATTTTATATTGCTTGCCATGAATAGTATGAGGTGTCACGCGGCCTAGAAAATGGCTACACGCACTCCTGGCATTCTAAAAATTTTAAATACTTGGTGTCCAGAGGCATCTGTGAGGTGTGCTGCTCCCTTACGAGATTCATTTGTGAGTCTCTGAATTGTGTCCTTGAATGCACCTAAATGGCCTACTTCTGATCTCTTTCGGGATTTATTTATGGGTCTCTGAAACAAGGCCAGTAAATGAGCTTGTGTAGCTGAGCCAGGGGTAGTTTGTGGGCGTGACTCCCACATACCTAACTTTTGGCTGTTTAATTTCTTGGGAACTTGGTCCCAAGTTGTTGGGGTCTGGCCAGAGGCACAGCTGCAATTTGGGGT
Source organism: Sorex araneus (assembly GCF_027595985.1). NCBI lineage: Eukaryota > Metazoa > Chordata > Mammalia > Eulipotyphla > Soricidae > Sorex > Sorex araneus. The sequence continues at coordinate 58,550,009 of NC_073310.1, read as the reverse complement.
ATCAGTCTTTTCTCTCTTTTTCGGATTTGGGTCCATCCCTGGCAATGCTTCAGGATCTGCCCTCAGGGATCACTCTTGGCGGGGTTTGGGGGATCATGCCCGGTGCTGGGAATTGAACCTAGGCCCGCTGAGTGCAAGGCAAGAGTTCTACCCACTGTACTGGTTTTCTGGCCACTGCTTTTCTTCTGCTTATTTCTTACCTACATATCTTTTTTTTTTTTTTTTTTTTGCTTTTTTTTTTGTGTCACACCCAGCGATGCTCAGGGGTTACTCCTGGCTTTGCACTCAGGAATTATTCCTGGCGGTGCTTGGGGGACCATATGGGATGCCGGGGATCGAACCCGGGTTGGCCTCGTGCAAGGCAAATGCCCTACCCGCTGTGCTATTGCTCCGGCCCCTCTTACCTACATATCTTTAAAAATAGTTTTCTTGGTAAGGTGTTGAGGATTTTAGGTCTGTTGCTGATTATCTTTTTTTCTTTTGGGGTCACATCCGGCGATGCACAGGGGTTACTCCTGGCTCTGCACTCAGGAATTACCCCTGGTGGTGCTTGGGGAACCATATAGGATGCTGGGAATCAAACCTGGGTCGGCTGTGTGCAAGGCAAACACCCTACCCGCTGTGCTATTGCTCCAGCCTCTGTTGCTGAGTTTTCAATAGTTGTTTATATATTTTGGATAACAAACCTGCTCTTGTGTTTTTCTTTTATGGGGGGTGGGCACTCAGTGTTTCTCGGGACTTACCTGGATCTGTGCTCAGAGATCAGTCCTGGCCAGCTCTGTGACCATAGGGAATACTGAGGATCAAACCTGGGTCAGTGGCATGCGAGGCATGCAGTACCCACTGGACTATCGTTACAGTTCCCATAAGTGCTCTCTTACGTGAGGGACCCTGGGATTGAACTGAGTACCCCACAGGTGCAACATATTTACTTTACTATTGATCTATACCCCCCAACAGTAGCATATTTTTGGTTTGTTTTTGGGCCACACCTGGAGGTGCTCAGGGCTTACTCCTGGTCTGAACTCAGAAGTCACTCCTGTAGGGCTGGCGGAATTTCTGGGGTGCTGGGGATAGAACCCAGGTAGGCAGCAGGCAGGGCAATTGCTCCCTTCCTCTGCTCTGTCTCTCCAGTCCCCAGTCAGTAGCTTCTTAATTAGATGGCACTTTGGAAATTATTTCTTCCTGTCAATATGGCGTGTGTGAGACAGTGCTTTTCATAGGGCAGGGAAATTAAAAATAATGAAGTTTAGCTTACTAATATGGATTGATCGTCTGTATAAAAAGTGTTATAGGGACTGGAGCAATAGCACAGCAGGTAGGGTGTTTGCCTTGCATGCGGCCGACCTGGGTTTAATTCCCAGCATCCCATATCGTCCCCTGAGCACTGCCAGGAGTAATTCCTGAGTGTTGAGCCAGGAGTAACCCCTGTGCATCGCCGGGTGTGACCCAAAAAGAAAAAAAAAAGTGTTATAAAATCTAGAGTTATTCTCCATTCTCCTAGTAGTTTTATAGTACCATGTTGTGCATTCATATCTGTGATGTTTTGACTCCCTTTCCTCCCTCTCTGCCTCCCTCCCTCCCTCCCTGTTTTTTATTTGGGGCCACATCCGGCTGTGTTCAGGGGTTACTCTCGGTTCTGCACTCCAGCCCCTAAGAATATACCTTCTCTAGGGATTGAACAGAAAACACTTCTCTTCCATCCATTTGCCAGAGGCTACTACTAACTCCCCTGGATTATTTTCAAACCCTTTGGTTGTGGGCTTGTTGGCCAAAGAGGGAAACACGACTCTAAAATATTTTTATACATATATATTGTTTTTTGGCTTTTTGGGTTACACCCGGAGATGCACAGGGGTTACTCCTGGCTCTGCACTCAGGAATCACTCTTGGCGGTGCTCGGGGGACCATATGGGATGCTGGGAATAGAAGCCGCGTGCAAGGCAAACATCTTACCCTCTGTACTATTGCTCCAATCCCATATTTTTTCCTTTTTGAAAGACTATCGGTGGGGCTGGAGTGATAACACAGCCGGTAGGGCGTTTGCCTTGCACGAGGCCGACCCGGGTTTGAATCCCAGCATCCCATATGGTCCCCTGAGCACTGCCAGGAAAATTCTGAGCATGAGCCAGGACTGACCTCTGTGCATTGCCTAGTGTGACCCAAAAAGCAAAAAAAAAAAAAAAAAAAGTAATAAAATAAAAGACTATTGGGCTGCAGCGATAGCACAGCGGGTAGGGCATTTGCCATGCATGCAGCCAACCCGAGTTGGATTCCTCCATCCCTCTTGGAGAGCCCTGCAAGCTACCGAGAGTGTCCCACCCACACGGCAGAGCCTGGCAAGCTACCCGTGGCATATTCGATATGCCAAAAACAGTAACTACATGTCTCACAATAGAGACATTACTGGTGCCTGATGGAGCAAATTGATAATGGAGGGACGACAGTGTGACAGTGCCACAGTGCAAAGGACTATCAGCTGTCTTATAAAAGAAATAATATGAAAAAATGGTTATATCACAGTATCACTGTCATCCCGTTTTTCGTCGATTTACTAGAGACACCAGTAATGTCTCTATTACACTCAGCCCTGAGATTCTAATAGCCTCTCTTTACTCATCTTTCCTCACGATTGGAGGCTCTTCCGGGGTCAGGGCAATGAGACCTATTGTTACTGTTTTTGGCATATCGAATATGCCACGGGTAGCTTGCCAGAATTTGCTGTGCGGGCGGGATACTCTTGGTAGCTTGCTGGGCTCTCTGAGAGCTACATATTTGTTACTGTATTTTGGATATGAATACGCCCCGGGGAGCTTGCCAGGCTCTCCCAAGTGGACAATAGACTCTTGGTAGCTTGTCAGGTTCTCTAACAGGGAAAACTAGACTATTAGAATTTCTAGGAGCTTGGTTTTATAGTCTCTGGATGTTGGCCATTGATGGGATTACAAGGCGCCAGGGGCAGTCTCTGGTTGTGTGTGACTGCCTAGCTACTGGAAAATGGGGGATCTGGATCGAAGAGGCCCAGTCCCGATCCGAGCAGCCTTGGAGATCTTGGCCCCGGGTCCTGCACACCTGGGTTCCTTTGCCGGCTCCCCCATGCGTGAGGCTTGTCTAAACATGTGGAGAGTGGCCTGAGCATGGCCGTGGCTGGGTTCCGGAGGTTATATTTATAAGAGTAATTAATTATACCTTTTGTTGTTCTTAGTAGAGAGATCAACATTTCCTTTGCTGTTTCCTTTTTTTGCCCAGAGACATCCTTTAGCACTTCCTGTAGTGCCCAGGGTCTGTGTTTGGGAGCAAGCCCTGAGCTGCTCCTGCTGATGTGCTGCTGGTGGAACCTTGGTTGAATAGATGCCAGACAAACGCCGACCTGCTTTATGATTTACATTGCCCCAAATTTCAAAAATCTTAACTGAAAATACAATTGTTTCTCAGCTTAATTCTTGGAAGAAATAATTTGTTTAAATGCTTTAATTGATTTGAAAAGCAGCCATTAGGGACCGGAGCTATAGTATAGGGTATTGGGCATTCTTCTTGTGGGTTCGATCCCCTGCATCTGATATAATTCCCAGAGCACTGCCAGGGTGATCCCTGAGCACAGAGCCAGGAGTAACTCCTGAGCATTGCGGGGTGTGGCTCCCAAACAAGGCCAAAGTAATGAAAGAAAAGCTAAGCAGCCGTCAGTGAATGTTCCAAGAACCCTTTTACTCTCCTGCTCTAACTGCTGTTAGAGCTTAGTCCTGGGCATAGTCCTCGACTGAGTTTGTAACCTCTTCTCTTTAGTTGTTGCTTTCTAGTGCTGATCATTAAATAATTTTAAATTTCATGTCTGGGAAGTTATATGTACTTGTTGGAAATGTTGCCTAAGGAAGAGAGGTATGCTCTCAATATCGTGTTGCTCACCAGCACTATGGACTCCTCCTAATGCTACTGTTTGATAGTCAATCCTACTATAAACGCTAATACTTATTTTTGGGTTTTTACTTTTGGATCAGACCAAAGTGTGCAGGGGCTTACTCCTGGCTCTGTCTGTATTCAGGGATCACTCCTGGTGGTGCTGACTCAGCCCTGGAAGATCATGCACCTTTGAAGTACATTTTAACTGACTTACAAAAAATAATTTTTGCATGACTTTTTTTGCTCAACTGACAATTTATTATAGCTGAAAGACTGCTGTATGTCTTGCAAGTCCAGTTATTATTGTAGATCTTTCTAGAACTTCTTTTCTTGGTAGCTAAATGTAACGTTACTTTTCCTCTTTGCTTGATTTCTCAATCAAATGTTCAGACATACACAAGCACTAGCAACAGCTCGATACCGGGAACTCTGAAGCGCTTGGAAGATACCGCAGCTCGGTTTACAAATGCGAATTTCCAGGAAGTTTCTGCCCACACAACTAGTGGAAAAGAAGTTTCGGAGGCTAGAGGGTCGGACAGCAAAGGGAAGAAATCCTCCGCTCACAACTCAGGTCAAAGGGGACGGAAGCCGGGCGCGAGGAACCCAGCCGCCAGCACGTCGGCCGCCAGCCCCTTCCAGCAAGGTACTCACGGGGTTCCCGGTGGCTGATGTAATGCTCACTGGGTATTATTTCATGGATAGTTATTATAGTGAAATTACTTTAAAAATTAGTGTTGTCTGTTAAAATGTTTCTGGTGCCTTTTACTTACAAGTACAGGGTTTTTAGATTTCAGTAATTGTTGATTACTAATGTGTTTATTCTAAATATTGACAAAGTAGGTTTTGCTCAGCCTATATTATTTTCAGTAAGACCTCATGGTGACTCAGTTGAAAAAAAGAGAGAGACATTCAATAAGGTCATTTTGAATTTCATTTAACCAACAACTTAGATTTCCCACCCTGGGTTTTTCCGTAGAGAGAGTTAGCACAGCGGGTAGGGTGTTTGCCTTGCGTGCCACCAACCTGGGTTTGATTCCTCTGTCCCCCTCGGGGAGCCGGGCAAGCTACCAAGAGTATCCCGCCTGCATGGCAGAGCCTGGCAAGCTACCCTTGGTGTATTCCATATGCCAAAAACAGTAACAAGTGTCACAATGGAGACATTACTGGTGCCCGCTTGAGCAAATCCATGAGCAACGGGAAGACAGTGCTACAGTGTTACGGAGAGAGTTGTGTATGCCTCATCTCGTGTGTCTAAAGTCCTGGGCTCCCCATAGAACCATTGTTCCAATCTACAAAAAATTGCATGTTTATGTTGAAAATATAATTTATTCTTTAGCTGAAATTCAAAATTAATGAATATGCTGTATTTTGTGTGGTAACCCTAGTTTATGGATAGAATAATTCCACTAAGTGTAGAATACATTATTTCTACTTGTGCATAACTTTTAATATGAACGCAAATATTTTGAGATATATAAAGGTTAAAATTGTTAGAAATATACTAATTAATATGCTACGATAAATCCTCTGTCTTTGTTCCTGAGGACTAGATGAGAAAAGACTTCCTTATTATGTTTATTTAGCTTTTGCTAATAGCAAAAATGAACCCCAAATCTATGAGGATATAATTTGAATACGCAAAAGGATTGTTGTTTAGTATTGCATTAATAGTAGAGCCCAGGGGCCGGAGCGATAGGGTGTTTGCCTTGCACGCGGCCGACCCGGGTTCGATCCCCGGCATCCCATATGGTCCCCAAGCACCACCAGGAGTGATTCCTGAGTGCAAAGCCAGGAGTAACCCCTGAGCATTGCTGGGTGTGACCCAAAAAGCCAAAAAAAAAAAAAATAGTAGAGCCCAGGTCTGCCTGTGTGTGGCGGACCTGGGCTCGATCCCCGGCTTCTCCTGTGGTTCCTCGAGCCCCGCCGGGCTGGCCACTGTGTGCAGAGCAGGCGCTCTACACCACTGGGTGCTCGAACAAAATGGAAGAAATAATAAGTATGCTTAATAGATTTTTTTTCTTTTTTCTTTTTTTGGGTCATACCTGGCGATGCACATCGGTCATTCCTGGCTCTGCACTCAGGAATTACCCCTGGCGGTGCTCAGGGGACCATATGGGATGCTGGGAATCGAACTCGGGTCGGCTGTATGTAAGGCAAACGCCCTACCCGCTGTGCTATCGCTCCAGCCCCTGTTTAATAGATTTTAAACTAATAGTTATTTTGCTCTTAATTTCAAGTCCCGTTTATAGTTTGCTTTCCATAAAAAAAATTAGTGAGGTAGGAAAGTGTCAAATTTACTTTTTTATTTTGATAAATTTTGCTGTTTTTTATGTCATTTTGGAAATAATATGTTTTTAATTGTACTCCCAATCATTTCAGCAATGAGAGTATTTAATCACGCCTTTTACAAGAATTTATTTCCTGAGTGCAGAGCCAGGAGTGACCCCTGTGCATCACCGGGTGTGAGCCAAAAAAAAGAATTTATTTTCTACGGGACAAAGTGATGGTCCAGTGGTCAGGAACTTGCGCTGCACGCAGCTCACATGGGCCCTGAATTTAATCCCTGGCACCCCATATGCTTCCCTGAGCCCACCAGGACTGATGCCTGAGCACAGAGCCAGGAGTAATCCCAATTTATTTATTACTGTTAAAATTGCATTGTCTATGAAGTGCTAATCCATTTAGAAAAATATTTCTCCTTTTGTTAAGTGAGAAAATTAAAGAATCTTCTCTTGTTTTGTGATATAATAGAGAATGTGTTATACTTTTATGTGTAGCATTGTAGCACAGTCGCACTGTCGTCCCGTTGTTCATCGATTTGTTCGAGAGGGCACCAGTAATGTCTCTATCGTGAAACTTGTTACTGTTTTTGGCATATCAAATAAATATGCCACGGGTAGCTTGCCAGGCTCTGCTGTGCGGGCGGGATACTCTCAGTAGCTTGCCGGGGTCTCTGAGAGGGACAGAGGAATCGAACCCGGGTCGGCTGCGTGCAAGGCAAACGCCTTTTCCTTCTGTGCTATTGCTCCAGTCCACTTTTATGTGTAGTAAGTTATTTTATGAAAAAGATTTTTTAGTTTGGTTTGATTTTTTTTTTAATTGTTGACAAAGCGGGCTGGAGTGATAGCACAGCGGGTAGGGCGTTTGCCTTGCACGCGGCCGACCCGGGTTCGATTCCCAGCATCCCATATGGTCCCCTGAGCATCGCCAGGGGTAATTCCTGAGTGCAGAGCCAGGAGTGACCCCTGTGCATCGCTGGGTGTGACCCAAAACCCAAAAACAAACAAATAAACAAACAAATAAATAAATAAATAAATAAATAAATAAATAAATAAATTGTTGACAAAGCTTTTTGGGCGTGGGGTGGGGCATACCTATCAGTGTTCAGTCCTGGCTCTGCAGGTAGGCACCACTCCTTGGAGTTTTCTGATTGGAGTGTCAGGAACCAAATCCAGGTGGACTGCATGCCAGGCAGATGCCCTACTCGATGTATCTTTGCGCTGGCCTGCCTTTATTTTCATATTTGAAGTTGAAATTTCAGTGTAGGGCTGTGGGGATTGGAGAGGTAGTCCAGAGGGAGGAACTTTCTTTGCACGTGACTAACCTGGGTTTAACTCCGGGCCGGCACAGGGTGTGTGTATCCTGAGCTGCTTTGGAGTTGCTGCAGAGCACAGAGCCTGGAATAAGCCCTGAGCACTGTTGGGTGTGGCTTAGAGAGCAGAGCCATCAGTGTGTACGTTGAGTAGATAAAGGCTGTGGCAATTAATATAATTGGTTTCATTATTTTTTCTGTAAGTTATAAGTGAGTTTAGAAAATGTAAAATGAATACTAAAGGTTCTGAAGTACTCACCACACTGGAGTGAGCTTTTAACACCAACTGTAAAAACAAAAATGTGTAGTAAAAAGGACAGATGGTGACAGAAAATAATAACTGCTTTTTAGCTGCTAATTAAGTGGCAAATTGCAGTTATACTTAAATGACTGATGTCATGTGAATGGCTTCATGGGTTGTATATTCTCCCTAGACATAGCCTGAACACGCTGACGTAGGTAACAGCTCGGTAAATATAGTAAAATATATTCTTTTGAGTCAAAATCAAAACTTTTAATGTTCTTTTTTAGTAGCCATCTCAGAAGTGATGAAGATTAAATAATAAGATCTTGGTGTCTTAGTTCAAAAGAAATTTAGTGTATGAAGTGTATCTGAGCATTAACGTGTATTTCAAACGTGTGACAACTAAGGGGTGTGCTTTGCCATAAAATCTGACACTTAGCCTGAAATTTCCTTTCTACTCCAGTAATACTTGGTTTTGAGTTTTCATTTCTAAACACATTAGTTAGAATATGATGCAGTTTAGTTTTATGAACAATAGTACATGTGTGGTCACAGCTTGTTTCTTCATTTGGCACGCATGAAGAGGGCTTCGTGAAATGGGATGATGAGCTAAAACTGTTTTCATTCCAGATGTATTGGTTTTCTACCAGGTAAACAAGAATCTCAGCGTTGTAGCTCATAATGTTGGACTACGGTAATATGGAGAGAAATTAGCCACTGTAAAAGTGATTAATGAGAATTGCATCTTTTATACATTCAGTATTACTGTTAGTGACTTCTAAAAATCCAACTTGTGGAAATGGATTGAGAATGTAAGGTATAGTTTAGGTTGCATGTGATAGATATTATTTATGTTTACATGGGGAAAATTTAAACATGCGCTAACATTTTCTTGAAGTTTCTCAGAATTTATAGCCTAAATGACATTTTTTGTTCTTTATGTATGTTGGGAACATTTATAAATTTGTACAATATTGGAAAAAATCACTAGCCAGAGTCTGTTTGTAGCCCAGCCAAATTCCTTGTGAGACCTCTTTACTTTTCAGTCCTGTTTGGAGTGTGCACCGGGCACCTGGGGGTGAGCGGCAGAGTTCTGTTACGGTATGAAGGTTAACTCAAGCGCACTATTTCGTTGATTGTCTAAGTAATAGCTTGTAGTTTGAGTTAGTATTCAGTTAAATAACTATAAAATTATGGAATAGCATAGTCAAAAATAATTTTGTAGGCAAATTTGATTTCAGTATCACTATCACTGTCATCCTGTTGCTCATCTATTTGTTCAAGAGGGCACCAGTAATGTCTCCATTGTGAGACTTGTTACTGTTTTTGGCGTATCGACTACACCACCAGGCTCTGCCGTGTGGGCGGGATACTCTCGGTAGCTTGCTGGGCTCTGAGAGGGACGGAGGAGTTGATTTGTGTAATCACTTTTTAAAACTAACTTATTATATAGTGATTTCCTGAGCTTTAGCTAGCTTTTCCCTCTCTCTTGATCGTTGTATCATTTCTTATAGCTCACAGGGACTTCTGCCTCCCATTTTTTCCTTCCCTGTTTTTTCAATTTTCAATTTCCTTAAAATCCCCCCACAGGCAGCTTTTCTGGAACCCCCGGCAGTGTGAAGTCATCTTCCGGAAGCTCGGTGCAGTCTCCCCAGGATTTCTTGAGCTTCACAGACTCTGATCTGCGCAATGACAGTTATGCCCACTCCCAGCAGTCATCGACAACCAAAGATGTACATAAAGGAGAGTCCGCGAGTCAGGACGCAGGGGTGAACAGCTTCAGCTCCCTGATTGGTCTCCCTTCCACCTCGGCTGTCATCTCGCAGCCTAAGAGCTTTGAGAATTCACCTGGAGAGCTGGGGAATTCCAGCCTCCCTACGGCAGGATATAAGCGGGGCCCACCCTCTGGCATAGAAGAAGAAACTGTAAAGGAAAAGAAAAGAAAAGGAAATAAGCAAAGTAAGCATGGGCCTGGCCGGCCCAAAGGAAACAAGAGCCAAGAGAATGTTTCTCATCTCTCGGTGTCTTCGGCTTCTCCCACTTCGTCCGTGGCCTCGGCTGCCGGGAGCGTGACGAGCTCCAGCCTGCAGAAGTCTCCCACGCTGCTCAGGAACGGGAGCTTGCAGAGCCTCAGCGTCGGCTCCTCCCCAGTTGGCTCAGGTAGGGAGAGTCCTCCTATCCGTATCCCACCGTCACTCTTCCTTCACCCCCCAAAAGTAAATTCACTGCAGTGTGACTCCGATAATGCTGTTGATTTGCTCAGTGACTTCTTTTTTTTTTTAAATTTTTATTTATTTATTTTTATTTTATCACCATGTGGAAAGTTACAGAGTTCTCAGGTTTATGTCTCAGTTATATCGTATTCAAACACTATCCCTTCACCAGTGCCCATATTCCACCACCAAAATCCTCGTTATACCCTCCGCCCCCCACCCCAACTGTATAACTGATGAATTTCACTTCATTTTCTCTTCACCTTGATTACGTTCCATATTTCAACACAAAACTCACTATTGTTGTGGGAGTTATACCCCCAAACAAGATAACCCTATTAAGGAAGCATTTGATAATTAGTTTTCCATTAAAAGATTGTATGTTTTCAGGTTTTAGAAAAGGTCGCGCGTGGTTCGGATGTGTCCCAGTCCCGAATCCCGGAGCCGTGTTAGTGGCTGCTCAGTGTCGCCAGGGCTCCATCTGGAGAAGGTGTGCTGGCTGCACCTCCTCCTTCCGGCTCCCCGGTGTTGTTGGCCCCAATTCGGGTCCGGAGCATTTTCCGGGCCCTGCTCAGTGACTTCTGAGCATCTTTATTTCTAAATCAGTTGTGGTCCTTAAAACCAGTTTGGTGTTTGGGTAAATGATGTTGCTCGAATAGTTTGTTCTTGTGAGGTGCATAAAGATTTCTGTCTTTCTTCTTTGAAGGGGGCGTACCCTGCATGCTCAGGTCTCCCTCCTGGCTCCACACTCAGGGATCACTTCTGGTTGGACTGTGCTTGGTGGACCGTGTGGCATGCTGCCATGTACGAGGCCAGCTCCTTCCTGCGATGCTGCTCTGGCCCCTGGCACAGCGGGCTGGGGCTCAGCGAGTCACGCCACAAAAGCAGGAGGCTTTGGGCTCCATTCTGAGCACCGCTCTACACAGTCAAACACATTAGTCTCTGTTTGGCTCTCCTCTTCTGCCGCCATCCCTGTCCTCGTTTCTGTGTCCTTCCAGCCCCCCTAAACAAAGCAGAACCAAAAAAAAACCAAAAAACAAAAACCTGGATTTCTCCATCTAGAACATTTTTCAAGGACTGGAAATGATGTAATTACATGTTCTTTCACAGTCATTTTACCTTAGCTGCTGTACTGTCTTTCCAGCCCTGATCTACATTATTTAAAAAAATTTTATATCGAATCACATTAATGTAACTGAGATCCACAGTTCAGCATTGTTCAAGGTTGGGTTTGAGTCATACAATGTTCTAATACCCCTTCCTTCACCAGTGTACATTTCGTACTACCAGTGAACCCAGTTCCCATCACCCCACTTGCTGGCGTGTTGTTCCCCGCGCCACCCCCTACCCACGCATGGCAGGCACTTTTATTCTCTCTTTGTTTTGGGTATTATTGTTTGCAATACAGATACTGACTATATTATTATCATTTTTTTCCTTTTTGGGTCACTCCCGGCGATGCACAGGGGTTACTCCTGGCTCATGCACTCAGGAATTACTTCTGGCAGTGCTCAAGGGACCATATGGGATGCTGGGAATCGAACCTGGGTCGGCTGCGTGCAAGGCAAATGCCCTACCTGCTGCGCTATCGCTCCAGCCCCCTGACTACATTATTTTTGTTGTCAAGTTTGTTTTAATTATTTTTGTCATATCTTTGTTATAACATGGAAGAAGATATATTGAAATATGTATGTCATTTATACCATTGGGATTCATGGTGTGTGTTTTTCCATAGAAACCTCTCCCCCTCCTCTAGGTATGAGCCTAGTGCATGCTGACTTTGAGAGCCGTGCCCATGCTCCCTCTCCACATCCCTTCCTCCTCTCCTTTAAGCCGCACCTGGTGGTGATCATTGCACAGGCCCAACTGTCATGTGACACCGAGGATCACTCTTGCCCTTTGAGCAGTCTCTCTCATCTCCTTTGCAGTTTTCTTTCTTCTTCTCCTTTATTTTGCTCGCTGTTTATTTTTGTTTATATATATATATATATATATATTTTTTTTTTTTTTTTTTTGACCAGGGCTTATTCCTGGCTCTGTGCTCAGGAATCATTCCTGGCTCAAGAAAAGAGCTTGGCTCAAGTTGAGGTGCGAAGACAGTAGCTATACCTGTCATTTGTTCTTTGCCAGGCTCTGTTAAGTGCTTAGTTTTTATTATCTCATTTAATCCTCACAGTAGTTTTACAAAGTAAGGGGTACAAATGCCCTTATTTTATAGCTGTACTAATGACCTAACAAATTCAGACTTGTGAAGACATATCTTGACCTTTTGTTTTAGAAAATCAGCCTGAACATTGTATATGTCTTGTTCAAGCTATAATCATGGAATTAGATTAACTGCATATGGCTCTTTGAGAAAATACTTTGTTTTATTTTATACAAAATAGTTTTGTTTTGGGGCCACACTGGATGGTGCTTGGGGACTACTTCTAGTGTTGTGCTTGAGGGTCATTCCTGGCCCTTTGCAGGGGATCATGTTGGTCTGAACCCAGGCTGCCTCCACACGAAGTGCCTTACAGTCCCCTGAGCCATCCGACTAGCCCCATTCAAACATTGTAATTATTTGTTTTGGTTTTGGGGCCACACCTAGGGATCATTCCAAGAAGGGATGGGAGACCATGTGGTCCCCGGGGGATTGAACTCAGGCTGGCCATGTGCAAGGCTAACGCCCTAAGCACAGTACTCAGGCTCTGCCCGGCCCCTGCTCCCCATTCAAACATTTGAAAAATCCATTTTGTGTGTGTTTGTGTGGTGGTGGGGGGATGTTGGGCCTTACCTGGAAGCACACGAGGCTATTCCTGACTCTGCTCAGCTGGATCCTGGTTGCTGAGGGGATCATCTGTGGTTTAGGGGGACGGGAAGAAGGGTGATCGCTGGTGTGACTGCATGCAGGACAAACACTGTACTGTTTGTGGTTGTTGGTTCTCTCTGGTTCTGATTTTAAACAATTTAACAGAAGTTTTATGACCAGATCGGAGCATTGTCTTATTGATAAACTTCTTCGTATATGTTTGTTCTTACCTTGAATAATCCATGAGTAATAAGTTATTCTTTTTTTGGTAGTAAAGAATTGCTAATTGCTGTTGAAACAGTATGTGCTATATAGCTTCTTAAGCACTTGACAAGTATTACTCATAGAAGAAGAAACTGAGAGTTTGTACCACTTCCAGTGATGGAGCTAGGTACTTTCTTTACTTCCAGAGATACTGTTGTAGAATACAATTATAAAATTCAGTGGATTTTTTGTTTTGTTTTGTTTGCTTTTGGTTTTTGAACCACACCCCCTGTGGTGCTCAGGGCTTACTCTAGGCGCTCTATTCAGGGGTCACCATAGGAGATGTTGGTTATCAAACTCCGGTTGGCTGCATGCAAGGCAAATGCTCTACCTACTGTACTGTTGTTCTGACCTTTTGATGGATGCTTTCTGATGAGGCTGTAAAACCATGCTCTTTTAGTTTTATTCATAGTTTAATGAGATTAGTGAGATTATGAACCAATAATTTAACTTATAAAAATAGTATCATTATGGTCTACAAAGGTTAATTTGGAAGCACTCATGTAGTGAGTAATTTTGTACATAGAAATAGGAAGGAAAGCTATGCATTGTTTTCAAAAATTGTTTTTATTTCTCTTTATAATGCATAGGTTTGGGCTGGAGTGATAGTACTGAGGGGACAGTTTTTGCCTTGCACACAGCAGGCCTGGGTTTGATCCCTGACATCCCATATGGCCCCCTAAGCTCTGCCAGGAGTAATTTTAATTGCAGAGCTGGGAGTAACCCCTGAGCACTGCTGGGTGTGACCCAAAAAAAGCAAAATAAATAGACTACACATGGCATTGATTTAATGACAAGTTCATACTTGAGTAAACCACACAGGAGGCTTATAAGTACCTCTTGACTATGATTTAAACTGTCACATTCTCTGTAACCATTTGCCCATGAAGTTTATGGGCTCTCTTGTCTCCTCACTGCCAGGTAGGACTATGTTTTAAACATAACAGTGCTACGGTCTTTCCACTCATTGGTCCTTTGTGGGGGGCAATGGTTGGGCCAGACCTGGTGAGCTCATGGCTTACTCCTGGCTCTATGCTCAGGGCTCACAGCTGGTGGTATTTGGGATACCATAGGAGGTGCTGGGGACTGAACTGGGGTTATCCACGTGTAAGGCATGTGCCTTGACTCCTCATTCTGTGTTTCTGTCCCCTCAGTAGCTTTCAACTATACAAATGGTACTCTTAGTAATCCTGGAGGGTGCACTCTCAGTATACCCTCATGCATAGAATACTGTACACGGTGATTTAGAGTTCTTTTTTAAATTTTATTTTATTGAGTCACCATGTGGAAAATTACAATGCTTTCAGGCTTAAGTCTCAGTTATACAATGCTGAAACAACCATCCCTTCACCAGTGCCCATATTCCACCACCAAAAAAACCCACACAACCCATCCCCCCAACTGATAAATTTCACTTTACTTTCTCTTTACTTTGGTTACATTCAATATTTCAGCAAAAACCTCATTATTATTGTTAGGAGTTCCCCACTTGAGTCAGACCTGTTGTGAAGAGATATGAGGCCACAATAGCGGCCGCGTGGTTTTGGATTTTTGTATTTTAGGAACTAAGTCCAGGGAAATTTCTTTCCCCTCCTGGGCAGGCATGGGGCCGCGGCTTAGTTCTCAGTCTGGAGACATTCTGCAAGGAGGTGCCCATACCAAAAGTAGTTTAGCTGGCCTCTGGAGTCATGCTCGTGCAGCTGCAGAGAGGCCGCACACATGCGGCCCCTGGGTTCACATCTCGGCGGAGATGATTTAGAGTTCTTGCCTTAGAAATATATAACTGGGCTACTAGTGAAATTTATTAATATTTTTTGTTTAGAAAGCTTTTCGTGTAGCTGTTCGTACCTGCTGTACTGTCTCTCCAACCTATTCTTATATTTTTACAGCGTTCTTTTCACACCATTTGTAGTGGTGTAGGTTTATAAAAGATGCTTAAGATGGTAATATTTACTTTGAGTTTATTTAGTTTGCTTCTTTGGGGCTGGTGGTAAATTTAAATTGTTACCCAGTTCATATCTGACTTTGAGTTAAAACCAAGCAGCAGTGCAAAAAGAATATAGTCTCCAGATAACACAACTTCCCAAAACATCGAAGGTCTTGTTGTAACCATACTGTTTTTTCCTTGTGTGCTTTCATATGCATAGAATGGTATCTACTTTTAAAGGTATATGCTTTTAAACCATCATTAAAAAAAATCCAAAATTATGAAAGCCGCGGTTTCCATAATACTTGATAGTAGCTCTTTGGTATCTGAAATTACAAAGTCAACTTCATTATAAATATTTCCTTCATTCTGTGTCAAAGTGAGGTAGAGCAAGAAGAGCAAGATTCCCAGACGCAGAGTCTTCTTGAATGACGAAGCTGCGAGTGTGTGAGTTCCACAGCCCCGTTGTGGTCCCTGGGAATGTGCACTAAGCACGGCTCTCCAACGTCCTGGCCACCTCTAGGATGATTCCTGGGAGATTGGCTTTTTGTAATATTTTTCCTTTTCTGTTTGTCCTATTCTGCCAAGAATGCAGCGCTGTTTGGTTTTGAAAACTTGATGTGGTCCTTAACTTTTTTTTTTCCCCTTCATTCTATTTTCTGTTTCGGCCAGTGGCCACTGTTTGCTACTTTGCAGTCAGCAGTGATGAGCGCGTGCTTGGCTCTGCCGCATCCTCGTCACTCCCCAAGAGGGATATTTCACTGCGCTGGGCAGCACATGGGAAAGGTACCCTCAGACAGACCCTGGAAGCTGCTTTCTTGCAAAATTCCCTCCCCTAATTTTGTCACTGTCACTGTCATCCCGTGGCTCATCGATTTGTTCGAGCGGGCACCAGTAACGTCTCTCATTGAGAGACTTATTGTTACTGTTTTTGGCATATCCAATGCGCATGGGTAGCTTGCCGGGCTCTCGAGAGGAGCGGAGGAATCGAACACGGGTCGGCTGCGTGAAAGGCGAAAGCCCAACCACTGTGCTATTGCTCCAGCCCCCCTAATTTTGTATTGGTCTTTAAAGATTTGAGAAATTTACCGCCCTTTTTACCTTGACTGTCTGTTTTAAACCAAAAGCCACCCTGGGCACCTCCCAAATGTTTTTCCCTGTTGAGAAGATCTTTGCCTTTGTGGCAGGGGATCACTGGCTGCTGGTGCTCCGGGGATGATAGTGTCAGCTCCCGGCTCCTCCTGTGCCGTCCCTTTAGCCTCAGGAGTTTCCGGTCATTCTCTTCGGTAGCCATCGCAACATCCTGTGTCATCTTGACAGTCCTTAATGTTCTTTCAAACTTAATGTAGTGTTACTTTAACCACATAATAATTGAAAGTGAATCCTGTTTTGCTGTATTTTTGCCTGCCCTCGACCCCCCCGCCCCTCCTAGCTTAGGTGACTCAGATTGGGTCTGCAGTTAGACTAGATTTTTTTGTTGATTGTTTTGGGCCACACCTGGCAATGCTCAGGGGTTGAGCATTGTTCTGGGTCTGCACTTGGGGGGGGGAGTGTTTGGGAGACCATAGAGGATTCTGGGGTCAAATCCGGGGCTTCTGCATGCAAGGACAGTGCCTTACTGGCTGTACTAGGGTGTCAGCCCTAGACTAGATTTTGGAGGTAGATGATACACCTGATGGGACACAGAGAGCTCCTAGAGGCCAGGCTTTTGATCCAGCCCAAGAATCTTGATCTCTTCTTTTAAGAAAACATTGACTGTCTGTGTTAGCCATAAAGAAATGTCGATTTCTTGGGTTAGCAGGCCCAGTCCTTTGAGTCGCAGCCTCAGTCCATTTTAGCAGTCCCGCGCCGCCCACAGTGTCATATAGAAATATACTTACCATGTTTTCCGAGTAAATTTTGCATTTTAAGTCTTTCCTTGCCTCATGTTATCTTCTGTGTTTTCTCCTCATATGAGTGAGATGATAGCGTAATGATTCCTATTGCGGAGAATGAAAGGTACAAGGAAGTAAGCCAAGTAATGTCTGAAGAATTTCATGGTGGTATATAGGTCAGAAAGGATTTGCATATATAAGCTAAATAATTACCATGCTGAAATTATAATTTCTAATTGACCACAGTAATCATGTGTTTGATGGCATTATGTGGTGAATTACTCAAAACACTGGTTTATCACATCATTAACTATACTTCCTCTTACTAGTAAAACTACTTGTTGTTATGCAGATTAATTCCCAACTTCTTATTTCTTTTGCTCATTCTTCGTACATATGCAGAGATTCCCACGTTGTTTCTTTAATATTTGAAAATTGTGTCCTGTTGGGTCCTACTGCTCTGCCTGATTCAGTTACTGGCTTATAGTTTGTGTCATGCAGTCTATTTACTTGCCAGAGTCAGCTTGATTTTTAGGTGAACGTTTTCCCAGCCTGTATCTGTTTCTTCCTTTGAGTCACTGACAACTTCTTAGCTGATCTCCTTTCTCCTCCCTCCCAACAGAGATTTCCATGCAGTACCGGCACGATGGAGCTTGTCCAACAACTAGTAAGTTGTCGAACTGGGTTAGTAACCCAGGCTTTTTGATTACTAATCTGGTGTTTTTTTTTTTTTCCTGGTATATTATGCCACCTCCAAGCCTCTAAATTTTAATTTTCTAAAATACAGTGTTTCTTAATAGATTTTTTTTGTTATACAGGCATATCTTAACATGCTGTTTGTTTGGTGTGTTCAGGATCCTTACTATATATAATTAAAGTGTGATCAAATTTTAATTAATTGTTGGCTTTTAAAAGTGGTAGTTCTTTTGCAGAACTGTGACTTGTTTCCTAGTGATGTATTTTGAGAATTTTTTTTATTTCTACTAGTACTGTTAATAGAAAGTTTCAGTACTTGTATATTGACACCGATTGCTTTCTTGCTTAGTTCTATGTATTTTTGAATCTGTTATACTGAAGTTTAGGAAATGGAAATAGTTGGTCAAGGCAGATGTTTTTCTTTATATTATTGAATGGTGACCAAAAGTGGATTTATCTATGTAGAATTGTATCATCTAGATACTTTTAGCATGAAATACATTTCATAGACTACTAAACATCTTTAAATGTGATTTTATTATTTATGTGTATTTATTATTAAGGTAATTGATCATAATTATGACAATATGGGTAGTATTATTTAATAAGTAATATGTTAGTAAATGAAATACAGTATTTAGAAATCCATACTAATGAAAAATTGAGCCAGACTTAGTTTTAATGTTTTAAGGACTAATAATGAGATACTGATATTTTTATTATACTGATTCAGTCTATGCCTGTGTATTTCTTTTGTATGTTTGAGAATGATCTTAACCTGAAGTCCTTTTTTCCTTACTTAAAAGCGTTCTCAGAGTTGCTGAATGCAATACACAATGGTAAGTTTTATTAGAATCTTCTCTGGTGGTTCGTTTATCACAAAGATTGCCTTTTATAGAGAATCCCCATTGAATGCGTGCATGTTCTATTGAGGAGGTGAAATCTAGCTCTGTAGTGAGTCAATTGTTCAACACCTCTAGTAGAAACTTCTGTAGTTTGCCTCCGGGAGGATAATAGGTCAATATAGTTCATCAGTTGCCTTTTATTGTTGCTTTGTAAGGAAAAATGATAATGGTGTTGTTCTAACATTATGAAAGTCTTTTCTCTTTATTTATTTATTTATTTTTTGCAAATGCTTCTCATTCTATCGTGTTCTCTTTTGACAATGTAGATAGTAACTGGTATAAAATCAGGAATCTGTGACTGCTTCTACTATTTTGGAATGTATATTTTCTGTTTAAATAAATACCTTTATTATTTTTAACTCTATGTTCCAGATAGTTAATCAGTGAAAAATAACCTTTTATGTGTTTAATTTCAAAGTGAGTTTTTATAGTGGACTTGTAATTGTAGGGTTGGGTTCTGAAATCAGGGTATAAATCAAGTCTGTAATTTTGCATTTTAACAGTATAATTATAAAGATTCTTTTTGTTGTTGTTTTATTGAAAAAATATTTGGACCACACCTGGCAATGCTCAGGGGTTAGTCCTGACTCTGCACTCAGGGTTTACTCCTGGCAGTGCCCAGGACCAGGTAGGATTCCAGGGATCTGTCCTGGGTTGCTGCAAGGCGGGTGACCTACATGGTGTACTCTCTCTCCAGCCCCCAAGGATGGTTATTTTTGAAAATAAGAGTTTTCCTTAATCCTTGATATTAGAAGAAGATACTTTTAAATCTAGTGTCATCTTTGTTGATTTTTAGTTATTAATATGGTTTTAAGATTTTCTAACAAGTCTTTATTTAATTTTATGAAATCTTGCATACCTTGCTAATATAGTTAAATTTGTGGTTGATTTGCATTATGTTTGGTTTATTGGTGTCAGATTTTTATAAATCCATAGCAGCACATCTAATGGCATGATGAGCATACACAGAGTTGGTCAGTATGGGAAATCTGTTTTATCAGTAATCAGTTTATTAAACAGTACATTTATTTAACTGTTTATTCTCTGTGTAATCTACAGCTGGGGAGTCAGATAATGAATGCTCCACATAATAGGAAATTTTTGAACATCTAGAGGAAATGGCAATGGAAGTTTTCTTGAATAAACTGAATCTGTTATTTTTTGGCTAAGAAATAGAAAAAACTAAAGAAACAGCATCCTTTTCAGTTTATATGGGTAAATTTAGATTTGCTCCTAAATTCTAGGAATATTAGAATTTGGGAGCATGCTGCAAGTTTGAAAATGATACACATTCAGGTAGAAAGGAAGAAGCTAATGATCATGAAAATTGTAAGAGAATTGCCATGTGAGCTCTTTGTTATTAATTGAACTCGTACTTGGATTGCATTAATTTGATGGGTCAGTTGTCATGCTGTTTGTATGTAATGTCTTGAGTTTAGTTGAGCAGTTTGTACTAACATTTTTGGTTTTGAGGTGTGCTAATTGTTAGCTATGACTTGCATATGTGAGACTCTGCATGCAGTTTCTGGCGATGCCCAAAGAATTGTGGTGCGGTGTAGTTCTGAGAGAAATTCTTGTGATAGTACAGTGAGCTATTTCTATCCCTAATGGAGAAAAATAAAATAAGTAATGAGGTTTATATTTTTATTTTAAGGACAAGTATAGATTAGGTTAAGAAGTGGTGCTTCAACTATGGTGAATTGAGGGGGTAGTTTCTTGGACTTTGCAAGAAAAAAAGTCTGTGTATGAGATTTTAACACCCAAAAATTTCTCTTGGGTGTTAGCTTTAAAAAAAAATATTTGTGATAAACTTTACTATCTCATAACTTTTTTTTTTTTTGGGTCATACCCACGGTGCACAGAGGTTACTGCTGGCTGTGCACTCAGGAATTACTCCTGATGGTGCTCAAGGGACCATATGGGATGCTGGGAATCGAACCAGGATTGGCCGCGTGCAAGACAAAAGCTGTACCCACTGTGCTGTCACTGCAGCCCCTCATAACCATTTTTAAAGTGCAGTTCAGTGTTTAGTATATTTAGAAATATTAAATGTGCAGTTTAGGAGTATTAAATATAGTACTGTTGTCTACTGTCAGTCTCCGAAACATTTTTTATCTTATAGAATTGAAATGTAGTCATTAACAGAAGTTTTAAAATTCTCTCTTTTGCACTGCAGGCCCTGATACCCAACTTTCTCCTATCTGTTTATATGGAGTTGGTTATTCTAGATACCTCATGAGTAGAGTGGATGTATCTTTACGATTTGTTGTCAGTACATGTTTGTATCCCTGTTTGAGTTTGGGGGGCATTCCCAGTTGTGGTGGTCATGCTATTGACAGGATACATGAGATCGCTCAGGGGAACATGGTATACAGGAGATTAAGCCAAAGCACAGGACCCAGCCTTTGGAGCCGCCTATCTTATAAGTGTATTTTGTATACTTAATTTATGTGCCAATATACCCAGGCGCATGTAAAAAATTTTCTGAGTGGAAATTTAAGAAGCTTTGCTTTTTAGAATGTGTTAATTTCTTTTTTCAGTTTCTTTAAAGATTTGTTCTTTTGTTTTGGGCCACACCTGACTGTGCTCAGGGGTTACTGTTGGCTCTGCACTCTGGAATCACTCCTGGCAGCGCTCAGGGATAGAACCCTGGCCAGCCACGTGCAAGGCAAATGCCCTTCTTTCTATACTATGTCTTTGGCCCCAATTTCTTTTTTTTTTAAAGGATGAATAATGTTTCATTGTGTATATGTACATATGTACCATTGTCTTGTTTATGCATTGCCTTTGATGGACATTTGTATTCCTGCTTTTGAATTTGTCAGTAAGCTGCTTTGGACTTGGGGTCTGTGATTACTCTGTTTGAAGCCCTATTTTAGGCAGAAAAGAGCATTTTTGGGAAGTAACTGCAGTACACATTTCCACTAGTAGTGCAGAAGGTTTATTATTTTGGCATACCAACTATTAGCTTTATATATATTTTATTGATTTATCAAACAAAAACCTTAAGACTTGTTCCTCGGGGTAGAAAGTGAATAACTTAAAATCTTTTATTTTTTTTCTATAGCTGGTGTAGCAAGTTATCTTAGAATTGAAACTGTATAAATTTATTGCCTTACTATTCTGTGGCTTAGAAGTTTCACATGGCCCTTAGAAGTTTCACTTGGCCCTCACCGGGTTAACATTTGAAGTACTGTCGGGCTTTGTTCCTTGCCTTCTGTTTCTTCTGGAGCTGTCTGCCTTTCCTGCCTGGGGTGTTACACTCCTCCACCCCCAAAGCCGGCAGTCTTGGGCGGGCTCCTCTCAAGGGTCTGTTCTCATATTCAAAGATCAGCAGGACTCTCATCGTTAGATTGGACTCCCCCAGACAATCCGGGATAATCTCCCCATTTCAGGGTGCTTAATGCGAGAACATTTGTGTAGTACCTTTCACCATGTAAAGCAACACTCCAGGTGCTGGACATTAAGGCCGGCTGTCTCTGAGAGAAGGAGTCATTAGTTTGCCAGCCAGTCACGACTCTTCTGATGATTTTACTTTAGGAGGTGTGTAAATCATTTTTAAGGCTAGGTTTTGTTATTGGCATCTAATACACACCCACATGTTCTTAAAATGAAATTAAACTTGGGGGGGCAGTACCAGGGGTTGAACCCAGGTCTTGTGCATGCAAGGCAAGTAAACGTGACTTCTTCTGAGCTGTGCCCTGGGCTCCTTTGCCATGGCTTCCCGTCTGTGACCACGGTGTTGTGGTGCTTGCTTCTCTCCCCACCCCTCTTCAGACACTTGTTTTTGTTTCTGTGGCATGTGTTTTAATCATGCTTGTCTCATATTGGTGAAACTTTAAAAAAAATAAAAGTTGGGGGCTGGAGCGATAGCACAGCGGGTAAAGTGTTTGCCTTGCACGCGGCCGACCCGGGTTCGATTCCCAGCATCCCATATGGTCCCCTGAGCACGGCCAGGAGTAATTCCTGAGTGCAGAGCCAGGAGTGACCCCTGAGCATCGCGCTGGGTGTGACCCAAAAAGCAAAAAAAATAAAAATAAAAAATAAAAATAAAATAATAAAAGTTAAGCAGAATTGGTATATTTTGGTGGGGGTGTTTGGGCCACACCCCTTGGTGCTGAAGGCTCTCTCCTGGCTCTGTGCCTGGGCATCAGTGCTGGCCAGGCTCAGGAGCCGTAGGGGGGCCCAGGGATCAAACCTGGCTTGGCCTCCTGCAAGGCATGCAAGCACCCCACCCACTGCACTCTGTGTGGCTCCACAAAATAACTTTTATTGAAAGAAATTTAGAGAAATAGGAGTTAAGGGAAGGAGGAGCGATCAGGAGAGAACATGGGCTTCTCCAGAGAGGAAAAAACTTCACACATAGATGATAATTAAAACAAAACAAAAATTCCATTAGTTGAGACTTTTTAAATATGAAGACCAAGGAAGTAATGTACACTGATAATCATAGATTTTGTGTTTTTAAGTTTTACTTAGCGTATTAAAAAAATCTAAAAGTTTTTGTAGTGATAGGTAACCTGGTTCCACAAGTGCTAAAGTATTTGGGTTGAGGTACAAAGTTACAGCACCCTCAGCACCACCATCGGCCCCGAGACGCTCCCGCGCTGCATGCAGGGCAGTGCTGGGCTGTCTCGGTTTATTCAGCGCAGCCAGGGACTTGCCGTGAGATGCTCCTTATGGCCTCGGCTCGAATCTCTACGGGACACAGAGGAGTGGGACCATCTGCTATTTAACTTTCTCCCTCAGACTTAAGTTTTTTAACACGACCCTGTCCGGTCTGTTGCAGGTGAAGCACAGCACAGTATTTCATCTTTCCTTAGAGCTGTTTCGTGTTCCTTTCTGTATATGTGCAGGGACTTTGTCCACTCACCTGTCTCTGGGCTTTTGGCCGGTTTCCGTATCCTGCTCATGGGACTCAGTGCTGCACTGAACGTCAGCTTACATGTAGCTTTTCAAATAAAAGGGTTTTTTTTTTTTTTTTTTTTTGTGTGTGTGTGTGTGTGTGTGTGTGTGTAGATGTCAAGAATAACATTTTGGGGTCATGAAACTTCTGGATCAGATGAAAATTGCTTGTATGTCCCAGGAGTTTTCACATCCTCTGCTTTCTCCACCCCCCAACGTCTGCATACAGTTTCCTGCTGGGACTGACCCAGAGGACATTCCTCCCAGCGGGGCGGGAGGCGCCCTTCTATAGCACATCCCTTTCACACTGGTTGCTTCCAGTTCTTCATGCCACCCTCTCTGCTATTTCCACTTGCATTTCCCTCATAAGTGACAAAAACACTGGTCTGTTTGTCATTGGCTAAGAGTTTCATCTTAATTTCATGATTTTCTTAGAGAATCTTAGGTGGTAGTTATTTGGGTGTTTGTATATTATCCCATATGCTTTTGAAAATGGGATTTTCAGCAAGAAAAAAAATATCAAAGAGAAAATACCTTGGAAAACATTTCACGTAGTTTTAAAAAATTACCTCAGTGGGATTAATTTTACGTGATCAGATTTTTTAAATTTTTTTATTTTGCGTTGGGGGGGTGGGGACACACACACCTTAGGAGTTAGAAGTAACTCCTGGCTTTGTGCTTATCAGTTATTCTTTGTAGGCTCAGGGGGCCATATAGGATGCAGGGAATTGGAACCCAGATGTGCCATGTGTGAGGCAAGCACCCTTGACTAGAAAAATTTTGGAAAAACAAGTGAAAGAAATAACACTGAAAGTACTGTTCCAACAAAGGAAAAAGAAAACAGAAAAAGATGGGAAACTTTAAAAGATTGCTTAGGCAAAGTAGCAATTTACATATTGTAAAGAAACATGGATGGTAAATTTAAAATAGTAGCTGTGAAGTTAGGGCTTTGCTTTTCCTAATACTCAGACTTATGGCTGTGCCTCAGAACTAGCTAGCGTGATGAAGATAGTCTTGATTTTATGATATTATACTATAAGTGTAGCTCACCTATTTAGGGTAAGTTTACTTAAAAGGCTTATAGTAACCAGTAAAAACTAACGATCATCAATCTTGTTTTCATTTTTCTGCTTCTGATAGAGGTTTTGCTCTAATGCTTTCCAGGCTCTTAATATATTTATTTACAAGGGTTATCAGACTACAAACTTATTTGTAGTAAGAGCTGAATTTTACTCAGAGCTCTATTTCATCACTTAAGTTCATCATTTAGTAGATCCTATAAGTATTTGTTGAATAAATTGTCAGTAGCTCCACAGTCCTTGAATAAGTTTCATTTTCACATATTTTTCATAATATGCTTATTTCTACTGGAAATCAGACTGCATTAAACAATTTAATTTCCCTCAGAGTAGTAACTTGTTCTTGGCTGTTGTAATAAAGTTACTTCTTTGTCTTGGCAATTCTCACTTTTAATAAAAATTTGAAATAGTAGATTAAAGAAGCTAAAGAGCTTAGATCTATTTTCACAGCAGTATATTGCTAATTGATTTCTGTGCCCCATTTACTATGCTTTTAAATTCCCTTTAATTATAGTGCTTATAGTTTACCATGACCATGCTCATTACACAAATCTCATTTGACGGTGGAAACAAAGTCAGCCAATTATTCATAGTGATCTGCTATGGGATCGAGGATAAGTACGAGTTCTAATTGATTTTAGGGGCGCACATTCTCCATGAATGGGAATACTGCTCAGGTTTGTCAGAATAGTTTGTGGGGAACTACTTGGCTTGTTTCATTTCAGGGATGCACTGAGAAGCTGGGAACCAGAACTAGTACTGAGATAGTACTGGAAGGCGATGTTGTTGCTGTGAGCAGTGTGGAGATTGTGGACCATTAATCTAGATGATCCTGGGCTCATTTAAAAAAAAAATTACAGTTGAGACTGCAGTGATAGCACAGGGGGTAGGGCAGCCTCACACGGCAACCTGGATTCAGTCTCTAGCACCACACCACAGTTGAATTTTTTTCCTTTCTTCCCATTCTTATCAATAAATGATTAATTGGTATATTATTTTCATACAGTAAATTGTTGCATTCCAAGTAACATACAGGTTGTTTGTTTGTTTGTTTTTTGGTTTTCCTGTATTTGGGGGCCACCCTGGGCAATATTCCAGGCAGCTCCTGGCTGAGTGAGAGGTGAGTCCCTCCAGGATGGTGCCAGGGATCATTCACAGGGAATCACACCTGTTCTCCTGCTGCAGAGCACGGCCTGCGCCGGTTGGACTGTGATTCTGGACCAAATGTAATTGTTCGTTGCAGTGTTTATCCTGTGTAGAAAGGAATTACTGTATTGCATTGCTAAGCAGTTTAAGACTCATTTGTTTGCATGCATAAATATGTAGAAAGACAGTAACGATTCTTTGTGAGTCAAAGCTTCCGGACTACTTGGTCTCTGAGATCACTATAGGATCCTGGAAAATAGCCTTCAAATACTCTTAAGTGATAAACATAGAGGATAATAACATTTGGATGGTGAATCAGCCACTGGGGAGAAGAGGTAATTTTCAGTATGCATGTTAACTACTTCAACACAAATTCAATTTATAGGCTTCTCATTGAAACGGAAAGAGACAGAACCTGGAATTTCTATTCAGTGAATGAATCAGCATGAATAGAGATGAATTTTAAGACTTAGTTTTAAATTAAGTAAATGGTAATGCTATTAATAATCTTGTTAGACTATTCACTTTTAAATTGTAATGAAAAAATTATACTGACTTCTAAGCATTTTAGGTAATTTTTTAACATTTAATCTTACCAATTCTATCATCCTAGTCACCTCTTAATTTCTTGTTCCAGATCTGTAGTGCTAGGTTTTAGAAACTGATTATTA
This sequence comes from Sorex araneus, assembly GCF_027595985.1. Lineage (NCBI taxonomy): Eukaryota > Metazoa > Chordata > Mammalia > Eulipotyphla > Soricidae > Sorex > Sorex araneus. Next base: position 58,523,805 of record NC_073310.1, on the reverse strand, counting down.
AAAATTGAAAATTATGGAGTGGAGAGATTGTCACTGGCCTCTCATGCAGGGGACTGTGCTTCGGTCCCCAGGGCTGTATATTATCCCCTCAGCACTATCACAGGTCCTGCCCGAGCACAGAGCCTGGAGTGATCCTTGAGCACTGCCAAGTGCAGCCCCGAAGCCCAGAACCCCCTCCTCCCTTTGTTAAACATGACCTTTCTTGAGACCAAAATGACAGATAACACGAACAAGCATAAACTTAACTTTATAATTATTTACCATAACTTCAACATGGTTCAAAAAAGATTCAGTTTTTTTTATATATTTAGTATTAAGTAAAAAAATATTTATGCACAGGAATTACTTCTGGTGGTGCTCGTGGGACCATATGGAATGCTGGGAATTGAACCCGGGTTGGCCAAGTGCAAGGCAAATGCCATACCTGCTGTGTTGTCGCTTCAGCCCCAAGATTCAGTTTCAAATTAATCTTGATGTAGCTTGGAGAACTTATCCGATAGAAAAACAATTGTAGTCACACCGAATATTATCTGAAAAGAATTCTACATTGTCTTCAACCTTTGTTTGGGTCAGCTTGTTTTATTTTTCCCCTTTTATTCAAAACAAAAATCTGGACCAGAGAGACAGTCCAGTGGGTAAGGTGTTGCCTTGCCCTCAGTTTGATTCATAACACCACATTTCACACCCGCTCACTCTTCTGGAGTGACCCTGAGCACAGAGGCAGGAATAAGGCCTGAGTATTGCTGGGTGTACCTCCTGGATTTGATTCTCAAATGATATTTAGGAGGCTCAGCAGTCAATGTAAAAATGTATGTGTGATACATTTTCTTAATACTAAATATAAAGCAATTATATATATATATGTGTGTGTGTGTGTGTGTGCGTGTGTACATACCTATAGCATAGAAGACTAGTACATAGCAAAGAACCGTCAATTTCTGACTGTATGGTTGTTTTATGGTGTTAAATTCTAATTGGTAGAGTCAGATATAAATGAGTAATTATAGAATAAAATGTTAGACAAAATTATCATAGGTTATGTTAAAATTACAGGCTTGAGTGTAGTTTTTATTTCTTATCTTTATTTTATAGAAATAAATGTGTTCATTACTTCTATTTGTATTTAAATCATAGAAAACCTTTAATGAAGAATGACAAATTGTTTTAGTGACTGCCATATCTAATAAGATTATGTTGTTTGCTTTAATTAACCATTTTCTCCCCCACTAAACCTACCTTTTAATTTTCTTAAGCTAAAAAAGCCGGGAGAAAATGTTTGTGTCAGTGCCCTTCCTGCTCTTTCCCGAGTAGGTGGTTAGCGGTACTAATTCGGGGCCGGCCCGAGAGAGCTGAGCGCACGCTCTGCGGGCAGGAGGCAGGAGGCCCACGTTTGCTGCCCGCCCTGTGGGCTTCCCTGTGCTCCTCCCCAACCCCCACCCCCTCAACCAGAAAAGCAGTGAAAATGTCGTATCTCCTCGCTCACAGACTTCAATTAATTTCTCCGGTTGGGGATGAAGCCGTAATTTCACATAAAGCAGCACCCTCCGCAGTTGAGCTCTCCCCGGGCTGGCTCCTGGTTTTCAGTCTGTCTGGATCCAGTGGGGTTTTTGGGTGCCACTCCTGGCTTATGCTTGGAGGCCATCTGGTGGGTCACTGTTGGTGGTTCTCAGGGGTCCCGTATGGTATTGGGGACAGAACTCCAACCTTTCGCACTGTCTCCCAGGCAGTGTTTCTTTTTGTTTGTTTTGTATTTTGCGGGTGGGGTGGCTCACCCTGTGTGCTCGGGAGCTGCTCCCGCAGTGCGCCGATGGGACCCGGCTGCCCCGTGCACAGCGTGCCCTGCGGCCTTCAGGCCGTTCCTTCTGCTGCCGTGAAACACGCTGGGTACAGAGTGCTCGGCACTGCTGTTACACACGTGGCCATAGTTCTTGTTCAGATCTCATTTTCCACATCCCCAATATAGTGCATGTTTTTGCCCTTTCCAGAAGAGAAAACCTACTCGTCTCCCAGTTCTGCAGACTGCTGGAGTTGGTCCACTCTCCTTTTTCTCTAGCCTCTCTGCCATCAGAGATTTCTTCTGTTTCTCTGCCCTCCTGTTTCTGCCATCTCAGACACCTCTCTGTTATGTTTCTTTACCTTCTTTTACAATTTACCTTTGCCCACTCTTAACAAACAATGGTATGGCATATCTTCTCTTGAAATTATCTGTGTAATTTTAACCCTTTTTTACACTCATCTCTTTATGCATATTAGTTTGTTATTTTATCTCTTAAGAACTTTTGAGCAGCCAGAGCAATAATACACAGTTAGGGGCACTGACTTGCACATGGCCAATGCTGGCATCCCAAATGGTCTCTCAAGCCCCACCAGGAGTTATTTCCAAGTTCAGAGCCTGGAGTAGCCCCTGAGCATCACAGGATATGGCTCAGAATCAAAAGCCCTTTCCAAACCAAAACCTTATCCAATGCCTCTAAGGAGAACAATTAAGGTCATTTCCAGGACTAGGTAAACCAGACTAAATAGGTTCCTAATATTATTGCCATAAGGTGTGACCGTAAGGTGTGACCATTTTCCGCCCTTGTTCGTGAGCAGTTGAGATTTAAATAGTCAGGAGCGCTACTTTGATTTTTTTAAAAAAAAATTGTTTTGGGTCCCACATGGAATGAGAAGGGAGCAGTTACTGTCACTGTGTTAACTTCTAGAAAAGAGTATTTGGTATTTGCGGATGTTGGTAAGGGAAGCTTTATAAGGCTTGATAATTTACTTAATTACATATTCTTCAAGACCTTTCCATTAATTTACTTTGGTTTGTCTGCTGAATTAGCGACCTGATATGGTACTGGTTTTGGCCTCCCAAGTAGTTTGAAAAGTAGGGATTCTTGTTGGTGAACACGGATGCTTCTGTCATTGGACACAGGTATATGGTGTCTTATACATACATCAATTTAATTCAGCTGCATTGGGGCACACTCAAAAGCTTTGGTCTTGAACATGCTCAGACTCTTCTCGGATCGCCATGTCTGCATCTCTTGTACATTTTTCAGTCTGTATAGCTATAGCTTTTTTTTTTTTTTTTTTTTGCTTTTTGGGTCACATCCAGTGATGCTCAGGGGTCACTCCTGGCTCTGCACTCAGGAATTACCCCTGGCAGTGCTCAGGGGACCATATGGGATGCTGGGAATTGAACCCGGGTCGGCCGCGTGCAAGGCAAACGCCCTACCCGCTGTGCTATCGCTCCAGCCCCTGTATTTAGCATCTTTCCTGGCCTTTCGGCACCTTACACAGCTTACGGTTCCTCCTTTTTTCCCTCTCTTATCTTGGCTTCTGTGACACTGCTCTCGGAGTTTTATTTTTCTCCCCCTGATTTCAGTTATTTCACAAAATTCTCATCAACTCACCATCCTTTTACTTTGTTCTAGGCTCCTTTTCTCTTTCACAGAGATTCACTATTCTTGTTCACATTTTGTCACTTTGGTAAATGGCATTTCTCTTTTTCTGGGGGGGAACACACCCAGTGGAGCTTAGGGGTCGCTCATGGTGGTACTTAAGTGATCCTTCGCGGTGCCATGGATAGAACCCGGGCCAGCTGCCCCCAAGCATGTGCCTTAGCATCAGCCCCTTTACTAGCTCAGTAGACCCTAAGCGGCATTGGAAAATCACTGGTCAGAAACCTTGGATTCATCCATGATCCCTTTCCTTCATCATTCCTATAAAAGATGCTGTGACCCTCGGGTGTAGTTGTGATGATCTTTGACACGTGTCCCTGTGGCCTCTGAGAAGTCCACTGCTGCCTGCATTGTGGAGTGGCCTCCTGATGGCCTTCGTCCCCACTTTTCCCTCGCACTTCTTTTGCTACGAACTCCGTCTGAGGGGTGATCTTTGGAAAAAGTGATTTGCTATTTGCTTTTGCTGTCATTCCTCTGATCTTAGCATGAATTTCAAATAATTCTACATGGCTTACAATTAGGAAATTAGGAAATCTGCTCCTTCATCTCTATCTGACCTTATTTTCTACTGTTCTTCTCTACTATATTAAGGCGCTATGTGTGTATATATATACACACACTTTTTTGTTGTTTCTGTTTTTCTTCTCTCTTTTGAATACTTTCCTGCTTTATTCTTTTGTGAGCTTGTCTCTCGGTCTGTGTGTCTCTTTGGTGCTGGGGGTCAAGTCCAGGGCCTCACAGTTTGATTAAAATCATGGTGGCTCTTGTCTTGCATGTGGCTGACCTATTTTGTTCCCTGGCGTGGCACATGGTCCCCCTGGCACCACCAGGAGTGATTCCTGAGTGTGGAGCACCACTGGATGTGTGCCGCGCCCCCCCCCCCCCCGCCCCCAATGGAAGAAAACAAAACTTGGAAAACATAGAAATGGAGTAAGAGTGTAAGAACAGTCTAATGATGAGTTTTTCATGAAAAATACCATGAGGTTTCGGTGAACTTAGTGCTTGTCGCCATCATACCTGAGGTCTAAGGGAGCTGAAGAAATACAGAACTTGAAGCTCTCCTGCTCTTTCTGGAAGGGAAGCTTTTTATTTGCTGTTGTCCAGTGCCAGGCATAACTTTGATTTTGGCAGAGGTATGGGGAGGGTATGGGGCCACACCCTGTGGTGCTCCTGACTCTGCTCAGGAATCACTCCTGGCAGTGCTCGGGGCCACAGAGGGTGCTGAGAATTGAAGGTGGGTCTCTGGGATGCAGAGCGAGTGCCTCCATCTTTGTGCTTAGTCCTTGTCACCTCCCGCCCTGAAGGATTCCTTTGGACCGCGTGCTGCTTCGGCCTGTTCTCTCGTGCTCTGTTCCCCAGCCTCCCCCTGTGAGCAGTACAGGCCAGGGGATTCTGCAAGGTGTTTGCCAGGATCATTGGCTTTCACCCATAAATTTCAGAGGTACCCCCTAGTTTTGACAACCCCAAACTGTCCCGTGATAGTGTCCAATGTCTCCTGTGCACCCCAGAGCAACCCTGACTGAGAATCTCTGGTTTCTGGCTGCTGTTTCCTTCGTCCTTAAGGGCCGAACCGCCTCTGGAGGGTTTCTGCCAAGCACTTCTTTCTTGCCATGTCTTTGCCCCTACCCTTTATTTTCTTTGCCCCATTTTCTTTTTATCCAATTTTCTATAAACGATTTTTTCTTCCTCATTTCATCTTTCTGACGCTTATGCATGATGCCATTGAACACGCTCTTCAGTCTCCGCCCCCCCTTGCCCCTCCTTGCAGTGACTGCTCTGTGGACACTGATTGTTACTCCCTCAGCAGTGCCCGTCCCCTCAGTTCCTGGCCCATGCGTCTGTGCTTTGGATGGGTTGCCAGGTCTTACGAACTCTGCTCCATTCTCTGCTCCTTTGCTCTTACGAATTCCCAAACCCTTGTTATTTTTTTCAAAAGCACTTTGTGATGTGATGTCTGTTTGGAATACTGTTTTTTGTTGCATAAGATGACTTCACTGCTTTTAGACAGTGTTTTGGGAAAGCTTGATATTTAGTTACTAATATTTTTAAATCAGCACTGAAATGCCTTGTGTGGCTGGGGAGGGACCCCGAGGAAATGTGGATGGCCGAAGTTACTAATTTGTGTGTGAGGAACTTTGCCGCTGCCTTGTAGCGTATTGACGTCAGCGTTCTTTTCTTGCAGGTATTTATAACAGCAGTGATGTAGCAGTGTCCTTTCCAAATGTAGTGTCTGGCTCAGGCTCGAGCACTCCTGTCTCCAGCTCACATTTACCTCAGCAGCCTTCCGGGCACTTGCCGCCCGCGGGAGCCCTCTCCCCATCCACCGCGGCCGCCGCGGCCCCCGCTGTCGCTACCACTCAGGTAAATCAGGAGCTCAAACGCAGAAGGGCTGCCACTCTAAAGAGGGGCCTGACAAATGCCCGAAGGCAATAGAAGCTGCTGGCCGCTCGGGGTGTTGGCTGGGCCGGGGCGGGTATGGGGGGCAGGACACCGGGAAAACAGTGGTGGAGAGAAGTGGGGGCTGACGCGCGGTGCAGTGTTGAGCGTGCAACCCTGTCAGAGACAGTAACGGAAACCACAGCGCCTATAATCTATCAGTGAAGTGACTGTCCAGCAGGCGGGGGGCTGGGGACATGGGGAGAGGGACGCTGGTGAAGGGAGTGGGGCTGGAACACCCCTTGCCTGAAACCCAACCATCGAACTTTGTAATTCATAGGGACGAAAAGCAAACCAAAAGTGAGTCTTTGGGCCTGGAGAGGCCTCAACGACTTGAGCTCAGGGCACCACATGGTCCCCCAGTGTTAGCAGGGTGACCCCCAAGCCCACAGTTGGATGTAGTCCCAGCACTATGGGGGTTCCCCAGGTCCCTTCTCTCCCCCAATCAAAATAATTTGATTAAAGGTAAAGGAAGCAAAATGGGGTTTCTCATACGAGAATTTATGAAATTTATAAACTCGGGGCAGGGTAGAGGGCTAAAGAATTAAAGGGCTGGAGCAGTGGTACGGCGGGTTGGTGTTTGCCTTGCACAAGTGGGCCCAGGTTCCATCCTTGGCACCTCGAATGGCCCCAAGCCCCGCCAGGAGTGACCTCTGAGCACCCGTGGGTGTGGTGCCCAACTGGAAATGGCTGGCAGAGGGTTCCTGTCAGAGTAAGGCACTTCCTTTAAGGTCGGTGGCAGCCCTGGTTCTGTCCTCAGTACCCCATGGTCCCTAAAAGCACCTCCCCAAACACCATGTTTGTAAAAATAGTAGAACTTTTGACATGCCATTTATGAGAGGTCAAAGGTACACATCGACACCGAGCTTTTATTCTTCTTTGGTTTGTTTTGGCATTGCCCTTGGCTTTGCTCTGTGCACAGAGGTCACTCCCTGGCATGTCCAGGGATTGTATGAAATGCTGGGGATCGGACCCTGGTTGGTGGTGTGCAAGGCCTCAGGGCTATGTGCTCTCCACAGCTGATGTTCAGTTTCAGAATTTTGCTTTCTGCTATGCTGGGGCTTGAACCGGGGTCTCCTGTGCCCAAGCATGCTCTCTACCCCCGAGCAGCAACCCCGCCCTCAAGTCTGGAGCTCATAGTTTGGCCTAATGATGTAAAAGAGTTTTCTCCCCTGTCAGATGAGTCCCGCGCTGATGTAATGAGACTGAAAGGAGGCACTTGTCACCCAGACATGTGAACATCCAGTCATCGTGTCTATGAACCTGATAGGGATTGATGACAGGAAAGGGCTTTCTGGTAAAAAGTTGGAGAGGGAGTTTCCCTCCTTTGTTCTGAGAAGCGGAGCCTGGCCCAGATTGCTCTGCCAGTTGCCGGGTGCCGGCTTGGCATCATCTGTGTTTGATGCCGGCTCCGCACACGGTTCACGGAGCTGCCCCAGGAGTCAGCCCTGAGCACGACGGCCACCCCCGCCCAAGAGGAGAAGCTTTAGGACATGGAATGATCTTGTGCTTTGATTTGATTTTAGGGCCACCCTTGAGTCGCTGAGGGCGACTGCTGACTCGGTGCTGGGGGCCGCTCCTGGCGGTGCTCGGGGCACTGTTGGGTGGTGGGGACCACATCAGGATGTGCAGTCACACATGCCCTCGCTCCCGTACAACCCATCACCTGCACAGAGCTGGGAATTTCCTCTCAGATGAGAGCAGTCCTAATCTGGAATGATTTGAATTGATAGTGAATGGATGAATGGCACTCTGCCCAGCAGAGCCCTTCTCTCACCATGGGGAATGGGTACAAACTCTTTAGGGTCTGGGGTACGTGGCTCAGTGCATAAAAGCACATGTATTGCATATAGGAGATCTGAATTTTATCCCAGCACCAGAAACAAAAATTAATTTCCAAATTATTTTTATTTAATTTTGATTTCTCTAATTTTTTTTTTGGTCCAAAACTATGATACTGACAAGCATTTAATTATAAAAGAATGAAGTGCTTGTTGGCAAGTTAATATACTTGCATGTGATTCCCATGACAAGGTCTTAGAATAGATGCACTTATTATGCTTTTCTAATATTTTCTGGAAGATGTACATCAAGCACAGCTGCAAGGTTTTTTTTTTTTTTTTGCTTTTTGGGTCACACCGAGCGATGCACAGGGGTTACTCCTGGCTCATGCACTCAGGAATTACCCCTGGCGGTGCTCAGGGGACCATATGGGATGCTGGGAATCGAACCCGGGTCGGCCGCATGCAAGGCAAACGCCCTACCCGCTGTGCTATCACTCCAGCCCCAAGGTTTGTATTTTTTTTTCCATTGGAGCAGTGCAAAAACAGTCACTACAGAGAACGGTATAGTTATGCTGTTGTTTTTTTAAATTATTATCATCATCGTTATCATTACTTCTGGGCCATATCCCATGGTGGTCAGATCTGACTACTGGCTCTGCACTCAGGAATCACTCCAGGCAATGCTTGGGGGACCAGTGTGGTGCCATGTTCAAGGTAAATGCTCTTCTTCCTACTATATTTCTGGGCCCTTCAGTGGTATTTTGTTGTTTTGTTTTGTGGCTGCACCCAGTGATGCTCATGGGATGCTCCTGGCTCAGCACTCAGGATCTCGCGATTGTGCCAGCTATACAATACACGTAGGGCAAATGCTGTTCACACTGTACTATGCTCTGGCCCCATCCAGTGGTAATATTTTTTAAAATGAACAGCACAGAGCGTAGCTGGCCTGGATCCGGGATTACTCAACTGAGGAACAAAGAAATTACAATCGAAAGTAATCCCGGATCCAGGCCAGCTACGCTCTGTGCTGTTCGTCCTCCCCGCGTGTTTCAGGAGACTCTGAAACACGGCCCGTCCTCAGACTCACACCGCAGGCGGACACAGCTGCGTCTGCCTGTGCGCCTCCACGGCGCTGGGCCGCCTCTCAGATGGCCTCAGTGCAGACTGTCCTCATTTCACTGCCTGACAGCGTGGTGTTGAGTACACAGTTTGCATGATTGTTTTATAAAGTGCGAGGAGAGGGCTGAAAACTACTTAGAATCAACTAAATGTTTTAATCTCATTCAAAATAGGGAGCATGTGATAATTGAACTTTCTTTTCAGAATGACTAAAGCTTGTTTCTGTTTAACTTTCTTATTGGCTTATTTTCTAATAATATATTGCCATGCTTAGATAGTAACATTTGTGCTTTTTTGACTTCTGTGTCTATACATGTACTTTGCTGAAAAAAAAAAAGACTTACATTAAGGCTCTTATTATTTAGAAAGTAATTATAGAAATAGTTACAATTTAGAAGTCACCACATCAACTGGTCGATAGTATAAAAACATAGAATGGAGAGAATAAAAATGTTAAGCTTGAGTATGTTCTTACTCTTCCTTGCTGAAAACTTAATTTTTATTGATGCCTTGGGACCAGAAGGATAAAAATCCAGATGTCATTTGTGATCTTTTGCCCTTGGTTTTAGGAAAAACAGACAGGATTGTTTGACTTCCTTGCTGTGTTAAGGATTGTTTCCCAGGGGGCTAGAGATAGTCCAGCAGGGAGGCACGCGCCTGCTCACTGCCCACTTACTTGCGATTGGTCCCTGGGATATGTGTGGATCACTGCACGCATGAGGAGTTGAATGTGGTCCAAAAACGGGTGGTGTGGGGTCGGGGAAGAAAACAAAAGGGATTTGTTTCGTGGACAGTAGTTAGGGAGATGAGAGTTGGAAGAAGAAATAAAATTAAAACCAGAGAACAGAGCTGGAATGATAGTATTGTGGGTAGCGAGTTTGCCTTGCACTCAGCCGACCTGGGTTTGATCCCTAGCATTCCGTATGGTTTCCTGAGCCCTGCTGGGTGTGTAAAAACACAAAAAAGAAAAAGAAAAGGGGCGAGGAGCACCTCAGCGGTGCTGTCTCTCCCGCCACCCGAGTTTGGTAGTCTCCAGCCGCTTCCCCACCCCGGGGAGGTTGATGGCGATGATGAGGCAGGCGAAGGAAGGAACGGAGGCAAGATGGTTGGTCTCAATCGCAGTTTATTCCATTCCCATCTCCATTCTCCTCTGATTCTCCTCCTGCTTCTTCCACCCCCATCCTACTTCATTCTCCTTCTCTGGAACTCCCCAGCACTCGCCCCCAGCCCCCTCTCTGAGGGCCCAGGGCTTATGCATAGGTGTGGTTACAATCAATAGGGGGTAAAGTTCCATCCCTTAGGGGATGCTTTCACTAGGACAGAATCTCCTTCAACAGGACATCAGCCCAAGAGGGGAATCCCCTGGGTGTGTTTCCCCTCTCTTTGTCCAACTAACATATAAGTATTCATATTATAAATCATTTTGTATGGACATAGCAAGAGATGCATTAAGCTTATAGAATTGCTCTCCTGGGGTCACCTCGATCTCAGACTACAGTGCCCAGGCCAGATTAGTCTTTCCTAGCCCTAGCAGGGTCCTAGTCTCGTTGTTGCTTTTGGATCATGACATGGCATGTCCATGACCAAGCTCTTAACATATAGTTAAGCATTAGGCGCTTTGTCCAGGCCCATCTCGATGCCAGGGTAGCTCATAACTCACCACTTGCCCTGGGTCCGTCCCGTCCCTCGTCGGGACCCTGCTTTTGGGGGTGCTAGGAAGTAAGGGCAGCTGAGGCTTAAGTCGAGAAAGCAGATGCCCAGCAATGAATAATATTTGAAGCCAATTGAATCCCAAGTTACCAAAGCATATATTTTTTGGGGGGGGGGTCACACCTGGCAATGCACAGGGGTTACTCCTGGCTCTGCACTCAGGAGTTACTCCTGGCGGTGCTCAGGGGACCATATGGGATGCTGGGGATCGAACCCGAGTCGGCCGCATGCAAGGCAAACACCCTACCCGCTGTGCTATCGCTCCAGCCCCACCAAACCATATTAATAAATGTCTTTCTTTGTACATACAAAAAGGATATTGGGTTTTTTTTTTTTTTTTTTTTTTGCTTTTTGGGTCACACCCAGCGATGCACAGGGGTCACTCCTGGCTCATGCACTCAGGAATCACCCCTGGCGGTGCTCAGGGGACCATATGGGATGCTGGGGATTGAACCCGAGTTGGCCGCGTGCAAGGCAAACGCCTACCCGCTGTTCTATCACTCCAGCCCCAAAAGGATATTGTTTTAAAGTAAACTATTCAAAAGACATAAGAGAGGAGAAAGACGATATTAACTTACAATACAAGTACACTGTCCTAGCAAGGTCTGACCTTACAAATTAACAGAGTTTGATTAGAGGAAGAGCAGATAAACTGGTAGAAGTGGTTACAGATAAACAAAGGAATGGGAGTGACTGATATACCTAAACTCCTAGTGGCAAGGGGAGCAGGACATACCAATGTAGTCTAGAATTGTTTAGAGATTATTACCAGATAAACCCAAACTCTGTGGCAAGGGAGAAAGGACAAACCAGTGATACCCAACACTGGGAGTGATCCCACCGCCAGTGCAGGAGCAAGCCCTGAGTACTTCCAGTATGGCTTCCAGACTACAAACATACAAAATAAGTATTAGATAAGCATGGTTCTTTGCCCCATTATTGTTACTTTTTATTTTTTCTTTTTGGGTCACACCTGGCATGCAAAGGGGTTACTCCTGGCTCTGCACTCAGTAATCACTCCTGGCGGTGCTCGGGGAACCATATGGGATGCTGCGAATCGAAACCAGGTTGCCTGTGTGCAAGGCAAACGCCCTACCTGCTGTGCTATCGCTCTAACCCACAAAAATTATTTCTTTTAAAAATAATACTAGTGTATGGACTTGTAAGGTTTGTGATATTTAGTAAACTTTTGACTTTTTAAAAAATTTTGATTTGGGGGGGGCACATCCAGCAATGCTGAGGTGTTACTCCTGGCTGTGGATTTAGGAATTACTACTGCTTGTTCTTCGGATGCTCGGAATCAAACCTGGGTTGGTGTGTGCAAGACAAACATGCTACCTGCAGTTCCTTACACTCTACCTGCAGTTCCTTCAATTTATTTTTTATTTTTTATTTTTTTTTTGCTTTTTGGGTCACACCCGGCGGTGCACAGGGGTCACTCTTGGCTCTGCATTCAGGAATTACCCCTGGCTGAGCTCAGGAGACCATATGGGATGCTGGGAATCAAACCCGGGTCGGCCCCGTGCAAGGCAAACGCCCTACCCGCTGAGCTATCACTCCAGCCCCTTGTTTCAATTTATAATTCCATCTCAGTATAGATGAGTGAATTCTAGCTGTTTAAGGTTCAGCTGTTGACTAAGGCTGTTTCCCAGCTCCTAAATTATTTTAGTAGCCACTTTAGTTCTAGGGTTAATTTTGCCCTCAAGACATGTGATACATTGATTGGTTATTAATCAGATAATCTGCTTAGAATATTGAATATTCTGCACAGTGCTGTTGTCCAATCATGAATGTTCAGAGATGGTTAAACTACTATTTAATCCCTCCTACTACTTCATAGAAACTCAATTGTGGGGCATTTCAGCTTTAGCCTAAACAATGGTTTTGAATATGTTAAGCTCCTAACAATTAGGTAGCAATTTGGGGCATTGAATAATGTGGACTGATGCAATTGAACCTGACAGCTTTAACAGTCCCCCTACCCAAGGGATCTGAAAGTTGTTCACACTTGGCTTCATCTCACCACACTTGTAGTATGAATTCCTCACTTGTGGTAGCTGACACAGAAATGGGGTCTGTTAGAAGAACATGATTATTCATAGTTCAGAGCGGGGTTAGAGAATGACGTTTGTCGCCTTGCTGTACACAGTTGTCCCCAGTGTCAGTGTTCTTACTAAGGAATACTATTACCAACTCCATTTTTACTGATAGAAATTAAAGACATCTTCTGTTTTAGCACTCTGTCAAGTTAAGCTTGGTTTGTGGTAGATACAATGATAATGAAAAGGCTTTTAAAAATTGTATGTGTGAAATTGGCATTTAAAAAAAATCAGCACTGAACTTAATGAAGTTTGGTAAGATTTTGAAGAGTTTTCCTTTGTTTATCTGTTTTTTGTCTCTTGGTTGTTGGGCTGCACCTGATTATGCTCAGGGATGACTTCTGGCTTCTGGCCAGCTTCTTGCCTGGGCTCCAGGCAAGGAGAGATCATTAACCCCTGTACTATCTCTTTGGCCTTAAATGTCTTGTAGGGTTGGATGTCTTGTAGTTCATTTGAATGTTCAACTTACACTCCTGACAGGTTAATTGCACATTTAGAAAAATGCTTTCTCTTTTGTCTGTGTGTGGGGATGGGGGCCTGGCCACACCCATTGGTCCTTAATGCCTTGGGAATCCCATTCTGAATGAAGTACTCACTTGCATACTCACCTCTGATGCATTTGCAAAGGTGGGGTTTTGTAGATGCCTTTCCAAATAGCCATATGTATTCTCTTCTTTATTATTTTGTTTTTATAAATTTTAGGGAAGAGGGAGCTGGAGCAATAGGAAGTACAATGAGTACACTTGCCTTGCATGTGGTCAACCTGGGTTCTGTCTCCGCACCCTGAATGGTCCTCTGAGCACCGCCAGGAGAGATCCCTGATAGCAGAGACAGGAGTAACCCCTGAACACCCCCCCAACACACCCCAAATAAATATTTGTATTCAGGAAGAGAAAAACTGTAAAAATATATAGTGGCTCTTTTATGTGGGGGTTGCCGGGTGGCTCACCTAGAGCTGCTCAGGGCTTATTCCTGGCTCTGCGCTCAGGATCACTGGCAGGGCTTGGGGCTTGGGGACCATACGGGGTGGGCTGCATGCAGGCAAGCACCCTACCAGCTGTTCTATCACTCCACCACACAGTCTTCAGTTTAAAGTTTGAGATTCAGACAATTTAGTAGTCTGCCTGTTTTCTTTCCCCTTCCACAAAACGAACCACTTCAGAATGAGCCAAATGCCTCAGAATTTTGTTACAGTTGACAGTGTTTTAAACATATGTTGTCATAAGTCACTGTCACTGTCATCCCGTTGCTCATCGATTTGTTCGAGCGGGCACCAGTAACCTCTCTCATTGAGAGACTTATTGTTACTGTTTTTGGCATATCCAATACACATGGTTAGCTTGCCAGGCTCTGCTGCGCAGACTCGATACTTTCCTTAGCTTGCCGGGCTCTCCGAGAGGGACGGAGGAATTGAACTCGGGTCGGCCGCGTGAAAGGCGAATGCCCAACCACTGTGCTATCGTGCCAGCCCGTTGTCATAAGTAGACTCTTAAAATATAAGAGGTGTGCTAACGGCAGTATAAAAAATTTCAAGCTGAAATATAATTTGTCTTTTTGCTATTTTAGTATTGTAGGTCAGTTAGTCTAGGAGATACATAAAACATTTCGAGGGGCTTGGGACCACTCCCCGTGTGGCTCGGAGGCTGCTCTGGCTCCCGGCCTGGCGACTGTGCTGCTGGGGACTGACCTCGGGTCTCTGGCGAGCAGCGTGCACTAGCCATGCGGGCGGCACAGCGCCCCCCTCCTTCCTTCCCGAGTTTCTGCCCGTGAAGAGACTGAGGAAAGTTGAACTCTTGAAGGGCGTCCTTTGGCTAAGACACCTAATCTGCTTGTCTCTGTGACACTTGATAAAAGTTAGACATCTTAGAGAGGTTTTTGTGCCCTGTGCTGCCATGCACGTGTGTCCCCCTCCTCCATGTTGGTACTTGCCATGACCAGCATCACTTTCTTTTCATTTGTTTTGAGGCTGCAGCTGTGCTCAGGGCTCACCCATGATGGGCTCAGGGGACCATATGGGGTATTGAACCCTGGCCAGCTGCGTGCAAGGCAAATGCCCTCCCCTCTACTATCACTCGGGCCCCTAATGGCACTTTCTTGATTGTGGTACTGACAAAATACATGTATGTTTTTAGGTGGGTTCCCTGGGCGTCACACACATGGCATTTTAATCTGAGCTGTACGCGGACCACAGAGATTTAAAAGTGTTTCTAGGGCCAGGGAGTTAGCCCAGCTCTACTGTGCATGCTTTGTACGCAGGAGCACGGGGCTGTGACCCTCAGCAATGCATGGGCAGTGTTCCTGCCTTAATGCTGGGGTGGCGCCCAGGGAAGCTACCTGCCACAAGTAGCCCGTGAGCCCTGCTGCTGTGGCCCCAGACTTAGCAAATCTAGTTATTTTACTTTTGCCTGCCATCTTTATAAAATTTGTATTGCCCTATTTGGAATTATGCTACAAGTGAATTAGCTCTGTTCAGATGACACTATCCATGCGAATCAGTTCTTATGCTGAACTGCTTTGCATTTGGATATTTTATTGTAGTGACTTGATGTGTAGCAGTGAAAGTAAGATAGTTTGGAGACCACAGAAGTTTATAATGAGAAGTTAGGAACCTCTTGGTAGAATCCTTCCTGTTCAAAGAATGTATTTTGAACTAGAGTAGCTTCTTTTGAAAAGATTAAGAGAGCTCATAAAACTTATAAAATTTAAACTAAAGAGGTCATTTCTCTCTCTCTCTCTCTCTCTCTCTCTCTCTCTCTCTCACACACACACACACACACACACACACACACACACACACTCACTCACGATGGTGCTCAGGGGTTGCTCCTGGCTCTGCACTCATGACTTAGTCTTATAGTTCTCAGGCACCCTATGGGATGCTGGAAATTGAACCTGGGTCGGCTGTGTGCAAGGCAAATGCCCTACCTGCTGTGCTATTGCTCCAGCTCCTCCAGACACTTTTCCTTTCTTTTCTAATTTATTTTCTGCTTCTAAGTAGTTGGGTTTTGTGGGTTTTTTTTTTTTTTTTTTTTTTGATTTTTTTGGGCCACACCTGGCAATGCACAGGGGTCACTCCTGGCTCATGCACTCAGGAATTACTCCTGGTGGTGTTCAGGGGACCATATGGGATGCTGGGAATCGAACCCGGGTCGGCTGCGTGCAAGGCAAGCACCCTACCTGCTGTGCTATCGCTCCAGCCCCTGCTTCTAAGTAGTTTTATAGATGGTTGCTCTTTCTAGAATTATGTCTAAATAAAGAATACATACTTTGTTCAGGGTAGCTTTAAGGTGTAGTTACTACCTAAGTAAGATTGTAGTATTCGAGACTAGTAACAGCTGGTCTTGCCCTTGGTCTTGTTAGGGATCAAGTGGATTTACCCCTGAGCTGTGGGATTGTAAGAATTCTATGAAATACATACAAAATTCAGATGCTTTTTATTTCATTTTTATTTTTAAAATTTTTTTTTGCTTTTTGGGTCACACCCGGCAATGATCAGAGGTTACTCCTGGCTCTGCACTCAGGAATCACCCCTGGCGGTGCTCAGGGGACCATATGGGATGCTGGGAATCGAACCCGGGTCGGCCGCGTGCAGGCAAATGCCCTACCCGCTGTGCTGTCGCACCAGCCCCCTCAGATGCTTTTTAAAAGTTAGAGTTTGGGTGGCTGGAGAGATAGTACAGCAGGAAGGGCATTTGCCGACCCGGGCTCTGTCTGTGGCACCCCATGTAGTCCCCTGAGTACCGCCAGGAGTAATTCTTAAGCACAGAGCCAGGAGTTGTCGTAGACAACTGGATGAGGTAGATGGATCCAGGTCCCTTCCCAATGTCCTGTCCTCCTTTCAGCCGTCATTCGCCTTCTCCTAATTGCTCCGTCTAGATAGTGGTGTCCTGCTCCTGTCCCTCGCCATCTGCCCACCTCCCGTGGACAGTAGCTGTTCTTTTTCCTGTGCTGTTGTCTCCAGTGTGTATTCCTGGCCTACGAACAGCAGCTGGGCTTGATGCTCTGTTGCTCTGCAGCCCCGTGCTCGCTGTCCCCTCAGCTGGATGCTTTCTCGCTGGGCATCCCTAGGGCCTGGCCCCGTGCCTCTCTGTCCCCTCAGCTCGGTGCTCTGTTACTGGGCCTCCCTAGGGCCGTCCCCCCACACCCCTCTGTCCCTGGGCTCCCTAGGGCTGTACCCCCTCCTGTGTGTGCTCTGTCTCTGGGCTTGCCTAGGGGATTGCCCCGTGCCTCCCTGTATGCTCAGCTGTTTGTGTGCCCAGTGCCCTCCCGTTACCTGCTTTGACTGGATACGACGTCAAGTGGCCTCCCCTGGCACTCCCCTCCTCCCCCCCAGGTAGCCTTTTAAAGTTAGATTATGAGTTGCTGTGGCTCCCAAGTAGTTGACTTTGGGAGAGGTGAAATGCTTTATGTCTATTTATGACTTGTGAATTGTATGTATTCTGCTGCTAAATACATGGTGTTTAGTATAATCTTTAGGGCAGAATCATGACTTTCACTGAGGACAAGGTAACTGTTAAATAGGACTTTAAAACCTACTGATATTTCAACCTATTTTTAATGTAAGGAAAATGAAATTCAGTATTAGACCAGATGAACTTAATGTTTGAAGTATGAACCCTGGGGGCTGGAGAGAGAGCGAGTAGGGTGCTTGCCTTGCTCATAGTCGATCCGGATTCAGTCTCCAGCACCCCATATGGTTTCCTGAGCCCCTCCGGGTGTATTCCCTGGACTCAGGTGCAAGTGGCCCCCAAAACAAAACAAAAGAGTATGAACTGTATGGAATATACACTTTGAGTGAATGAAAAAGAAGGACATAATTCTGCTTCATGGAGACTTTGAATTGTAAAGTCTAATATCTGTGTTTACTATGTTGGCCAGAGGCCACATAAAATGTCAGGGTGTGAGTCTTTCCAGAAACAGGTTATTCTCAGTAATAGTTTGCTTGTTATAACTACTATGTCATCTTGGTCTCTGTGTGCAGTTATACTTGTCAAAATGTCCCACATCTTTTATTCTTTTTTTTTTTTTTTTTTTTTTTTTTTGCTTTTTGGGTCACACCTGGCGATGCACAGGGTTTACTCCTGGCTCTGCACTCAGGAATAACCCCTGGCGGTGCTCAGGGGACCATATGGGATGCTGGGAATTGAACCCGGGTCGACCGCGTGCAAGGCAAACGCCCTACCCATTGTGCTATCGCTCCAGCCCCACATCTTTTATTCTTGTTATATAGCTTCGTTATATTAGAAGTGCTTCAATTCCTAAAAATGATTTTAAAAAATTTTGTTCTAAAATAACCTTATGATGATTTCATGTGACCAAAGTTTGATCTTAGTCATGCAAAGGAATACAAAATCTACTTTTAAAATTTGAGATTCTAGTATGTCAGAAAAGTATTTCAGGCTAGTCCATAGTCTTCTGTGAGTAATAGTCTTTTGTGTAAGAGATTTGCTTCCAAAATGACACATTTAAAAGTTACAATATTCTTGGAAAGTGGGAGAAATTATTCACATCAAAGAAGGCATTTTTATTACATCGGATTACGCAAGACTTTGGCCAGTCTCGGCTTCATCTGTTCAAGGGTTCATTTTCGCTTGTTTGGCACAAGTCCCAGTAGAGGCCTTGAGAATTGTGGTTAGTAACATGAATGAATTACAAACTTTGGACCAGTTCTTCAGTCAGCGCTGGCTTCCTGCCAAAAGACAGTGCCTTATATGGGGTCAGGGCAGAGCTGTGATTTGTTGAGCCTTGCATGTATAGAAAACATACTTGGGATGCCTGTTTGCTTTCTTTTAAAAGAAAAATAAAACAACACAGAAAAAGCAGAAGGTTTCCAAGTCTATCAAAATAGGATGTAACTAAATAGTGTGCTGGTCTTCCTAATGAGAGGTGAGCAGCTGAAGTGTTGATGCCTCTGTGAGTTACAGTACTGCACGTCGGACCTTTGGACCTCCTTAGCCAGCCTGTGATGTATGAGACTGAAGCACTTCTTAGACATCTGTTGTCTACCTGCCCTTATTTTAGAAATGGGTTAATAAGATTAAATAGTTAATATGTTCTTATGGTTAGTATGTCACTAGGTTTTAGTGTAGATACTTTGGAGTTGATACTTTGAAGTTAAAACAAGTAGTTAGTTTTAATTAGACCAGTCTCTTAAAAAAATGGTAGTTAATTAAAGTAACTTTGGAGTGGGAATATTAGAATAGTAAAGCATGTAAGACTAAAATTAGCGCTTCAGAAAGTCAGGTTGTTTAGCTTGTGTTCTGAGATTGGAGGCAATATCAGGTCTATTAGGGAAAACATTAAGATATTTTAAAATAGAATTCATTTGTTTTTTTGTTTTTTGTTTTTGTTTTTTGTTTTGTTCTGTTTTTCTGGTTAAAGGCAACTCCCCTATCTGGATCTTCTCTTAGTCAGGCACCGTCTCATGTGTATGGCAATAGATTAAATCCGAATTCGTCAGTGGCAGCCCTTCTGTCTCAGTCTGAAAACAGTCAGACAGGTAAGTTTCTGAGAACGTTTCAACTCTGAGATTCTTCCTTTCTCCGTTTCCATGGGTTCATTTTATTTGAAAAATCTAGAGATCCGGTTAATAAAGAATTGTCTTCTTTCCCCTGACCGCAACAATCACAGTTGGAAGTAAATAGTGAGCGGCACTGGGCAAGATAGTGACGTGCTTTTACTGTCTGAAATGTAAATGTCCTGGCCAGCAGCAGGAATGCAGCACTGTCTCCTGTGACTTTCCTGATTGATGTGCGCAGTCCTCAGTTCCACGCCATGGAAGTAACACAACACTGGGCTTTTCTGTGAATAGCCCAAACCGTCATTTGCATAATTCATGAAATTGCATTACACAAACTTTGTGTGTGTGTGTGTGTGTTTAAATCCTGTTAGAGAATTTCTACTGTGTTTAGTAATCCTGTGAAATTTTGCCAGTTGACATTTTTTAGCATTTGCCCCTTGTACTGTTTTAATGAGCCCCTGGATTTGCTTTGTTTCATTACATCCTGGAGGATTTGTTGACATGTCCAAGCAGTCATGCCTGTTTGGGGGGAAGGGAATGGCTTTAGCAGTTCTCCCCAATGGGTCAGTCGTGTCTTTCCCTTCGACGGTCAGAGGTTACCTGACTCACAGTAGCGGGAGGACAGCCTTGGAAAGGCCAAAGAGGGTGGCTTTTATGAGGAACCTTAACTGGGGATAAGAGAAAACTTATTTTCAAGCAGAGGTGTTTGGCTTTACCTAAGGAATATATTTTAAGGATTCTCCTTCTTTTTAATTACAGAATTCTGTGTTCCTCCTTGTTTTTGTCAATTTGGATATTTGTGTCTTAATTTTTGGTATGAGGATTCACGTAGTCAATGTCCTTTTAGTCGTAGTGTTTGACTGAGTGTGATATATTTCGTAGTTTCTGACTTGTTGGGATGCAAAGTGTTAAAAAAAATACAAAGTGTAAGGATTTGCTGTGATAAGCATACAGATTAGCTGTCCACAGCTGTGATTCATTACTTTAACCGTAGAAATTAAAAGTGGCTGAGGGGAGGGTACTGCAAATGCAAACCACGCTTCTGTGCTGTAAAATTGAAAGGAATGAAAGAACAGAACATAATCCGTGGCCTTCTACACCCACACAAACGTGTAGGGACAACGTCGCACACGCCACAGTTCAGCAGTTCTACATTAGCAACCCCTAGACCCGCTGCTGTCCTAGTGACTAAAGATACGATAAAGGGGTGTGTGTGTTTTAGGGAAAAATCAGGACAGGAACTTAAAACCTCTTATCTAGTGAGTCCGTTATCAACTATGAAATATTTACACTGCAGATCAAGATCTTGGAGACAATAGCCGCAGCCTGGTGGGCAGAGGAAGCTCCCCCCGAGGAAGCCTCTCACCACGGTGAGTGCTGTTTACACTGCGACGGGGAGGCAGGGGTCCGGGGTAGGGCCCCCGTATCTCCCAGCCCTTCCATGGAAGGGAAGTAGAGCTGCACGGCCTAGGAAGAACTCGGATGAGCTTTTAAGAGACGAACCTTTTCTTAACTTTCCAATTAGTTTGAACTCTTGTTTTCATCAGCTGTATGTTTACCTGCTAGTAAAATTAATGTAGTGCTTTGGGTGATTTTTTAAAAACTTGTAAGTCTTAAAAATCTTTTATAGCTCCAATTTGGCACTCCAGCCTTAGCTCCCTGTGGGCAATGGCACTTAACCTTTTTGACTCTTAATTCCCTGGTCAGTAAATGAAACCCTTGTGGTTCGTCTCTAAAATCTTCCTCGTTCTTAAAATTATTTGAATTAAAAGTATAGCAGATTTATTATTTTGTGACATTTTCCCTTTTATGTGAAAGAATCCAGGCACTTTAAACATGTTAAAGTCTATGGAATGTGTCAATAAAGCTTTGGGATTGTATTTTTTTGTACCAAGACATTTTACCAGGTTTTACTGAAAAGGGTTGTTTTTCTCTGAAAACACTCTCTGAGTTCTTCAAGTTTTCTGTTCTCACTACAAATACAGGAGGAAAAAAATAATGTCATCTTTTATAGAACACAAAGGAACTTTAGATTCTAGCTATCTTTTTACTCATTTCATTCTACTTCCACCTACTTTTACTTTCTAGTTTTCTTTCTGTTCCCTAATGTTGTAAACTCGGCCTCAGGCATGGTACTAGATTGTATAAGAATGTAGAGGAGAGGCATTCAGACCATTCTAGAGTTCCCCCTCCAATAATTTCAGTTTTAAAATTTAAAAAAAGTTTTAATAGATTACTTACTTTATTGAATATCAGTGGTCCTGTGATATAGTTGAAAATATCTATTAAAGAAGACTGTTATTTAGTAGTGCTGTTTTCTTGTATAGTTCCCACATGAAACAAAAGTTATTTGTTTATTGAATTATGCTTAAAGTATTCTATTGGAACTTGGAATCTGGTAACATCATTTGATAAATCTATAATTTATTCTGTACTTTTCTGTACTATTTCACTTTTTTCAAAAGGGAAGAAAACTAATGGATTTGTGTTCATATGTTTTGTAGAGAATGCATTTCTGTGTTCTTTTAAACTGAAGATATCATGTAAGCTATCCAGAAATGATTCAGCATCCTTAAGTGCTATTTTTGCCTAATATTTCTTTGTTTTTCGGTAGTCAAATGGAATTTGACACAGGCTGGAGCGATAGCACAGCGGTTGGGCTTTAGCTTTTCATGTGCCCAACCCGAGTTCGATTCCTCCGCTCCTCTCGGAGAGCCCGGCAAGCTACCGAGAGTATCGAGCCTGCGCGGCAGAGCCTGGCAAGCTACCCGTGCATATTGGATATGCCAAAAACAGTAACTATAAGTCTCTCAATGAGAGACGTTACTGGTGCCCGCTTGAACAAATTGATGAGCAATGGGATGACAGTGACAGATACTACTAAATTATTTTTAGCATACATTTCCAACTTTATATTGCTCTTTAAAAATTAGCATGAGGGGTGCCTGGGAGCATTGGGGAGGGCATTTGCTGTGCACGTGACCAGCATCCCATATGGGCCCTGGAGCACCACCAGAAATAATCCATGATCATGACTGGGTGTGACCACAAAAGCCAAAAAAAAAAAACCAACTAAGAATGTGTTAATCTAAATTTATCTTTGTTTAATACACTATTTGCAGTAGGATGCGCTTCTGCAGAGCATATATTTACATGTGGAATAAAAGCTTATTTAAAGAGATTTTGCAAAGACAGTGAAGGCAGTGACGGCCTGCGGGTGCGTTGTCCTCCTGCCTGTAGGAGCCCTGGCTCTGTCCTTCTCTGGGAAGTCTCTGCATCCTCATCACTCTTCCTGGACGGGCACACATTGAGGCAGTAAACTGGATTTGATTCTCACTAGGTTGTGGTGAGGTTTGCATGTGGAGACACTTGGAAACAGGAATGTTCTTTACCTGTGTACTATGATGACCAGAATTTGTACCAATTAGTAATTGATCAAGAAAAGTATATGAGAACACCGTATGCTCATCTTAACATAAGTAGTGCTTGTTTGGGAGAGTTAAGCCGTTATTTGAAATTCAGATGTTTTGGAAATACTTCATGAATGGGCTTGAATTGAATTATTTGAACTGGGTTTGTACTTACTCTTAATAAAACTCCTTAATACATTTTCAATATTAAAATTACAAGGAAGCGTTTAAAATTTATAACAAAGCTCCTTCAAAATTATTAAACCCTTTTAATTTTTTTTTGGCTGTAAATAAAAATCCTTATTACATTAGAGCTATGCAGTGTTTCTCTGATACATTCAGAGTGGTAGAATGCTTGGCTTTTTTTTTTTTTTTTTTCTTTTTGGGTCACACCCAACGATGCGCAGGGCTTACTCCTGGCTTTGCACTCAGTAATTGCTCCTGGTGGTGCGCAGGGGACCATATGGGATGCTGGGAATCAAACTCAGGTCGGCTGTGTGCAAGGCAAACGCCCTACCCACTGTGCTATCACTCTAGCCCCATAATCTTACAAACTTTTATCAAGCATCTTTGCATCCTGTTTTAGAGATTATTGGTTATATGTTTTCATTTTCTAGTAATTTTAATTATCAAGTAAGGCCCGCTATTGCTATTTCCTTGCTTTTGCTATTTGAGAAGGACGATGACCAAATTTGAGGGTAGATTATGGGTTTCACTTTCCTCCAGCGTAGGCAGCCTGGTTGTGGAGCACTCGTGCAGGAAGCAGGTCTGCATAATGTGAAAATCATTGCGCACAGTCCCCGAAGCTGCCCCTTCTGTTTGACCTGAGAATTAATGTCTTCCACAGATCCCCTGTAAGCAGCTTACAGATTCGCTATGATCAGCCTGGCAACAGCAGTTTGGAAAATTTGCCTCCAGTAGCAGCAAGTATCGAGCAGCTTCTGGAGAGGCAGTGGAGTGAAGGACAGCAGTTTTTACTGGAGCAGGGTACGCCTAGTGACAGTAAGTATTCCATTCTTGTCTTTAAAGAGAGAAATAGGTGAGTTGGTGAATGGGCAGAGAGGTGGGTCCGATTTAGAAATCACTTCATCAGGGCAGCCTTATCGTTAGGAAACATGTTGTTGTGTGGAAAGAAAATTTAGCCGAGTGTTTCAATAGCTCAGTTGCTGCAGGTTTTACTGCTCAAACTTGAATCCTGTCTTTACCTGTTATTGACAAGTTTTGTTTTGTTTTGTTTTGCTTTTTGGGTCATACTTGACAATGCACAGGAGTCACTCCTGGCTCTGCTATCACTCTGGCCCCCAAGTTTTTATTTATTTATTTATTTATAAATGGTCACTTTGAATGGTAGCTTCCCATCTGTAGGATGGGAGTGAGAATATACTTGTTTTAGCTTCTTGTCTTGATCTAAAAAAAAAAAAAAGTGGCTGGAGAAAGCTCAGGGGCTGAGAGACCTGGGCTTGAACCCTGGGCATGTGTTCCTTGAGCACTGTCAGAAGTGAATCCAGAGCACACAGCTAGAGGAGTCTTTGGAACTATCACCTCAAATATTTAGTTTTTCCTCGTGCAGAGAGTATTGTTCAACTCAGCATTTTCTCACTGGTTATTGACTGTTTAAAATTGTTAGGATATTGGTATTTTGTAATTGTACAAATTTTTTAAGTCTTGCTATTAAACATATCTGATGGTTTAATGGAAGGCAACTTGCTACTTTGGAGTATTTACTTTTTAATATATCTCCAATTAAAGTATTAGAGCGTAGCATGAGTGAAAGACTCTGAAAAGCAATATTACTTTAGGTATGATTAGGTGAAATGACCTAGTGCTAAGTTAGAAAAGAAATTGAGGGTGGGAGCGCTGGGGGAGGTATTGCTAGAAGTTTTTGGTATTTCATTTTATGAAGATGGCAATGTTTTGCTTATTGTTAGCAGATAAGTACCATATATTGGTATTGTTATGATTGGAATCCTGACCAAAAAAAAAAAAGCTGATTGTGAGGAAATGTGCTCAGGATAATCCTCTATAGACATGATGGCTGGAGGACAGGTTTAGCGGAGTGTTGCTGCATCTCATTTGGGTATGCCGAGGCTTCCTTTGTGGGATCTTGAAGAGGAGGGATAAAAGTTAAATCCTTGGGAAATGACCATATGTGTCTCTAACAGTGAATTGTCTTTGGAATGCCCCGAGGGCATGTTAAACAAATACAACTTTTTAATACGTGGAACTTTCTAAGTGTCCATCACCCTGGCAGAAAAGCTGCACTTTGTGCTGTCCGCAGAGCAGTTGTCTCTGCCCGAATGGGCCAGTGTTGGAGCTGAGGCAGCCACGCTCACACACTGCTCCCTGCTGGGGTGTGTGGGAAGCGGCCAGTCCGAGCCGCCCCCACCCGAGAGGCCTGCTGTCTTCACCGCAGCTGTCTCAGGCTCTGGGGATTTTAAAATTTCCTTTCCTTTTTGTGAAATAAAATGTTCTTAATTTTGTCCCTCTGAGAACGGAAATGACCTGAAGCAGGGTGGTGTTCTGTTGGTCCAGGGCAGGTTTCTGGAAGGCTTGTCCAGAAGTTTCCCTTTATGCTATTTGTGCCAGTGTATCACGGCATGTTTATGCCCATGTAAATATTTAGGAGCGAAAGCGCGTCAAGTTGAAGACAGCATGCCTGTGCAGGTAGAGCTCTGCATACCCGCCCCCTTCATGCCTAAGAGCCATCCCCATGCTTGCTAGTTTTAGGGATGCTGAAGACATTGCACCAACTGCAAGTTGAAAACCGGAGATTAGAGGAACAGATTAAGAACCTGACTGCCAAAAAGGAACGCCTTCAGTTACTGAATGCACAGCTCTCAGTGCCTTTCCCGACCATAGCGACCAACCCCAGCCCGTCCCATCAGATGCACGTGTTTTCAGCACAGACTGGTAAGTGTGAAAGTAGGAATTTGTATCTAAGGAAAGTAGAACAGAGTCTGACTTAATTTTTCATTAATTGGATAGGAGTTGGTCACCAGTATGTCAGATGTAAAAACGAATTGATAGATTACTTTTGGTGAGCATAATTAATTCTACGAACTGATCGACATGAATTTGCTGACTTGTATAGTCTATCATTTAAGGATAAAATTTATTTCAATAGATTTTACTGTGTTGACTTAAAACTTTTGCAGTCAGTAGCGAGACAGATTTTTCTATTTATGCTGGTCTAAGGAAGAGCAAGTCTTAATTTTTTTTTTTCCTTTTTGGGTCACACTCAGCGATGCTCAGGGATCACTCCTGCCCTGCACTCAGGAATTACTCCTGGCGGTGCTTGGGGGACCATATGGGATGCCGGGGATCGAGCCCCGGTCGGCCGCGTGCAAGGCAAACACCCTACCCGCTGTGCTATCGCTCTGGCCCCCAAGTCTTAATATTTTAATTTTAATTTTTGCTTTTCGGGTCACACCCGGTGATGCACAGGGGGTTCCTCCTGGCTCTGCATTCAGGAATTACTCCTGGCGGTGCTGGGGGGGACCATATGGGATGCTGGGAATTGAACCCAGGTCAGCGCCATGCAACCCTACCCCCTGTGCTTCAGCCCCAATATTTTAATGTTTTTAATGTGGGCTTCGGGGGAAGCTTTTAGATAGATAGCCTTTATTTTCAAGGGTAATGCCATTTAAAGAAGTGAAAAAGATTTCTGTCTTTTGTGATTCTAGCTCCTCCTACGGATTCCTTGAGTAGCAGTAAAAGCCCCCATCTAGCAAACAGCTTTTTGCCTGATAATTCTCTGCCTGTGTTAAATCAGGTAAGTTTGGTGTGGCAGGTCTCATCCCTGTGCCTCACTGAGGAACCTCTGAGTACTGCATTCAATGGCTTTTAGATATTTAAAAAGCGGGTCATTTACAACTGAAACGCCTGTTCCCCCTTCCCGTAGGATTTGACCTCCAGTGGACAGAGCACCAGCAGCTCCTCGGCCCTCTCCACTCCCCCCCCTGCAGGGCAGAGTCCCGCCCAGCCGGGCTCCGGAGTGGCCGCCGTTCAGCAGGTCAATGGCGTGGCGGTGGGCGCGCTGGCCAGTGGAATGCAAACTGTAACACCCACCATTCCTGGAGTGGGTGGAATGATTGGCGCTCTGCCAGGTAACCAACTGGCAATTAATGGCATTGTAGGAGCTTTGAATGGGGTCATTCAGACGCCTGTTACAATATCCCAGAATCCTACCCCCCTCACCCACACAACTGTACCACCTAATGCAACACATCCAATGCCAGCCACACTGACAAACAGGTAAGAAACTTCCTTAAATATCTCAGGGGGCCTCATTGCAGCCAGCACCTGTGTGTCTGTGTTTGGCGGGGCGGGGGGGGGGGGGGGGGAGTGGGGATCATGGGGATCATGGGGATCGGTCTGTTCCTTTAGTTGTAAATGAGAAAATGAAATCCACGAAGCTTTTAAACTAAATATATTTATTTTTGAAGTTTAATTACTCACTTTATCATCATCAAAGAGTTAGGTATATTCCTGTGCTGGAATTTTTAGTCTTGATCTGTGATGCCTATTTTTAAATGCTAATTTTTCTTATTCCCTTGAATATTGCGGGTTTTTTTTTCCCTTTTTTCTTTTTGGGTCACACCCAGTGATGCACAGTGGTTACTCCTGGCTCATGCACTCAGGAATTACTCCTGGCGGTGCTCAGGGGACCATATGGGATATTGGGAATCAAACCCAGGTCGGCCACATGTAAGGCAAATACCCTACCTGCTATACTGTTGCTCCAGCTTCTGCTTATTGCCTTTACCACTGTCATTGTCATCCCACTGCTCATTGATTTCCTCGAGCGTGCACCAGTAACTGGATTGCCTTTATGTATATCATAAATTCTGAGGAAAGGTAACATTGTAACAAAGACCATGT
Source organism: Sorex araneus (assembly GCF_027595985.1). Classification (NCBI taxonomy): domain Eukaryota; kingdom Metazoa; phylum Chordata; class Mammalia; order Eulipotyphla; family Soricidae; genus Sorex; species Sorex araneus. Next base: position 58,496,400 of record NC_073310.1, on the reverse strand, counting down.
GAATATTGGTTTCTCAAATTTCGCCTATGTGATTTTGTTAACTTTGTAATCAAAGATTTTGATAGAGAATGAAAGTTGAATATTTATCTGATCAGGTAATTCTCAAGGAGACATACTGTATCTTTGTGCTAGAACTTTGTTTGAATGTTTGTTCAAAAGAAGAAGGCTTGAGCCATGTTGTTACTAAACATATTTTTGAAGAATAAATCATTTAAATGGATTTGCAGTGAATGCTAGTGAACTTCGCTTCTGGTGCGATTTTTGTTGATGTTTAAGTTTACTATCTGCATCATTTAAAAATCATTAGTTGTATGTTTAGGTTCTTTGTCCAAAAGTATGTTACTTAGTACAGGTCACATCACTCTTGCATGATGAGATCATTATATGGGCATGTTCTGAACATGCAACTTTCTCTCTTCTGAAACAGTGGCGTGTCTGCTGGGTTTAAGATAAAGAATGTTTCCCAGCAGTGAATTCTTGTGGGGCCTCACACATGTGCATATACGCATGCGCATGTAAACTCATCACTGTTTTCAATGTTGTGATTAAAAACTTATTAAAAATGAAATTTAAAAGCATTAAAGATTCACAGTTGAAAGTAAGACTCTTCATCATTTTTCAGTGCCTCAGGACTAGGATTACTTTCCGACCAGCAGAGACAAATATTTCTCCATCAACAGCAGTTTCAGCAGTTGCTGAATTCTCAGCAGCTAACACCAGTAAGTTCTTCTTTTTTTTTCCTTTAATAGTATTTTATTTTGAATTAGAATTAAGTCATCTAAAGCCTGAGTTTTCTCAGATTCACTTTCTTTATTGGGGCCGGGGAGGGGGCTTTGGGGTTACTCCTGGTGGTGCCTTGGGTTGAGCCTGGGTCAGCACAGTGCTCATGGCTACTGTCTTCCCTCCTTTACTGCCTCCGGCCCCAGTCCCAGCATCTGAACCATTTGTTTGATGGCAACCCCATGTATGTTTGTGTAACTGAATGTGAAGACTACAGAAATGTTGGCAACAGCAAAAGGCTTATGCAGTGATCACAACTTAGTTCAGTGTTAACTGCATAATGAACCAGAGGTATTTTTCTGGCAGTACGTGACTGTATTGTATTTCTCAGGCAAAAAAGGTTTGTGAGTGGGAATCTAAAGAAACTGGAATTGAGCATGGGCATGGTTTACCACTATGGAGGGAGACAGGATCCCCAAATGGTTTGTCCTCATCCAGGTTAGCCAGTGATACTGGGAACTGACATGCTTTAGGTTTTCAAGTAGCAGCATGTGCTGGGTGGTGCTGTCGTACCCTTGTGGGAGAGCAGCCAGCTCAGGCATCTTTTTCATCTTTCACCTGGCAGGGCTTAGGGACCACTCCTGGCACGGCTCAGGGGACCAACCATATGGACTGCCAGGGATCGAACCCCGGGGGGCTTAATGCAAGCCTTATTCACTGTGCTGTCACAGTCTGTGCACATAGTCCATCTCGGGGCCAGCGTTGCTGCTCTCTGTCCCCGCTGCTCTCTTGGCACAGTGCTCCTTGACCTGTAGATCATGTTTTTGTGTAGCCCACATGCGAGCTGCTCAGCCAGTCGCTTCCAGATAATGGTTTCTCCTGGCAGTGATCAGACTCTGGCATGCTTGTTGGTTATTCCCCTTGCCCCATAGTGCACAAAAAGAAAGAGAAGTGTCTGTGAATAGATTCTAACACATAGGAAGCCCTCAGAGTATGCGATTGCTGATTCAAGACTCAGTTTCTGTTCATATAAATGAGAACTTTACAGCACCCAGAATTTATAATTCCCAGATTTTGTGTTTGGCTCACAAAAGTATGTTCTAAAGTCTATTTTTTGGTTTTGGGCTATATCCAGTAGTGCTCTGTTGTTACTCCTGGCTCTATGCTCAGGAATTAACTCCTGGCAGTGCTTGGGGCCAATTGGAATGCCAGGACTTGAACCCAGCATGGGTTCATGCAAGGAAAGTGTCTTACCCAAAATACTATCATTCCAGCCCCCTCTAAGTTGTTCTTGAACATCATGGACAAGCTAATTTGCATAGGGATCTCCTATGTTTGCCATATTTTGAAGATAAGCGATTCATTAATGATATCAACAATTTATGGTCGATGGTTATATAGTCCATCGGATTTTTCCAGATGAATTATTCATTTTCTGACATAGGAGTATGAAGGTGGTACTTGCTAAATATCTAATTTTAAGAAAGAAAACAGATAAGGCAGGCTTTCCTGCTGGTGAATTCTGTGATTGATAACTTCATATTTTCCCCTGAGGAGCAACATCAGGCCCTTCTGTATCAGCTGATGCAGCAGCATCACCACCAGCAGCACCACCAGCCTGAACTGCAGCAGCTGCAGATCCCTGGACCGACACAGATACCCATCAACAACCTGCTCGCAGGGACTCAGGCCCCACCACTGCACCCCGCCAGCTCCAATCCCTTCCTGACCATCCACAGCGACAACGCCAGTCAGAAAGTAGCGGTGAGTAGCTTTGCTTGATCCCAGCTGCTGGAATGATGAAAAGAATTGCATCCGTTCGTCCACAATTGTTTTCTCTCAGTAGCCTCTCACTTATTTTCTAGAAGTAGTATTCTTCTCGATAATTTATTCTTTGAGCCGGCTGTTTCAGAAGGTGGTTAGTAGAAACACACAGAACCTAAGCCAGTTTGGCTGCCACGTGAGATTTTTGACTGTTGCCACAGTCAACAGTTTTCAACGTGAAACGATGTTTTAGTTATAATAAATGGGTACGGGACAGACCAATCAAAAGGTAATAGTTGCTGCTTTTTTTCTCGTTTAGGCTTTTGGGCCACACCCTGCAGTACTTTGGGGTTACTCCTGACTGCACTCAGGAATCATCCTGGCATTGCTTGGAGGATCAGATGGGGTGCTGGGGATCAAACTGGGGTCGGCAGCAAGCAAGGCAAATGCCCTACCTGCTGTGCTATCACTGTGGCCCAGTTGTTGCTGCTTTTTAAAGATCAATAATTGTTTTTTATTGTAGAACCAGTCCAGTTAATTTATAATATATAACATTGAATTATATTTACAATAAATTTAATGTATGAACTTCCAGGAATCCAATTATTTTACTGGATTATTCATCATAAGAGAGCAACGCATAATCACATTTGAAATGTACTCTCAATTTCTTACTAATTGGATCTAAGTCCTAGTCAATTTCATCTTCCTCTTTGCGTGTACAAGCGACCGTCGCTTCCCAGTGGCCCTGCAGTCGCATCCTAAACAGGAGCAGGCTTTCCGGGCTCTTTCTTTCTGTTAACTTCCCCCTTCAATTAGGTTGACCCTCCTGGAGTAGAAGCATCTCCCCTGAATTTCGGTCTGGGTCGCCGCCTGCCGCCTGTTAGCGTGCGGCTCCTGGCTGGGCGGAGATGGCCGCTGGAGCCACAGCGGGCAGAAAGTGTTCAGAGGCCGCTTGCTCTTACGGGCCCGAGGCTGCTCCTCGCTGTGCTTTTCTAGCTTCAGAGTGTTAGTGTGTTTTGTTTTTTGTTTTCTCTTAAATTACTATTCGGTGCCCTTTTTTTACCCCAGTATCTCTGACTCCTAGTAGTGAAAACTCATTATTGCAGACTTAATTTGCCATGCTTTTGCTGACATGGGGTTTTTCAGTGATTCAGTATTAATTTAATATTTTTTGTGCTATTTTTCGTGTTTTTTTTTTCTTGTTAAAAATTGAGTTGCAAGCTAAATGTCCCTAAACTATTTACAGCATAAAAAGTATATGTATTTTTTGCTTTTTGGGTCACACCCGGCCATGCACAGGGGTTAACTCCTGGCTCTGCACTCAGGAATAACTCCTGGCGGTGCTGGGGGATCATGTGGGATGCTGGGAATCGAACCCAGGTCTGCTGTGTGCAAGGCAAAAGCTCTACCCACTGTGCTATAGCTCCAACCCCCTATAAAATATATATATTTTCTTTTTGGGTCACACTCAGCAATGCACAGGGGTTACTCCTGGCTCATGCACTCAGGAATTACTCCTGGCGGTGCTTGGGTGACCATATGGGATGCTGGGAATCGAACCCGGGTCAGCCGCGTGCAAGGCAAACGCCCTACCCGCTGTGCTATCTCTCCAGCCCCTAAAATATATTTTTAATAGAAAAATTTCACAATAATAATATAAATAAGCTGAGAATTAAGTAATGATGACAAGTAAGGCCAGGAATAAGTTTTTTGAGGCCCCTGCTCTTTGCCAGGGTACGGTTTGCTTGATCCAGCGGCATGTGTGGCTTCAGTCTTAGAGTGAGAATCGCGTCGGAGGAGGACATGCTCTGCATGCAGGGAGTCGCCTCTCATCCTTGCCACAGCCCAGTTTCCCGAGCAGTGCCAACCCCAAACTGAAACAATGAAGGATTAGGACCTCCTCCTCCCCCTCCCTCTCGCCCTCCCTCTCTCCCTTTTCCCCTCCTCCCCCACCACCCCTCATCCTCTCATTCTCCCCATCTCCTCTCTGGCTCCTTCAGTCCTCCCCCTACCAAGGACAAATATGTAGCGAATGTGGAATCACAAATGTGGAATCAGGTCTCATGTCCTTAATATTTTTAGTAAATTTTTTTTTTCTAGATGACCGTGTTACTACTGCTGTGAATACATGTATTTCTTGTTTGTTCCTTTGTTTCTGAGCTGAACCTAGTGGTGGTAGGGCCGGTCTGGTTAGGTGCTGGCAGAACTGTGGCGCCAGGGATCAAACTGGCCTGGGTCTCCACGTGCCACGCGCCCTTGCGTCTCATGGCCTTACTCCTGCTGGACGTGCCCTTGTATTTGCTGTTGTTTGAGGTTGCCAAGCTGCTTGTAGTATTTGCCAGCCCATTTGTCTTTTCATGGCTTACAAGTAGCCATGCCAACCTGTAGGAAAAAGAATCTCATGTATCATCTTTTTTATCTCAGCTCTAATTTCAGAGGAGATTAACTCAATGAGGGCCCAACACTCATTTAGTTAATGCATCTGACTTTGTTTCCACTGCAGAGACTTAGTGATAAAACTGGGCCTGTAGCTCAAGAGAAAAGTTGACCCTGGAGAAGTGTCTGAAACGGCCTCTGCTGCGTCGCCCTTCCCTGGTGCTCGGTGCTCCGGCCACACCTGGAGAGACCAACTGCACAACAAAGAGTTACTCGCCGCAAGGACGTTCTTGTATGGCTTGGATTAATTTCTCGTTGCTTTATTGCACTGAAATGAAATTCCCTTATCCCCACACCCTTACCACCCATATTTTTTTGAACTTTAAAAGAAAATTTGATAAGTAACTTTTATCGATGAAATACTTTACATGCAATGAGTTCGTCAACCTAAGAGAAATTTAATATAGTTGGTGCACAACTGAATTTGTTCTGAATGGGAGAGATGAAAAGCAAAACTAAAGTCTCAATCCACTTATAAACTATTTGATTTTATTGTGCAAGTTGGAATATGAGATATGATCTTTTATTTGGGTTATAGTATGCTTGCTCTGACAGTCAAATCTTGCATTTTAAGGAACTGCCCGATCCTACTGGAGGTTTATTGGTTAAATATTGCAAATAAATAGGTTGTTAACTGGGACTTGGCAATCTTTGTTGTAAAATTTCCTTTTTAATGGGATATGGCCAATGTTGGTAATCAAGTAGGATGGTAATGTCTGCTTATGCTAAATGTAATTTTTAAAAAAGTGTTATGACCGACCCATATTTTTAAGCAACCTTGAGTTAAATGAGTTCTAAGGGCTGCTGGGGAGATCAGTTCAAAGCGGAAGACTTCTTTCAGAAAGGGGGCCACTCTGGGGTCTGCCGGGAGGGTCCGGCCTTGATCAAGTGCCTGTTATGTCCATTGTGTGGAAGCGGCTCTGGCCAGCCGAGCTCACGAGAGTCAGTCCGTGCAGAGGAGGGCGAGTCGCGTGGCGCCAGCAGCCTTCCCCTGCTTCTGCCTTCACTGAAAACTTTCTATGCCACTGTAGATAGCTCAGGCAAATCAGTACCTGGGTGTTTCTCCACTAATGAGTCACAAGAAATAGAAGTAGATTCAGTAGGAATTGGAACAAACAGTAAGGTTGCTACTGACAGTGCGTCATCGCTACAGTTCCTGAAAACAGGTGAGAGCCAGGGTCTAGCTCCTCCCGTTCAGGCCGCCACACTCCCGGGGTGACAGAGTGGCAGCAGAGACACGAAACCATCGGGGACGCAGTCGCTGGACTGTTCTGACACGTGTGAATTATTAGTGGAAAAGATCCAGCTGTGACTAGACCTCCACTGTGTACTTAGCTGGAAGAACATGTTAATTCTGCAATATGTCTCTTGGTTAAACATTGCACAGTTCTTACCTCATTTCTGTAAATAAGGTTTTGTGAATCTGTTTTGTATTGTGAAAATTCATAAATAACATTGATATTTTGATTTGTAATATTTCTAATTGGTAGATTTAATTGAAAAGTAAAATTAATTTATTTTTATATGTTCAGGGGAATTTTAAAGAAAGTCAAATCTTTTGTAGATAATTAAAAAATCGGTGTGGTTTATTTTACTTATTAACCCACTGGTTGTTATTCTGTAACAATTTGTATAAATGGTAAATTTTGAATGTGTTGTTATTTTACCTAGATGTAAAATTCCACATGTATTAAAGAAAATGTACAAAGGTTTTGTTAATAAAATTTAATAATGTTTATAACTCTGTGCCATTCATCCACCCATTTTATTGAGCTGTAATTGCTATTTGGCAATATGTAACTCCAGGAGTCCAGATGATCTCACTTACATGAGTGAAATTACCACTGTAAGTTTAGTTGGCATCCATCATATCATATATCACCGAAAGAAAAAAAGGTTTCATTTTTTGAGAATTCTTTGGTGTCCTCTGTTTTTTTCTCTGTAGTTCGCATAGCAGGGTTAGCTTCAGTCACCTCATGCCTCGAACCCTGAGCTCTTTTTCCTACAAGTGAGAGTCGTACCTGCAACCCTCCGTCACTCCTTTTACACACCCCACATGCCAGCTCTATAACTACATGTTTGATCTGAGTTTGATTTTTTTAGATCCCACAGAATGCTGTCAGGGTGGACTGGAGCGGGTGGGGCGTTTGCCTTGCATGCGGCTGACCCGGGTTCGATTCCTCTGTCCCTCTTGGAGAGCCTGGCAAGCTACCGAGAGTATCCCGCCGGCACGGCAGAGCCTGGCAAGCTACCCGTGGCGTATTCGATATGCCAAAAACAGTAACAACTAGTTTCACAATGAAGACGTTACTGGTGCCCGCTCAAGCAAATCGATGAACAATGGGATGACAGTGATAGAGTGCTACAGTGCCGAACCTGGCATGCTTGGACTCCTGGCTCTGCACTCAGGGATCAATCCTGGCGGGCTTAGGGTGGCGGGGATCGAACATGTGGACAAGGTGCGCTCCCTTTCCACTGCGCTCTCCCCAGCTCCTTCTATTGTTCCTTGTGGGCTCTGCCTCCTCTTGCTGGATTCCGTGTCGGAGAGGAGTGGTGAGAATGGCGCCCTGGTCCTGAATCTAAGTGGCTGAGCTTGCCTGAGGGTCGGGGTGACACTGTCTGAGGGGCCACTCCCCACCCGCAAAGTGGGGGGGAAACCAGCTTTCAGGCTTTGGCCATTTCTTACAGGCAGGTATGTTCTCTTGTTTGGGGCCACACCCAGCTGCCTTCAGGAATTACTGCTGGCGGGCTCGGGGGACCCTGTGGGATGCTGGTGTTTGAGCCCCCTTCTGCTGCATGTGAGGCAAACACCTTACCTGCTGTCCTATCAATTACTTGTTAGTTTTTGTCCTAAGTGCATATTAGGTCTAATGAATTTCATCAGATAGTGTGTCTTTTGAAATAATCATATGGCTCAAATTTTTTTCTTTCTTTTTTATGGCTAGAAAATTTTTATGCTATGAATATGATGTATTTTACTGGGTATGATGAGCCATCCCAGAGTTAAATCTGTGGTGAATGAACGTTTTCATTTGTTGAGTTTGGTTTGCTCTTTTACTGAGAAATCCTGCGTAGATGTTAATCAGGAATAATGGCATGATTTTTTGGAGTGTCTTTCTGACTTTGGTATCTGGCCTCATAAAATGGGTTTGGGAGTGTTCCCTATGGTTTGGCTTTTTGGCAAGAGTTTGAGAAAGATTGGCCTTAATTCTTTAAATGTTTGGTAAAATTGATCAGTTACATCATCTGGTTTGCATTTGTCTTCATTGATTGCTTATTGGTCATCCAGTATTAAATTGATTTCCTTATTAAAACTGTTTGGTTGGGTTTAATGTTTCTTAGAATTTTAAAATTTTTTATTCTTGAGTTGGTGGTGTATAGAATAGAGTCCATTACGGGCGTCAATATCTCTGTGTGGTGGAATGGGGGCCTTTGTCCTTAATCTAAGCGGAAGAGCGTGGGTCAGTCTGTAAATTTTTCTTTAATTTTTCTGATTTGGACCTTTTCCCCTTAGTTGAAAAGGTCTAGTTTTTTTCTTTTTCAAAGAAACAAATTGTCGATTTAGTCATCTTTTCTGTGGTTTTTCTGTCCTGTTATCTTTATTATGCCCTAACTTTGGTGGTTTTCCCTCTAGTTTCTTAAACATGGAGTAAAAAAGTATATTATCTACTTCACACCCCGCTTTTTTATTTTTAACTTTTAGGAGCGGGGGATCGTGGCCCTGCAAATAATCTTGGCACTGAGCCACCCTCCCTTCCCAGCTTTATTTTTTTTGGGCGGGGGTGCTTACGCAGCAGTGCTCAGGGGTCACTCCTGGTGGGCTGGGGGTGCTATGAGGTGCCGGGTTGATCCCAGGTCAGCCGGTGTGAGGCAAGCGACCTACCTGCTGTGCTGTCTGGTGCCCGCACCTGGTGGTCTTAGGCTGACGCTGTGCTCAGGGATCCCTCGCGGAGGGGCGTGGGACCAAAGGGGGGTGGGGGTCTGCCTCTGTCGGCGACACGCAAGGCAGGCGCCCCACAGCTCTTCCATCGATGGGTCCAAGGCCTCTTTAGTGTCTTTTGGGCCTTTATAATTCTGAAGAAATTGGGGAAGGGACCCCGGTCTCTCTCGGGTGTCTCAGAAGTGGGACAGTTTGAACGGACCCTTCTGTGGCCTGGGTGAGTCCCGGAGCATGGGCTCCGCCAGGGAGACGGACACGGGGCCCCGGTCCACACGAGGCAATGTGCTGGGCCTCGGGGGTCTGGCGGCACAGGACCCGGGACCCCCGTCCTCGGGGTCACACCCGGGCGTCCACCGGCAAAAGGCCACTGAGCGGCTCCGTGTCGCTCCTTCCGCTCGGCCCGCGGGGGCGCTCTGCTCCAGAGGGCCCTGCGCTGCGCTGCAGCCGGGTGTGGGGTGTTGCGCTGCGGCCGCCAGGCTCGAGCAGGTGGGCGGCGCCGGCCCAGCACAGCTGGATTCTCTCCGCACAGCAACTGGCTGGAATTGGTTTTGTTTTTAACAGTAACAAAAATTTCATGTTTGAACTTCCATCATACAGTCATCCAACACCCATCCCTTCACCAGTGCACGTTTTCCGCCACCAAGGCAAACGCCCTGCCCGCTAGGCTCCTGCTTCCACTGATCAAACTGATTTCCACCACCAAGACCCCCAGTATTTCCCCGTCCCTCCCCCTGTCTGTGTGGCAGACAATTTGCAAGGTATTCTTTCTCTACTTTAGTTATCGATATTTTGAGACCAGCCCTACCTCCCCTTATATCTGCCGGAAATACAATTGCTAGACAATGTGCTTTGCATTGCTTGTTATGAATATGATGTTTAGGAATTCTAAGATTTTAATAATTAGGATCTGAAGAAATTGCTGCCGCAGTTTGCTCGTGTCCGAGTTTCCTGTGTTTCTCTGGATCGTGGCCACGTGGGAGCTGGTGCTTCTTGCTGGCTTCCAGAAAATGGCGCCCGCTGGAGCTCAGAGGCAGGCGGTGGGGCGACAGCTGTCCCCGTCCGGAGCGGCCCAGCGGAGAAGGCCTATTGCAAAGTCCCGGGCCATCTCTGCCGCAGGCTGCTCGGGTCCGAGATTTCTGTGTGTGTCCTGAACGTATGTTTTTGAGTACATGTGATAACAGTCTCCAGTCACTGCTCTAGTTATTTGAACTGGGATGCCACATCAACTGCCAAATGACAGCAACTGTCAGCCGTGTGCAAGAATTCAGACCCAAGAATATGCTTTCAGGGACCGTTTCTACAGTTCATTACTAGAGAAGTTTCTCTGATCCTGCAGAGCACCTGAAGGCATGAGAGGGGCCGGAGATTATCTCCCGAGCATGAATCCTGTTCTAGGTGTTGCTTTTGCAGCTGATCAACTGCTGGATTGGTTCTTGTCTCGGGGGCCACACAGGCGGTGCTCGGGGTCGCTGCTGGTGGTGCCGTGCGCTGCGGTCCTGAGCCATCTTCCCAGTCCCCGGCTCCCAGGCAGTGCCCAGGGGACCCTTGGGGCCACTATTGGTGGTGTCAACACCCCGGCCTGCTGGGGGCTCGGCAGGTGCACCTGGTGCCAAGGGTTGGCTGGAGACCAGGCACATGCATGGCCGGAGTCGGTACTGGCACTGGGAATTTCAGTCCTGAATGAGACCAATGACTAGTCTGATTTTTTTATTGAAAAAAAGGACACAGTGACACCAGCTTTGCTTATAATCTAAAGCAGACTAGGAACGAAAGTTGTGAACTTTGACAGATACTTAGTAGCACGCGTAATTTATTGCCTGAATAAAGCCTGTTATTCTGCTCTGAGCGGGTGGGTGTGCACCGGCCCCACATGGTGGGTCTTGCCTGGGGTCCTCGGGCTCGTTCCCTCTGCCTTCCCTGGCTCCTCCCCTCTACACTGCCCCCGTGTCACCCGTGGGCCCAGCCCTGCCATGTTCTGTATGAGGGTTTGAACCACTTGTCAAAAAAGCAAACCAGGTCTATCATTATATTCCTACTTCATTTATCTATTTTTTTGCTTTTTGGGTCACACCCGGTGATGCACAGGGGTTACTCCTGGCTCTGCACTCAGGAATTACCCCTGGTGGTGCTCAGGGGACCATATGGGATGCTGGGAATCGAACCCGGTCGGCCATGTGCAAGGGAAATGCCCTACCTGCTGTGCTATTGCTCCAGCCCCCTCCTATTTTTTTAATCCAAAATTGGGCTCGTAAAGAAGAGTTTCTGGGGTTTTTTTCCTGCATAGTTGAGTCATGATACACTTGCAACCCGCCACTTATATGAGAATGCGCTCTTTGGGTTAGTGATAGTACTGCGGGGAGGGCGTTTGTCTTGTACGTGGCGAACACGGGTTCAATTCCTGAGCACTACCAGGGCTAATTCCTGAGTGCAGAGCCAGGAGTAACTCCAGTATCACCGGGTGTGCCCCCAAAAAGAAACACCCCGCCAAATGTTCACTTCTCCCAGAAATGGGCCTTTGGGGGGGACCCCTGTCTTGTGCCGAGAGCCGCGGGGCCTTCCCGGGAGCCTGGCAAGACGCCGGTGCTTTCCAAGGCCTGCCCGGCGCGCCCTGGACCTGCCCTGTCACCGGGCGGGGTTGCTGGCAGGGCTGCCAGAATGTCACTCGGTTTCCTTGAGGGTAGACGGCCCCTGCCAGTGAGGAACAGGCCAGGTGACGGGAAGTGGAGTGGCCAACGGCGACGCGACAGTGGGAGCTGAAGCCCAGGGGCCTGTGGGCCGGAGAGGCCTGGGGTGGGCAGCGGCCCAAGCGCAGGGCTGCGCCGGGAGGCTGAGCCCGGGCTGCGGCCGTGTGGGGCTGGAGCTGGCGCCGCGGCCGCCTTCTCTGTTCAGGGAAAGGCAAACGCCCTCTGCCCGCTCAGGAGATGGGTTCCCTCCGACTCTGACTGACGCGGCTGGTGCCCGTGGACGGGCTCACGAGGACGGGCCGCAGCCTGAGCTGGGCGCGCCTGGGCTTTCTGATTCTGTGGCCTCGCAGGTCTGGGCAGGCACGAAGCAGAGGGCACGTTTCCCGGGCAAGTTGGCCGGGCCGAGCGAGCGCAGGTTTCTCTTCCTGCGTCGGCGGTGGGGCCAGTGCCGGCAGCGTCTGCACAGTCAGGAAGGACCACTGTCCACCGAGCCACTTTGCAGCGCTCGGCTGATCAGCCCGTCGGCCTTTCGGGAGCCCCCTTGCTGGGGGCCGCCCAGGCCTGTGGCCCACTGCAGCCAGGAGGGGAGGGAAGTGAGACTTGCCTTGCACGGGGCTGGCTTCTGGCGGCCCCTGCCATCTCACTGAGGCCCGGTCACCGGTGACCTGCACTGACCCCTCTCCGGAACCGGCTCCCTTCTCCAGCGTGTCTGGCTTGCTGACCCGCCCAGAACCAGGCACCTGTTCCCACAGACCCCCGATGCACCCCTGGGCAGGGTGGCTGTATGGCCCTGGCCTGACCGTGATGCCACTTCTGGGGGGGGGGGTGCTAGTAGGTCCCCAGGGCACCATGTGTAGGCACTTGCTCCCCCAGAGCCACCGCCCTGGCTGAAATCCATTCTTCACAGAGAGGGCAGACGGCAAGATGGAGGGCAGAGGACGAAAAACCAGCTCTCGGGGCCAAAGCCATCATAGGGTGGGGTAGGGCGCCTGCCTCCCCCATGGCTGACCTGGGTTCGATCCCCAGAACCCTATATGGTCCTTGAGCACTGCCAGGAGTGATCCCTGCACACAGAGCCAGGACTAAGCCGTGAGCACTGCTGGATGTGATTCAAAACCGAAAATCTGGTATCTTGGTTGGTCATATCTAAGAAGAGAGCAAAAACTCGGCCAGATTCCTGAGCAATAACGTGAAAACATTTTCCTAGATAAAAACAAACAAACAAACACAGGGGCTGGAGCAATAGCACATCGGGTAGGGCATTTGCCTTGCATGCGGCCGACCCAGGTTCAATTCCCAGCCTCCCATGTAGGGTAATTCCTGAGTGCAGAGCCAGGAATAACCCCTGTGCATTGCCAGGTGTGACCTAAAAAGCAAAAAACAAAAAAAACGAAACAAACACAGATGGAAACCCTCTCAGTCTCCGTCCTGTGTCATTTCCCTTTGGCATAGCCAAGAATTCTCTTTCCACGGACACGGAGGGGCTGGTGGAAGCGCATGCGTCAGACTTGGGGCCTGCCCAGGGTCTCACCCCAGTAGGGGGGCCGAGACCCCCTGTCGGGCGCTGGAGCCCCAGATCGGTTTTGCTGCTTCTCCGGGTCATGCCGTGACCGTGGCCGCTCTGCCGCCCTGTCTTGTCCTTTTGCTCCAGGTTAGAGCGGGGTCCAGCCACTGTGACTGTCCTGCCGGGCATGCAGCCTGAGGGACTCAGGCAGGAGGGGGGTGGGGCCCCGGATGGCTCTGCAGGACCCTGGGGGCAGTTCCTGCCAGGACCAGGGCTCTCCGCTCTGCCATCTGCGGTGCCCCATTCCAGGGCACGGTCTGTGGATGCAGAGGGCGCCGCTCGCCTGGTGTGTCGGAAGCTGGCCTCGATGAGGGCCATCTGGGGTGGAACGGGAGTGGGCTTCCCTAGGGCTTCCCTGTGGCCTGTCAGGTGGGGAGGGCGAGTGCCAGGGTAGGCAACCTGGTACCTCAGTTTCCCCTGGGTGAGGGTTGGGCTCAGCAGACCTCCTAAGGCAAAAGGAAACCACGTGCCGGGGGCTCCGTGGCCGCCCTGGAGACTGGGCCGCTGAGCTGGGTGCCGGAGGGGAGCACCCCACTGTAGTACAGTGGGCCAGAGGCGGTTCAGCTCGGCAGCTGGCAAGAGGCATTTTAAGGAGGTGTGAGGGGATGTGAGAGCTCCTGGGGGCACCCCCAGTTGGCCCGCCCAAGGGACAGGCAGGGAAAGCACGACCCCGTCGGCCCAGCCGGGCCTGAGGAGCAGAGCTGGGTGCCGACGGGAGGGAGCCCGCGGTGGGGAGGATGGGTACAGGCTTTGAGGTGGGAAAGTCGGGGCTCCCGGGACTGTGCTCTCAGCTCGGGCAAAAGAGGCTGCATGATGTGGGCTCCAAAGGGAGGGCTGGGGGGTCTCTGGGGGTCATGTCTGCAACCCTGGGGGGGCTGTTGGCCCTGGTGCCGTGCCCCCTTCCAGACCCACATCAAATCACAGTGGGCCATACCGCAGCCACCAGCACCCTTCGAGCCCCCACCAGAACCCAGGGTGTGAGCGGGAAGGCAGCGAAGACGCAAAGAATCCTGACAAACGCGCACCATCATCCAGCAGGACAGCGGGCAGGGCAAGCCTCTGGCAAAAGCAGAGGTTGCTCTTCACCCCTGGGCACGTACAGGCGCCAGGGCCAGAGGGTGCCTTCAGACACGGCTCGGTACTTCCCGTCTTCCTGAAGGCCAACAACCCACGCCCTCAGCCACTGCAGCTTCCAGACAGCGGACAGGGTGGGTGTGGGACCGGCCACAGCGGCACGAACTGCAGGCGGCAGCGGGTGCTGCTGGGGCATCAGCGAGTGCATGTGCACCCCCAGGTGACAGGGACCGGCTGAGCCAACCTGACATGCAGAATGCCGGGCGCAACAGTGAGCACCGCCAAGTAATTACCGCACCAAGCCTTTTCCACCCGATAAAGAAACAAGGGTGATTATGAGCTTAGCCATCAGGGTAGGGGTTACCTGTTAGAAGTCGGGAGATTAATGTCTGGGAGGCGGTGCAAGAATTTCTGGTATGCTGATGTTGGTTCCCGGAGGAGAGAACAATCCCCCTCGCGCTCACTCTGCCGTTGGTTAGCTCCACCTGCAGGGCCCTGCCTTCGCATTACACTTCGGTGAGATGGTTAAGCCGCGGAGAAGGCTGGCTCCAAGCCTGCCTGGCATGTAGAGGCCCCAGGCTTGGTACCTGGCACCGCAAGGTCCCTCAACTGTCACCACTCCCTGAGTATTGAGCCAAGAGCAGGCCCTGAGCCCCGCCAGGCACGTCACACCCCAAGCCTCTCCCCAAAAGGTACAGGCCGTGGCTCAGTGGTAGAGAAAGTACTTGCCTTGCAAGATGCCCTCAATTTGGGGGGAGTTTAAGTAAAAGGTCTCACTGTTCAGAGTGCTGGTGGGATACCAGGATGTCTCCCCCAAGCACCTGGATCTGGCTCCCCAGGAACTCACGCACTCGAGTGGACCAGTTCAACCAGCAGCTTGTAGCAGGCAATACAGCCAAAGGAAATGTCAGGTTTTGATTCCAACCACACGCCGGTGTCAGCTCTGGAATGACGTATTTACCTGGTGAGAGCAAACAGCCTGGCAGGTCCCGGGCTCCCTTTTTCTCTTTCCTTTTAGCTTTTTGGGTCACACCTGGCACAGGGCTTCCTCCTGGCTCTTGCACTCAGGAATTATTCCTGGCGGTGCTTGGGAGATCATACGGGATGCCGGGGATTGAATGCGGGTTGGCCCCGTGCCTGGGGCATGGCAAGTGCCTTCCCCGCTGTGTTATCTCTCTGGCCCCCTCTTTCTCTTCAACACAGCATTTATTTAAACACTACAGTACAATATTTGCTTTAAAAATGTTTTAATTATGATTTTACTAAGGCACATGATGTATAGAAATACTGAGGTACAAAATGCAGGTGTCTGCATAAAATTTTAAAAATCCTTTTGGAAAATGAAAGTGAGCATTTTCCAGAACATTCAGCTTTTAGCTTGTTTTTTCTTTTGGACCAGTTCAACCAGCAGCTTGTAGCGGGCAATACAGTCTTCCTGCAGGGGAGAGAGGGGTGGGGGTTAGTCTCACTGCTCGGCACGCTGTCCCTGGCTGTTGGTCGCAGTAGGCCGGCAGCACTTGGGTTCCTGTGGGGCAGTTACTGCAGCAAGTGGAGTGTGCCCAGCCCCCCCCCAGGGGCTGCAGGGAAAAGGCTGGAATCTGCGCCTCCAGCCCCCCTCAATCTTGCTGCCAGTCAGCCCCGAACCACTTGGTTCAGAGCCCAGCTCTCTTTGGGGCGTGGGGACACTGAGCGTGCGGGGCAGGGGGGTGTGGTGTGGTGTGTGTGTGTGTGTGTGTGTGTGTGTGTGTCCTTGTGTTCGGGGCATGGGGACACTGAACGGGGGTGTGTGTGTATGATTTTGGGGCACCCCCAGGGCATTCCTGTCCCTCATAGGCACTGCCCGGGGCTACTTCTGCCTCACAAACCCTCCTGGCCTTGTTCTTCCTGCGCGGGCCGTGGAGGCCTGTGCCCTGGTCTGCCTCAGTCTGGGGTCGGGGGCGTCTTCTGATGGCTACAGCCTCATGTGGGGTCTCTAACAGTGCTGGGTGTGGAGGCGCGGCCTCCAAAGGCCTGGGGGTTATGGGGGTTATGTGTGCCCGACCTCCCGCCCCTGTGGCGCAGAGGCTGGGTGAACCTGTTCCCGCGCGGGTCGGCTGTGAGGTGGGGCTCTGGGAGGGCAGCGCGGCCTGGAGCCAGGCTTTCCAGCGCACAATTCCAATTACGGGGGCATCGTGTGCTGGGACGCGACACAGTGGCCGCTGGGCTGGTCTTGGACTGGACAGTGCGGCAAGGGAGGGAAAAGCCCCGGAGCTCCCAGTGGCGGAGCTAGTGTGTGTGTGGAGACTCCCGGGGAAGTCGAGGCTGGAAGCCCACCTCACCGGGCTGTCGGGCACTCCCGCCAGTTGACTGCTGCCGCTGAAGTAACAACGGCCACTGCACACTGCCCGGAGCTGGGGGGCTGGTGGGAGACCCCTGGTGGCGCTGGCCGGGGAGGGTCCGGTGACCAGGAGTCGCGCTGCTGCGCGCGTGGGTGCTGGGGGGAGGGGGAGGCTCGGCCAGGCGGCCCTCGCCGGCACCCACCTTACTCTTGGACGGGACGCACTTGGCTATTCTGTCCCAGCGGTCCGAGGACCCCTTCGGGTACTGCTGCAGGGCTAGTTCCAGAAGCTTCTGTTGGCTCTGAGTCCACGGCTCCTCGGCCGCCGGCTCTCTCCTGCGGCTCTCCTCGTCGCTGGACTCGGTCTGCGGCCCCGCCTCGAAGTCCCTCTGCCGCCTCCCGCGGGGCCGGTCCTCGGGCTCGGGCCTCCTCCTGCGGGGCCGGCCCTCGGGGGCCTCGGCCGCCCCCTCGCCCGGCACCCCGTCTTCCCGCTGGGTGATGATGTCGTCGGGCAGCGCGGCCTTCGCGGGCGCCGGCCTGAGCTCCGAGAGGCGCAGCGTGCCTGCGAGGGAAGCGGTCAGAGGGGCGCACGGGGACAGCGCGCGAGGGTCTGCTCTCTGCCCCCTGGAGCCGCCGGACGGCGAGGGGCAGACGCCCTCCCTCCCTCGGCCAAGGCCAGGGACGGGTGGAAGCCGCACCAGTGTCTGCCTGGCACGCACACTCCCGGGCTCCATGCGCCCCCCCAGTTCCACGTGTGCAACACGTGTTTCTAGTTTTTGGTTGCTTCTGGCCCACAGGGATTACGCCTGGGGGCGCTCGGGGGACCCTGTGGGATGGCGAGGGGCGAAGCGGCGCCGCCTGTGCACGCCCTGCGGCCCCAATCACTTACACGGGAAATCTCAGCACCACTGGGGGCCCGGCCGGCTTTTACTGCCTGTACTGCAAATCTTGCTAGATAGATGTCTGGGCAAAACTCGGGCTGATAATCGTGTTTAGAGAAGGCTTTAAAGGCGGGGAGATAATGCAACGGCCTTGGGTCCCTGGTTGAATTCCCCGACACTGCATGGTCCCCGAGTATTAACCGAGTGTGGCTTCTGAGCACCGTTTGCTGGGGTCCCCAAAGCAAACCTAGCTATTTGAAACTGGTTTATTTTCTTTTTTTTTTTTTTTTGCTTTTTGGGTCACACCCGGCGATGCACAGGGGTTACTCCTGGCTCTGCACTCAGGAATTACCCCCGGCGGTGCTCAGGGGACCATATGGGATGCTGGGATTCGAACCTGGGTCGGCTGCGTGGAAGGCAAACGCCCTACCCGCTGTGCTATTCCTCCAGCCCCGAAACTGGTTTATTTTCAAAGAAGCTGTTAGATGAATGGGGATAACGTGGGCACCAACTCACCTGGGGAGCAGGTGACCGAGTCCTTCAGCTGCTTGGCTTTCGTTGTCACCTGTTTCCAAAATAAAGTAAATCAATGAACTTTATCAAAATTAGATTGATGTCTACATGAACTGTCTTTCTATACCTGGTACTTGGTCCACTGTTCTACATATGCTCTTTACCCGACACTTCCTGCATGAAGGCTTGTAAGTGAGGCCTGAGAATGCGGGTCACAGGCTGGGCACAGTCCTAGTGCCACCCCCAACGTGCTCCCCTCTGTCTCTTGGTGACCTCTGCAACAGGTGGATATAAAACCATTTGCCTCTTAGGGGTGTTGCACTTTTGAGATAACCCCTTAGCACATGCTAGCTGGCAGATATTAAGGGCTTGGTAAATATGACCAATTTGGAATATTCATGGGTAACACCACTTATGAGTGTCACATGAAGAGCAGAATTAACAAACAAACAAAAGGCCTTTCCCATTCTGGAAAAGTCATTGTTTCTCTCTCTCTCACCTTTGGCATCCCCCTCCCCTGTCCCCCTGCCCGGCTTTTTGGGCCACGCCCCGCAATGCTCAGAGCTTACTCTTTTTTTTTTTTTTTTTTTTTTTTGCTTTTTGGGTCACACCCAGCAATGCTCAGGGGTTACTCCTGGCTTTGCACTCAGGAATTACTCCTGGCGGTGCTTGGGGGACCATATGGGATGCCGGGGATCGAACCCGGGTCGGCCAAGTGCAAGGCAAACGCCCTACCCGCTGTGCTATCGCTCCGGCTCCCATCAGAGCTTACTCTTGGAGGTGCTCTTGGGACCATATGTGGCGTTGGGGATTGAAGCCGGCCGGCCGTGTGCAGTGCAAATACCCTACTGGCTTACTATCACTCTGGCCCCTTCTCTAAGTTTCTTTCAATAAAAACTATTTTGCTTAAAAAAAGCAAAACAAAACACCAAAACTATTGCTCCAACAAATGAATTCAACAGAGCTATAAGGATTCATAGCAAAACACAAAATCTTATTTTATTTATTTATTTATTTTGCTTTTTTGGGTCACACCCGGTGATGCATGGGGTTACTCCTGGCTCTGCACTCAGGAATTACCCCTGGCGGTGCTCGGGGGACCATATGGGATGCTGGGAATCGAACCTGGGTCGGCTGCATGCAAGGCAACCGCCCTACCCGCTGTGCTATCGCTCCAGCTCCTCAAATTTTGTTTTTATATATTTATAAGGCACACTTAAAAATGAAACAAAAAATGCCATCCAATACAGTATCATTTGGTTTTTGGGCCACATCAGCTATGTGTATGGATACCCACTACCAACAAACTAATTTGTTTTGTTTTCTTGGGGGGGGGCGAGACCCCTGGGTGTGCTCAGGGCTTACTCTTGGCTCTGTGCTCAGGGGTCATTCCTGGCAGGACTTTTGGGGAATCAAATCCAGGTCAGCTTTGTGCAAGGCAAATGCCCTCTCCTTTGTACTACTGCACTAGCGCCTCCACAAACTCATTTTTTTTTTTAATTTTTTATTGAGTCACTATGTGGAAAGTTACACAGTTTTCAGGTTTAAATCTCAGTTATACAATGCTCGAATACCCATCCAACAATGCTCGAATACCCATCCTCCACAAACTCATTTTATTTCTTTTGTATTTCAAAACTTGAAACAGTTGATTAGTTCTTGTGGTTTTCTCAGGAATCTGTGGGTTTCTACATAATGTACTATGTCAACTGCAAACAGATAATACGGTCTTCCACAAATCTATTTCTCCCATGTATATCTGATGTCTTCAATGAAACGAAAGCCAATTTAGCCTTGAAATGTTTAGTGTTCTCACATGTCCCATAATAAATTTTTCAGCTATTGAATTATAAGCAATTATAGAAGCTTAGTGACAGGTTTATATTCAGGAAAAATTTCTAGCTTCCTCTTGGAAGAAGGCATATATCACAGAGCTCTGCAAAGGGCCCCCAGATGAGGCTGCTCTGTCAGTGACTGGCCACAGAACACGGGCTCCCAACTGCAGGAAGATTCTGATCAACAACACTGTCCGGATGCAGGTAACAGCCACAAAGATCACAGGATTGCGGGAAGATCTGCCCCCGCCTACTCTGATGTGAAATAAGGCAACACAGTCTTAATCCATAACTGTACTAGGATGGATTATAATTATCTTGAAAATTCTCATAAGGAAGGTTTCTCTGATTTATTATGGACAATATGGGTTAGTGTGGCGTGAAAGAACAAAATCTAAATTAAGTCTCATTCTTGATAGTGAAAACACTGATGAAAATAAATAATTCAAGGAGCAGATGAAAAAGGCAGGTGACATGAGGCATATTCATATTCACCATATACAAGATTCTCAGACTGGCCTGACCTATGTTTGGGGTCTCCCGCTGCTCACGGGGGGGGGGGGGGGTGCAGGTCTAACTGTGGCCATCTCCAGCCCACAGATCGACGTGTTAAACATAACTCCAGATAAAATCTGACCAAAAGGTTCATTGTTTTGTGTTTAAGTTTGGCCAATTTGGTTTCAATTTTTCACACGTTATAACTAAAAACTACTTAATTCAAAAACAAGGGCACGCTGTTACCTGGACAGTAAATAAATCACCTGAAAACGCTTCCCACTGGTAGAAAGCAGTGCAGTTCATTCTTATTTTTTGTCTTCCACTGTCCTCAAATTCCCCCCCCTCCCAGGATTCTCTTTTTGAATAGAATTTAAGAAATAGTGTGTCCCCACACACACACATTTTATTTAAACAAAATAAATGGTTTTGTTTACAAAGAACAAAGTTCACAATGTTGCTCATGATTTGTTCCAGGCTTTCAATATTCCAACCCTGGCCCACCGCTGTCACCTCCCCTCCACCACTGCCTCCGCTCTGCCAACCGCCCCTCCCGCTGCCCCCGCGGCGAGCCCACACTAATGCCACGCTAATGTATTTTATACTGCTTGTAGCCAGTAATGTTCTTCTTAACCATTATTAAAAAGGGACCTTCCATTCACTTCCCAGTTGTCTGTATGCCATGGAGATGACCTTTAACTCGAGAAAGGATTCCTGCCCACCTCAGGAGCGCTCTCTGCTGTTACTGTTGGTCCGTCAGCAAGAAGCTGGAGCAACCCGCCCCATGCCCACCCATCTTCCTCTTTTGAAATGAGTCACTCAGATTTTTTAGCACAAGAACACATTTTAAAACTGCATTAATACTTTTAATATCTCCTGAAGGGCCAATAGTCTACTGACTGGCTGTATCTCTAAGCTCTAAGATGAGGAGTTAAATGAATAATTCAGGGCAAAAATAAATCTCTACTGTAAAGTATGGTACTAAGACCAGATCATAGATTATACTGTGAAACCAATTCCCTCATGAATAAAATCATCTCTATTATTCAAAGTGCATCTGATTATAACTAATAAATTAGATCTAGTTTGTAAAGTAGATCTATCCTCATGGTAAGACACAGGATTCCTGGTGACGTGACGGAGTATACAAATCACAAGTCCAGCACTGAATACTTAAATAGTTTGTTCCAATTTCATCCCATTTTAACTCAGCACTTCAAAACCCAGCACATTTCATCCTGAAGATACTGGCTAGGTACGACAAAGAATAGCACTGCTTTTTTGTGTTAAAAATCAAGTGTTACACACACACACACACACACACACACACACACACACACACACACACACACACGTTTGTTTTCCTTGTTTGCCTGCTTTTGCTTCTGGGCCACACCTGGTGTTGTTCTAGGGCCCCCCTGACTCTGCCCTCAGGATTACTCCTAGCAGTGCTCTGGATGAAATGCCAGGAATCAAATCTGGGTCAGTCAGTGCAAGGCAAACACCATCCCCACTACACTAGGCTTGAGGCCTAAATAGATATTTTAAAATTACAAGAACAATGTATTTATAGAAGAATCAGCTAATCTGTGTTCTAGTCCCAGATTATTATATTTTATGAACTTTTTACAGCTTTTTACAAACTTTCATCCCTTTCTAGAACTCATGTGCAATAGAAGTGCTAGTGATTTAAAATGGTATACCACCTAATATTACAAGGCATTCTCATAATGCTATTAATATTTCCCAACTTTCTTGTGGAATTTCACATTATAGATGAAGAAACTGGGGGACAAGAGAGATAGTACAGAGGGCAGGAACTTTGCCTTGCATGTGGCAGATCTGGGTTTGATCCCTGAGTCTGTCAGGATTAATTTGTAACACAGAAGCAGGAGTAAGCCCTGAGCACCTCTGGACATGGTTCCCAGAAAACAAAAACAAACAAAAATACAGATGAAGAAAAGGAAGCTCTGGGTAATTCCAGGAGCTGCAAAGTTATATAGCTCACAAACAGATGAGTTTAAAATTAAATTCTTTTCAGTTCTATTCTTTATACTTCTTTTTGGTCCACAAAACAACAAATTTCAATAATTTCCTTTTAATTCAAATATTCTGTGATTCACTGGATGTGACACCAATGAAATTTCTTCCAACTGCCAAAGTTTATGTATTGATTTAATGTATGTATAAGTTTATCTCTGGGTTCTCTATTCTGGTCTAGTCTTCATGCCTGTACCACCACACTGTTTTAATTTCTGTAGCTTTGTTTTATAATACATTTAAAAACCAGAAAATGTGATACTGGTTGCTTTTTATTCTCTTTCCAATAAAATATGGCTATATTTTCTATTTCTGAAAATCAGTAAGGTTTTAAAAAATGAAAAAAATTAGGGGTCCAGAGAGAGAGTGAGTGAGCAGCAGCAAAGGCTTGTCTTACATATGGTTGGCCTAGGCTCCACCCCAGCTCCATGTCCCTGAACAGCTGCCCAGCATCCCCCAACCCCCCCACATCAAATATATATACATATAGAACACACATACTGATAGGAAAGATATTAAAGGTAACATGTTTAAAGTAAAACATGTTTTAAGTTTTTTCCTTTTTTAGTTTTTACTTTGTTTTGGGCCTCACCTGGCAGTGCTAAGGTGATGTATCTGGCTGCATACATGGCAGACCTTAACCCCTGTACTGTCTTTCCAGCCTCTAAGTTTTTTTTTTTTGGGTCACACCCGGCAATGCTCAAGGGTTTCTCCTGGTTTTTTACGTAGGGATCAATCTTGGCGGTGCTCAGGACCCAGATGGGATGCTGGGAATCGAACCTGGGTCGGCTACATGCAAGGCAAACGCCCTACCTGCTGTGCTATCGCTCCAGCCCCTCTAAGTTTGTTTTTAAAATCAAGGTAGCACTGCACTGTAGCACTGTCATCCTGTTGTTCATCGATTTGCTCGAGTGGGCACCAGTAACATGTCCATTGTGAGACTTGTTACTGTTTTTGGCATATCGAATACGCCACAGGTAGCTTGCCAGGCTCTGCTGTGCGGGTGGGATACTCTCGGTAGCTTGCCGGGCTCTCCGAGAGAGACGAAGGAATCAAACCTGGGTCGGCCGCGTGCAAGGCAAATGCCCTACCCGATCTGCTATCGCGCACAAATAGCTGGGGAGGGGCAATATACACCCAGGATCTGATGAAAATAGTGTGCCTTACTTCAGTTATTTTGACAGAACTACATCTACTAAATGAACTTGCTTTTTGCATATTATCCGGAATGCAACCTTTACAATAAACTACCATCACCTTTTGCATGGAGAATTGAAACAGTCCCTTCTTAGCCTGGCTGTCCTCTATAGTGTCTCTGCTATGAAAAAGAAGGGGTCGGAGCGATAGTATAGAGAGTAGGGGGGGTTTGCCTTGATTGCGGCTTATCTGGGTCTGATCCCCAGTACCTTAGGTGGTCCCCGGAGCAACGCTGGGTACAACCTAAAAACAAAAAAAGTCACAATTGAATAAAAAAAGTCAGATTGATCCATTCAGATCTTTCAGTCTTTTGCTCAAAATCAATTAAAGAAAATATTCTCTCGGGGTTGGAGCAATAGTACAGTGGGTAGGTGCTTGCCACCCCAGGCTCTATCCCAGCACCCCGTAAGGTCCCTAGGGTCTGCAAGGAGTGACCCCTGAGCACCGCTGGGTGTGGCTCCCCAAATGAAAAACAAAACTTCTCTCCTGCTTCTCACAGGCAGTGCTATGCTCAGGCTGGCCCTCCTAAACAGAGAGGGTGATTGCTGTGTGTCCCGCCCGCTCACTCTGCTGTCCAAGCCCATGGCAGGCAGGAAACGCTCAGGCCAGGACAGTGCTCACATTCCCGGATGAAGTCCTGGGTGCGGTGCGGCTTCCCCTGGACCCTTGGCTCACTGCGGCCCCTGCCACTCTCTCCGCAGGACTCTGCAAACCACCCGCCGCACGCTTCCGCCTCCCGCGCCTCCCCAGGCCGAGCTTCCCTCTCCCCGAGGGTCTTTCTCAGCAGCTCCCTCGGCCTGCTCACTGCTGTCTCCTGGCCTCCCCTCGGGACTCGCCTGCTCACTGCTGCCTCCCGGCCTCCCCTCGGGACTCGGCCTGCTCACTGCTGCCTCCCGGCCTCCCCTCGGGACTCGGCCTGCTCACTGCTGCCTCCCGGCCTCCCCTCGGGACTCGGCCTGCTCACTGCTGCCTCCCGACCTCCCCTCAGGACACTGCAGCTCCTTTTAGTCGCTGGCCCCTAACTGTTGGAATTTTTCTTTTCTTCCGTGGAGTCAGGATCTTTCCATTGTGCATTGGGGCAATTTTAATTGTCTGCACGGCTAAAGCTTCGCTGCCAATTGGTTATTCCAGCTCGGTGAAAGGGACAAGTGAGCGAGCGCCCACGAGCACACCC
Source organism: Sorex araneus (assembly GCF_027595985.1). Lineage (NCBI taxonomy): Eukaryota > Metazoa > Chordata > Mammalia > Eulipotyphla > Soricidae > Sorex > Sorex araneus. The sequence continues at coordinate 58,471,763 of NC_073310.1, read as the reverse complement.
GCTTCAGTTATGTTCCTCTAGAGAGAGATGAGTGACCTAATGTGCCTGGCGGGAAAACTCTGAGAAGGTGAAACACGCGTGGTGAACAATCTGCTCCTGCCTTCCACAGCTGCGGACTAATGTGCTGGCCCGGGAGGAGCTGCGCCGACCCGGCACACAGGCTTGCTGTGTGGGGCTGGGGTTCCAGAGCACCCCCACACCAAAAAACAATCAGTACAACATAGGAAACACAAAAGCCCATTATGATAATGGCTTATGCAATTATGACGGGGCAGACACTGTTCACCAGAGACTGGTACAATGCTGTGCCCACATTTTTGGTGCCACTCAAGGGAAAATATTCCTGTATCAAGTTCTTTGGCTCCATCTTTAGTTCACTTAAATTTCGACTATGTCTCTAAAAAAAAATTCATACATATAAAAACATCGAGGTTCTCAGCCAAATGGTCTATCGTCTCTAATCTGCCCTTTCTCCAGTGTAGACGTCTAGACCGCCAGGGAGTCTGGGGACTGCTACTGACTGGGCTGGATCAGAGGTTCTCATATCATACCTACTCGGTCTACTTGCTCCCTTTTCAGGGGAAAAAAACTCCTCAATGCCCCCCGGAAATCGACCTTCTTTATGGGAGCAAAGCACCCACCAATGGTACCCGAGATTGCTACCGAGCCCTGGGTTATTCCAGTAGTATCACTCATTTGGGAAAACCCAGGGCTAGATCCATTCTTGGGTTCCAGGTCTACCTATCTCCCCCCCCCCCTTTTTTTTGAAGTAAACAGATTTTATTTAGAGGTTTCTGAGGGAAGGAGGAAGGGATAAGAGGGAGAGAGAAGAGTAAGAGTAACGCGCTCAAGAGAGAACGCGGGCTTCTCCAAGGGTGGAGAGAGCTCTACACACACCCTAGCACTAGACACGAAAGCATGAAAGAACACATCTCAAGAGGGGAGATGCAGGTGACACATGTGCTCGGGCACCACATGTGCTCGGCCATGTGGGCGCAAGCAGCACATGGGCTCAGGCAGCAAATGTGCCCCCATCTCTCCTTTTTCTGGGCTACGATCCTGAAAATTCCCTAAGAAAGAGCACAGACCCTCACGTGCTCACCGGACTCTGCTGGGTGCAGAACTGGTTCCCCTCAATGAGAGACGTTACTGGTACCCGCTCGAACAAATCGATGAGAAATATAAAGGGCTCTCAAAAATATATTTGATCATATTAAGAGATGTTTAAAGCTCACTATTCCAGTGTAATAAAATGAGGAAAAGTTCCCAAGAACATCTCCTATATCAGTGACAAAATTAATAGTCAAACATTAGCTTTCTTTTTGGGTCACACCCAGTGGTACTCAGGGGTTATTCCTGGCTCTTAACTCAGCAATTACTCCTGGAGGAACCAAATGGGATGCTCTGGATTGTACCTGGGTCGGCTGCGTGCAAAGCAAATGCCTACCTGCCGAACTATTGCTCTGACCCAGACATTAGATTTTCTTATTAAAATGTTTGTAAAGCTGAAAAGTATGCACTAATTGTTGTTATAAAATCAAATAAGGTAATAATACATAATATAAAATAAAAAATTATAGAAGATATGATCACCATTCTGAAAATTTTAATGGACACAAACTGTATTTGTAGAAATTAGGAAGCAAATTATGAAAATGAGTGCTACTCATGATCAGGGAAATGCAGACCAAAATAACACTGAGATCTGCTATCACATGGGTGGGAATGGCACAAAGCTAAAAATATCCAGTGTTGGTGGGTTGCTGGAAGAGACCCCTCCCCGCATTGGTAGGAATGTTGTGTACGGCAGCTCTATGGAAAGCAATATGGAGATCTCTCCAAAACACAGAGCAAAATCCTCATATGACCCAGTGATACCACTTCTTGGCAACTACCCCCCAAACACAGAAGGACTGATTTGAAAGGATTTATGTACACTTACTTTCACTGCTAGTGCTTAGTATAATAAAACAGATATGGAAACAACCCAAATGCCCAACTCTGAATGAATGGATTAAGTAGCGTAGTATTTCTACTCAATGGAATATTATGTGGCTCTGAGAAAGAGCCAAACCATGGAATTTGCAGCGACGTGAATGACACTAGAGCATGTGGCAGAGTGGGTCCTTCTGAAGGAAAGGGATAGACACAGAATGATCGCTTTCATACTCAGGACTTAAAGACACACAGCAAGGTAGCAACAAAGATCCAAACACAACACAACGGGAAAACCGATCCACACAATGGAGTTTGGGGGTGGGTGGGAGCTTAAAGGGAGGAGCACAGGGGTCCCTGAAGGTGGAGTGTTGGAATTCTGTGCAGGGGAAACTATTGTTAGCAGATCAACAGTACTGTAAATCAAACCCTAATCAATAGAGAAAGGTTCAAAAAAATAAAATAAATGAATGCTGTAACACTTTCCACTTGATGGGCAATGATGAATAACAAAAAAATATGTTCTGTGTGGATGAAACTAAGTGGCCATTCCTATGCTGCCAGGAGCACTGTATTTTATCATAATCTCTTGGGAAGATAACTTTAGAGTTATCAAAGGTGTTTTTTAAAAAATCCATATTTTTGAATTGGCAGTTCTTTCAGAGAAGCAAATATGAATAGAACTATGAATGAAAAAAAAAGGAGTGTGGACATCCCCCCAAACAGCAAACACAGAAACAATGTTGATCACAGGACGCTCCTGATTAGTTCAAGACAGACTGTGTAACCTGTGTTTAGAGAAAGGATGCGGAGGGAGAGCTCAAAGTGAGTGTGTGCGGGAGGATCGATTCTGAGCAGAGGCAGATTATGGTCCCAAAGTACCCCAGAGTTACTCCTGGCTCTGCACTCAGGAATTACTCCTGGCAGTGCTCGGGGGATCATATGGAATGCTGGGAATCGAACCCGGGTCGGACGCGTGCAAGGCAAACTCCCTACCCGCTGTGCTATCACTCCAGCCCCAGCACCCCACTTTTTTTTAGTGGTTCTCAGAGATCACTCCTGGTGGAGCTTGAAGCAAGATTGGCTGCGCACAAGGCAAGTGTCCTACCAGCTACTTCTCCAATTCACTTTTTTTTTTTTAATTTAGAAAAATGGGCCAATACAGGAGTCTTTGTTTGTTTGTTTGTTTTAGTTTTGGGCTATTCTTGATTCTATGTGAGAGCGATTTGAACTCATTATCTATTAATATGACTGAAAATCGATTAATCATCTAATGAAGAGAATGCAATAAAGCAATATTCCTTTCTATAATTTAAATATTCTTGGGTGGTTGGGGGGAGGTTTACTGTGATTCTTGGTGGTGGAATATGTGCACTGGTGAAGGGATGGGTGTTCAAGCATTGTATAACTGAGTCTTAAACCTGAAAGCTTTGTAACTTTCCACATGGTGATTCAATAAAAGAATAAATTAAAAAATTCTTTCAGGTTGGGCATTTGAGGGAGTAAGGCAAGATGACAATGAAAGAGTCTGAGATCAAGCCCAGCACAAGCCCAGAGCAACAGAAGTGCTACGGCAGGATTCCTGCTTAGGAGGACACTTCTCATCTTTTTGATCTGTGTAGGACTAATCTGATTCTATCAGTTACTGTATAGGTCACTGATATTTTTCTACTGAATAATCTGCTTACATATTTAAACAACAGATTCTCCCAATAGATATCTCTATGTGGAGAGACATAAAATAAAACTGAGAATGTTATTTCCCCTGCCCCCTTTCAATTACGGAGGGGACACCTATCTAACCGCAGACTTCTTACCTCTCACGGTGGCTCTAAGCTAATTAAACGTTTAGATCCATTCCCCGGTTCTTTGCTTTGCTGCCTACCTGGGCCTTTCCCAAGAAGGGATAAAATCTCCAACCAGTCTGTTATCACAAACAGAATGCAAGAGATTAGTGACAACCAGAGAAGCAGAGTCAGTTTACATCCTTTCAGCAAGAGAATAATATTATTTCACAAGCAAGAAATCTGAGGCTCCCTGACCTTAATTTAGAAAATCTGCAGTTAATAATCACATTAAAGTTGGTTTTACATGCCAGACAGTTTTTGTTTCCTCTGTTGTTTTTATGATTTCAGTGTCCTTTGTGCTTCCCAAAATTATTTGCTGAAAGGCATATATTAACATTTAAGGTTTTAAAATCTATAATAAAGTAGGTCTTACATGTTAGGCATACCCGAATTAAAAGATGCTTTGCATTTTTTGAAAACTTTCCAGACCTAATAACATTATTAGCATTTATCCAAAGTGGAACTCAGCAATATAATTTGCTAACTGCAAAATTAACACACAAAAATCCTTTCTTGAGAAATAAAATGGACTTTTCAGTGTCCTCTGTTAACCCAAACGGAGAATGTGCAGATCTTATGAGGTCACACTTTCACCCTGCCTCCAAAAAGGTCAGTTCTTTCTTGAAGGAAAGAGAATTAAGCTGGAGTTTTTACACATTTGGCAAGAAAAATGGGTCAAAGAACAGATATGGAGAATTGGTACAGGTGATCAGGATAATACAAAGAGATTTCTGATGACAACAAGCTGCACTTGGTTTGTTTTATAATCGCTTAATGAAAACAAATCTAATTAGTACCAAAAGCCAAAATAAGTGTAAGCAAGTTTCAAAGAGCAAATAACTTTCACGGATAGGGAACTGTCTTATCCGGCCCATTTCAGTGGCTTAGGAGGGATTTTGTTTATTAAAACAAGGGAGATGTTCTCCCTCATCCACCTATTTTCTTTCAGAGTGATTTACGTCTAGCTGTGTTTAGTGTATGTATAGGTACTGGAAATGTCCACTCATGGCGATGATGCACACAGAAGGAAAACAGTGTCAATCGTCTAACTATAGATAAGCTGACATGGAAGAAATCTTGCAAAAGCATGTAGTGGCTTAAAGTTTAAATTTTCAAAAAACCTATTTTCAAGGTATTTCTGGTACTACAAAAATAGAACTAAAACTTGAAAGTGAAAATAACTATCACTGATACAGAATCAGTTTCCCTTGGGTAAATTTAGAAGAAAAGGTAATTAAAACACATGGGATAAATTTGCAAACACTTTTAAAGACGTTTTTGCTTATATCAAGACTATGCTTATAAACTACGAATCGATTTTTCTAGGTATGATGGACTGGAGTGATAGGACAGTGGGTAGGGCATTTGCCTTGCATGCGGCTGAACTGGATTTGATTCCTCTGTCCCTCTCAGAGAGCCCAGCAAGCTACCGAGAGTATCCCACCCACACGGCAGAGCCTGGCAAGCTACTCGTGGCGTATTTGATATGCCAAAAACAGTAACAAGTCTCAAAATGGAGATGTTACTGGTGCCTGCTTGAGCAAATCAATGAACAATGGGAGAACAGTGCTACAGGTCTATGATAGTAACTAGTTATTTTAAGGTTCTGTCAGTTACATCATATATTCTTAGCACTCCAATTATCACCTCTTAAAATGTAGTGATAAAAATTAAAATATTACTCTAGGGCCAGAGCTATAGCACAGTGGGTAGGGCATTTGCCTTGCACCTGGCCAACCTGGGTTTGATCCCAGCATCCCATACAGCTCCCCGAGCACGCTAGGAGTTAATTCCTGAGTGCAGAACCAGGAGTAACTCCTGAGTATTACTATGCTCAGTTACCTTATTACTCTACTCTTTGGTATAATCAGCTATAGGTATCAGGAAATATTTCAAAAGTCAAAGGTACCACTGTTTTCAAAGAAGACATTAAGCTCTTTTTCCTTAAGTGATGAAAGTAAAAATTTGGGGGCCTTTTAAAAACAGTATTTTGTAACTTTCTAAAAAATTATTTTTGTTTATAATTATATTAGCAGTATAATCAGAGTTGTAGTAGTTACTTAAAACATCAGTAATTATAGAATGTCCTTAATTTGGTTAGGTACTTGTTGATAAAACATCATTAATTTATCTTAAGGCTGCTTGTAAAAATGATAAAAACATATATCCCAGAAGCATTCTAGCAGAAAAAAAAGTATTGTTGTAGTTACTCTGTAGTCACCAAAGATGTCTGGACTCTTCATTAAAAACAGCAAAAGATAAATAAATAAAAAAATCTATGGTACAAAAGCTGTTTTTCCATTTGATTAAACTTTAAATCTGCAGCCAGAATAATGAAACAAATTTCTAGAAAAATTTAAGAAGTAGTCTTTTAAATGCAATTTAAAAAAGACTATAATAATTAAAAGACTATTATATAACTTAAAATTTTCAAAAGCAGCTCCTCTCCAGAAAAAAAATTGATGCAAAAGTTTTGTGAGTTTGAGGCTGGCGCGATAGCACAGCAGGTAGGGTGTTTGCCTTGTACTCGGCTGACCCGGATTTGATCCCCAGCATCCCGTATGGTCCCCTGAGCACCGCCAGGAGTAATTCCTGAGTCCAAAGCCAGGAGTAAGCCCTATGCATCGCCAGGTGTGTCCCAAAAAGAAAAAAAAAAAAGTTTTGTGAGTTTGTTTCTAAGTTAAAAATAACTTTTAATAATCACTACGCAGACTTTTTATAGTGTTTGTTACTAAAATATACACCAACCAAATTAAAAGATGACATTTGTAACTTTGTTCAACCCCTTGAATATTTTAAAATTCATAGCATTTTTAAAAGGTAGTAAAGAGGGGCTGGAGAGATAGCACAGTGGGTAGGGCGTTTGCCTTGCACGCGGCCGACCCGGGTTCAAATCCCAGCATCCCATATGGTCCCCTGAGCACGGCCAGGGGTAATTCCTGAGTGCAGAGCCAGGAGTAACCCCTGTGCATCGCCAGGTGTGACCCAAAAAGCCAAAAAAAAAAAAAAACAAAACACAAAAGGTAGTAAAGAATACTTAATATTATGAAAGTAAAGATTCCTTCCTGTTTTAAGAAAAGAATTACTGAATATAATATAGTAACATCAGGCACTATGGTAGGTGGTTTTTGTAAGATTCTCTGCACTAAAGTTCCTCAATTAAGCACACAAAATGTTAAGCAGAATATTTTCCAGGTACTTTGCCTTTTAAATGTTAGAACCTTTAGTAAGTAACTATTACCTAATCACAGAAAGACAATGCTAGTTTATAAAGCTAATCTCTGTGTTTGAATGATAAGTCTATCTACAGTTTATATACCCACATATAATATCTATGCATAATTCAATATATATGTTATAACTATAGATATATGCTGTATCTACCTATAGTTTTGCTAAACAACTTGTCAAAGTGGATGGCAGACTCATCCTTGAAACAGAAATACAAGTATAGGAAGATCACTCATTTAATTAACACAAACCACCTGTCTAAATATCTACAGCAATCTGTACTTCAACGTTAAAAAGATCCAGCTGAAATACAACTTTTCTAATTCTGATCAGTCTAAGAACTGTTTTCTCCACAGTGTAAGGGTCACTATCAACACAAAAACTAGCATTGTTTTTCTGTGATTAGGTTACAGTAGCTCAAGTCTCCAAACACTGGAGACAGTGTTTGGAGCTGCTAACTGTGGAGCAGGGGACTGGCTGACATCTGCTTCTCGCTTATTTCATTAATGGTTCACTTCCAGGTCCTAGAAGAGTTGTAGCCTTTCTCCAAAGATAATGCTGGACCCATCTAGGTCTGCCTTTCACAGAGGTGGCTTGTTCTGGTTTGTCACTCTCCGTACAATGCAAATCTGAGTGAACTCACATCTGTCACCGATCGACCCAATTCGTGGGCAATCTTTTCCCATCGACCTGGGGTCCCTCCTGGGAACTTCACCATACTTCTAGTCAGCTGGCTGAGGTCCTCCTCTGTCCATTCAGGTGCCTATATAACATTAAAAAAAAAAAAAAAGATAATCAGGACAGTATTTGCTAAAATATTTCATAAGCTTAAACAATTTACTGTCAATGTGCTTTATGGAAAAAAAATGTATTCCTGTAGGCAAGGGTTTGAGTTGTGTAGTTAACACAATAAAGCAGAGCTGCAGCTGCTTTTGCATTTGTCCACGTTTGCCAAGTAAGAAAGCAGAAACACTGCAAGGCCGGGCTTTACACGGCACTCAGGACAATTCGTTTTACGTTAAAGCAAAGACATGTTTTCAGTCTATGAAATGCACTGTCACTATTGCCCTGAAAATGTAATTATGAAAGGTCTCAAAGTTTTACAACTTACTTTTAAGGAAGCAAAAGAACTTTATAAGCATAAACAAAAACCTAAACAGAAAAATGTACTCATTAGAATTAGGGCAGCTTTATTTTATCCATTCTACATATCAATCATTATAAAAACATTTTCAAGAAGTCTGAAGAAGTGGTAGCATTTTATAAAACAAAACACATAGGCACACAAATCCAACTTCTAGACTAAGACTTAAACCATCACGTGTATGTCAGGCAAAGTAACATTTCATTTTGAGCTTTGAAGAGCTGGTCAAAATTTTAAGCTGTACATAAAATACCTTAAAGGTTACAAAATCTTTCTGTTTCAGAAGCAAAAGGTCTCAGAGCAAACATGTTCTCTGCATTTTATCCAACAATGTCAGCTGGTTAAACCCACAGCTGAGCAAAGCAAAAGAAACTACTATCAACGAACACATTGCCAAGTTAAAATGATTTTCCATTACAATTTAGGACTCTTCCGGACGAGAGGCAGGAACCACCCTGATATTAAACAATAGTCTAGAGTGAGCAGAGGGATGGGCGGAAGCCCACCTTATTTTCCTTTAATTAAAAAGAAAGAAAAAAAAGGGAGGAAATCTTTGAGACAAATACCTTTTCTAATCACCATTTCCGATAATGAAGAGCACACATCAGGCCGTTTGCATTACAGAAGCATCAGCACAGAGCAACAGTCAGAGGTGCGTGACCCCAGGGACTATCTCCACAGCTCCAGCAAAGCTTCTCCCAGACACTAATCCTCCCTGTCACTCTCCCACTGTGCTCTAACCACACTGACATCCGCCTGCCTCACTGCAAGCTTCACGGGGCCCTTCCTGACTTTTTACTGTCTCCCCCAATCAATGGTCCAAGCGTGCTCTTTTCACCGTGTCCAAATGGCAGCTTCACTCACAATCAAAGTGCACGGCCCCTGCTAAAGGGCTTTCCGACAGGCTCTCCCATTTGCATTCATTTGCAAAGCAAACTACTTTTATTCACTTTGTTCTGCTATCAAGAATGTTCCCTGAAGCAGATAAATTGGCATAAATACAACCTGCCACTTAAGAGTCAGTAAATAATAGCCAATAGTAGGGAGGATTTTATCAATCATTCTATATTGTATCCACTAAAAGCTGAAAGCCTTAAACATATTCATCAGTACAACCCTTACGATACATGCATAAATTCACTGAGATAAAAAGGTGGGCCACATTGACTATGCTTGGAATTCTTCTGATATTTAATGAATTATCAGAAATTCTCCCCGTCAGATAATTGAAAAACTTGTACTTTTTAAAGCTTCTCTGCTTTTAGTTTATTTCATACCATGAAAAGCTCAAATGATCACAACAAAGAATTCAAAGCCATATAGCATATCAACATAATTTAGCACTACATAAACTCATCTTATTTTTGCATTATAACAAAATGCAAAATTTTGGAGAAGGCAAAATTGTCTAAAATGTCAGCAAAATACAATCCATTGTTTCATATAACACCATAATTCTTTGAAATCATTTCTATTTTTTAAAAGACTGCCTTTCCAAGTATGCTGCCTGTATGAACAATGGATATTAAAAATCAATCTGATTTTAATTTCCTGTTAATGAGTCTAAAAATACAGCCCTTTTTTTCTTTCTTTTGGAACAGAAAAAATTTAAATACTTGGTACTGAGAGTCCCCAAATTATCTTACCACTAAGACAATCTTTCCTTTCAGTCTCAGTTATTTTTTATTAATGATAAAAATGGCCATCATTTTTATTATTAATGTTTAAAAAAAGATTGATACTAAGTCGTGCCTGAATCTGACACCGTTGAGAGCATTCTTTCAGCGATTCACGGTTCTCTCTACAGCTGTAAGGAGCTTGGGTGAATGTGTAATTCCTCAGCAAGGGTGAGCCCTGTCTCTGGAAGTAACAGGGCCACTGTGATCCGGCGACTAGCGCAGACGCGAGGGGGCCCTGGTGTGAACGTATTTGTCCTTGTCCTACTCTGGAGCCGACCGGAGCTGTGAAAGCCAAATGAGTGCATGAGCACACTGCTTTGCCACTTAAAACCATGTGTGTCCAATATTACTCAGACGCTGCGCCAAAAATTCATCTCTCCAGTAAAGTAATGGGAGCTGCCACATGGTGCGGGGACAGCTGTTGTGACTCCACAAGCATTCCAATTTTGTATCAGAAAAGCCCCACTCTGGGAATAAATCTCCATACTGAATACAAAATAAAAAGTCACTTTTCAAATTATTCAATATTTCAAAAACATAACGACACCCAAATATATCTACGGAAGAGCTGATAGAAAAATTTAAATTGTTTTCCCAAATAATGTCCCTTTGGGATAGATTTTGTTGTTGTTGTGAAGCAGCTATGTTTAAAGATTTGGTTTCCCTGAAATATCTTTAATATTCTTGGGGGACAGGAGCTGGGGCCAGGGGCAGGCAACACACAGTCTGTATTTAAGTAACTTATCAGTGCTTTTCCCCTCACAATGTTAGACCATAAAAATGTTAATCACAAACTACACAATAATGGCATTTTCTTATGTCAATTACAAGAGGTCTATGTATTTAATAAAAATTGAAATCAACGAACATTTCCATTGAGCCTATTAATAGGTCATTGCAGAGGTTAATATATATTCAGGTGTTGCGATTTTGGACTTGTAAGTTGACCTGAATCTAATAAAAACACTTACTAAGAAATTTACCTAGAGAAAATCCCCCGGGGCAGGGGAGAGCTCCCGGGCGGGAGAGCTGCTCTGCCGCAGGGGGCCTGGCTTTGATTCTGCACCGCGTGGGCCCGAGGACCACCAGGTGTGGACCCCAAGCAAATATCCTGTACTGACTCTGTATTTTAGAATCTGCATTTGGCAGTTAGCTATACAACTTTCTTTGTCTAAAACTTAAAAATGGAGGTGATAAGTGTCCTTGCCTATGGTGGGGTAAGTGGTATGTTAAACAAAAACAAAAGCTAAAGCATCTCAAAGGTCTCTTAAGACTAGAAACTCTTTTTGGAGGAAAACCTTGCCTTCCTTTAGCAGCGACCATCCCTTCCCCCCTACAGTGTCCAGAAAGGTTTCTCCTCTGTGGCCTGGCTATCATATTTAAAGTGTGCCCTACAGGTGGCAAAAACCTGCAAAAAGCTTGCCACCTAGGGCAGAGAGAGAGTACAGCAGGTAAGCGCTTGCCTGGCGTACGGCTGACCTGAGTTCTATCCCAGCCCCCTACAGGGTCCCCCAAGCCAACCAAAAGTGACCCCTGAGAGCGGGGCCAGGAGAAAGTGAGCACTGCCAGGTGCTCAATTACAAAAGCTAAAAAAACAAAGAAATGTAGATTTAGAAATTCATAGTGTTAGAAACTTAAAGCAATTTAATAGCACTGTGATGACCCGGTACATGGGTCAGTTCCTAATTAACAGAACAGTGGCCTACTGGACCCGTGTGGAACTAGCCTGGTGGGTCAGAGGAAGTGCCACCCGCATTCGAGGTAGGTACAAAGGAAGACAGATTGGTCAACAACAGATGGAAACAATTCTCTAACCGACAGGTAGTTTGAGAAATCCTGCTCAGGACAAAGTAGTTCAACTGCCCTGTTACCTCTCTTTTGGGAAGAAACAATAAATCCCCGCTGAAATGCACACAAAGATGTCTGATCCATGTTTTTAAAAAAACATTAAAAAATGTCATTACGGTTTAGGTTATCTGGCACACAGTTAAAAGTTAATTAATACAGGAAGATTATTCCAGGCAAACTGCAAAGAGCTTGCGGTGAAAGCACACCTGAGATGTCTGAGAAACAGAGGAGGACGGGAATGACTGACAAAGCAAGCAGAGGGGGCAGAGGGAGGAGATGAGGCCAGAGAGATAAGGAGCAAAATCACAGCAGGGTTTAGAGGTCACTGCAAAGCCGGGCTCCTTCATCCTTCCTCTGGGGTGGGAGGGGCTTCCTCTTGCAGCTGGCTGTGTGCTGGTTCTGTTTGTTGAGGAGGGCTTATTTACTAAGGGGCTAAGGGGCGGGTGGGCCAGCGCGCTCACCGAGGAACGCTAGAAGCCGCAAGAGAAAATTCCCAAAGTGCTGGCCTTTCCCGGGGTGAGAGTGAAAGCAGGTGGAGGGACACAGCTGGCCCGGGATGACCACGTCTAGAACCACACCAAATAAGCGGTGACAATTTGCCACACTGGTCTACTCATTTACCATGATGGCCTGACAGTTGAGCAACAGGGAGTCCCAACCAAGACGAGTGTCTTAGAAGAGTTACTGAGTGTGACGGACACAAGACAAACAGGCATGCTTTGCCGGAGCCACAGGAACTTCTAAATCCTTCACCATCATGGCACCCACTGTTCTAAAATGTTCCACATGGTCTTAGATATCTGACTCAATGAGTAATACACTAAATATTTGGCACTTAAAAATTATATTGATGAAATGGGACCCCATAGTCTAGTTCCTCCCCTATTAGTTAATATGAGCCAATATATTAAAACAGGGCCTTTAAGGAATGAAATCCATTATATTATACATATTTAGAAAAGGGGTCATTATACCCACTGCTTTTGCCAGTTAGCAGCCCAATTTGGCCTGTTCTTAAATGCGGGAAGAATGAATGGTATCTCCAGGTGGACTGCCTCACCTTCACGCCGTGGACCTCATGAATACCCCAACAGCCCATGTTACTTAAGTTACTGCCTTCATCCAAGCAGCCGGTGGTATTTTGCCATCATCAGTTTTGCGAAGAGACTTTGTTTCCTATCTGCCAGTAGCCTCTGGCTGCAGTCTGTCTTCACCGGCACAGACAAAACACAGACACTTGGACTCTGCCACGACCAGGCCCCGGAAGTCTGGTCCTGGCGAACATGTCTGGGGGCATGGCCTTAAGCAGGTTCGGGCTGCCCAGGGACAGGAGTGGGACACTGCACTGATCTCCCCTTCGGAGAAGCACCTCATTCAGGACGTACGAGGAGCTCACGGGGATGAGCCACCGCCTTCCTCACACGTGGTGTCAACGTCTGCCACCGTGGCCGACGCCCAAGGAGGTACTTGATGACCCGAATGCTGCTCGCACCCATGACACTGTCTGGTGCCCCCCCCGACTTTCTTAGCTCTCACACTTATTTTAGGCTTTATTAGTTCTAGAAGAAACCGAAGAAACCCTTTTCTCATCTACAAAATATACCTAAGCCTATTTATGCCGCTATCTGCAGGGCGCCTCACCTTGAAAGGGCCCTCTCGTACACAGAAAGCTCCAGAATTCCATCCAAATCACAGAACAACAGACATTCTTGTCCGTGTTGCCCCCCTCCCCTAAGATTCCTTCCCGGGGAGGTTCTGGCAAGTTCCTCTGTGTTAGAATACCAGTTGTGTACGAGAAATGGCTTTAAAATGGTCAAACCACAAATATTTGGGCTTTCCTAAATTAAGCCTTCTGGTCTCTTAAACTGTTTATAGAGCACTTGGCTTCCATGTGGAGGCCCTGGATTCAATCCCTGGTACCACACTAGAGAAAAGCTGCTCAAAAATCAAAAGGGGGGGAGAGAAATACAGCAGCTAGGACACTTGCCTTGTGTGTTGCCGACTGGGGTTGGATCCCCGGCACCCCATATGGTCTCCTAGGCACACTCAGGAGTAATTTCTGAGTGCAGAGTCGGGAGTTACTCCTGAGCATCGCCAGGTGTGACCCAATGACAAAAACAAAAAGGTGGTGGTGGTGGGGAGGGGGGTGTGCAAAGTGTAGTACAGCGAGTAGGATTTGCATGCCAATTGTATGCTCCCCAACACCCCTTATAGTCCCTTGAGCCCCTCCAGGAGTGATCCCTGAGCACAAAGCCAGGAGTAAGTCACTAAGCACACTAAAAATAAAAAAGAAAAAAAAAGAAAAGGAAAACTACAAACTGAGGGCAAATGAATAATAATTATCAGGAAAAAAGGATTTGTATTACAGTGACTTATTCACTCCTATTGGGTAGGTGCTAGGTCTTAGTTATTGTGTATTATGAACACAGCTGCCATCCATGAGCTTTTTAAGTTGTCTTTTGTTTTTTGGGCCACCCCTGGCTGTGATGGATCTTGGATGCATGCAGGACAAACGTCCTGCCTATGCCTTTCTCTCGGGTCCAAGGCGGGCTTGTGTGCCACTCTCCCGACCAGCCTTAGGTCTGCACTCTGCAACAAGGAGGGTTGGGATTCATCTTCCTTTCAGAAACTAACGTGGAGACAGGTCCCGATAGCGAATAGCACAGGGGAGAAATTCACGGGGATTAACATGGCCGCCCAGTGACAATGGCTGTTTCATTTGGGAGGTGAGGGGCAGAGTGTGGAAAAGAATCAGCTGGACTCTTTCGCTCAAGCGCAGTCTTGTTTCCCAATCTCAAGTCTACTGGACAAAAGGTACCAGATGTTTAAGAAGAGGGTCCTCGTGGCTTTCATTCGTTCAGAGACAGAAAACACTTGTATGAAATCAAGGATGAGGCTTGGTTTAGGATTTTAGCTCTTACACCTGAGATTGGCTTAAGACCGCTGATAAAAATGATCCACCGAGGAACTGAGAAACCAATTCAAAGAAACCTAGGTAAAGTTTTGTGGTCAACTTTCCACACTATAAAACTCCTCTGGCCCTTGTTATCTTGGTAAATGCCAATCCGTAAAATTGTCTGTCTTAAATTATGACCATTCCAGCAGATGTGAATGACATGTTATTATGGTTTTGATTCCACTTCTCTGATATAAAACATAGATACTAGACATATAGCTGAAAAAGATCTGGTCTACATTAAAATAAAGCAGCAACAACATAACCTGAGGAGGTAACTTAAGGGGCTGGCATGCACGTGCCAGGGCCCCAGTTTGATAACTGGTCGTGCATGCACCCCTTAGCACTGCTGTGGAGGTGATGCAGCCAGCGGTGTCACTGAGCTGGCCCCAACGCCGCTACCAAAAAACCCAGGGAAACATACTATTCAACAATAAAAGACAATAAAGTGGGTAAAACATTCAAACACTTTCAAAGGAACTGTAAACCAAAATCACAGTGAACTTGAACCTTGGGATCAGAGTTGGGCTAAGGAAGATTCTGAGAAACAAGGCTTAAGAGTTCACCTGGATTCCACAAGCTTTCCTGGACACAGTTCACTATGCACGTGACCCTGTGCAAGAGCTTCATGTGTTTTAAATAATTTAAACCAAAGCAATCCGAGATAGTACTATCCATGTTATATAACATTGACAAGCTATATAACTTGTTCAAGATCTCATAAATCTGCAGCACTATTAAAAACCCACCAGTGCGCCCCATTTCCTGGGGGGAAATTCAAATTCCTGCTCATGCATGGATCTAAAGACTTGGGACTGGCGCTTGTCTTCCACTCCAGTTTATTTCTTGTCAATTTCTATCCCACACCATTATCCTTCAGATATTCAAAACCACTGGCTGATCACCCAGTCTCTTTCAGTTCTCTGATTATTCTGTCATTCCCCCTGCTCAAGAATGTTCTCATCTGCATCAACCAACTACCTAGTGATCTTCCTTCATTAGGAAGTTTTCCTCAGTGAAGCTTTTCTAACTCCCAGGATACTGAAGTTCTGCTTCTCTTATGCTTGCTTCATACCTTGATGGAGTTTTGTAAAAGTTACTGTATTATATTATAATGTTCTCTTTATGTAACTGTTCAGAGTGTGGTCTCCTAAAGTTTTCTGACTATGGCTTTTATTCACATATCTTTAGCACATTATAAAGTCAATGAATAACTATAGAATGAGGATTTTTGAAAAAAGTAGGAGAGCTCATAAAGAACAGATGGGAAGACTAGTAGGCCCCTCTTTGAAGGTAGGAAAATAAATTCTAAATGTATTATAAGAAAATGATGACTCATACAAATGAGAAATGTAATTACCCATTTTTCCTAGGATTAAGAGATGTAGATCTCTTGCTCAAAAAAGTTAGAAGTCTTCATTTCAATTCTTAATGTAATTTTATTAGATCAATAAAATCCAGATTGAAAAAAAAAGTTAGAAGTCTACCAAAGATACATTTTCAAGTCTCAAGGGAAATTTTTATTTATTAATTTATAGCTCTTAAAGTTCAATGTGGCCTCAAGGAAACAACTATTCTATCTTCAGGCAAAAATTTGCTATATTGTCTTATTTGGGAAAAATAACTGAAACCAAAAGAAATTGAAGGAATTTATAAAACCCAGTATGTATGATTGGAAAACAGTATGGGGAAATTAGAACTATGTAGTATTCTTTCCATTTTATTCAATTATGGTCATACATCTTGGTCAATGGTCTTATTATTCACCAGAATATACTCGAGTCTTATTTTGTTAACTGTTATCCTCTATGTACACTTAAGTCTAATTTTCTTTCTTAAATGATGATGTGTAATATTTTTGCCAGTTACAGTCTCTTATAACAATCTAATCTCAATGGATTTTCTATATGTCATAGTATTTAATGCATGAGGCTCGTCCAAGCGTGTGGAGAGTGGCCTTGAGCATGGCTGTGGCTGGGTTTTGGACCTCTTCAGCTGCCGGGGCTCTGCTCGGGGCGGGGAGGGAAACTCAACCTGCCCCCTCCGAGGGGCCCCCAGTGAAGACAGCCAGGCGCAGGGGCAAGAGATCCCACCACTGCCACACCGTCTCTGGTCTTCCTTTTCAATACTCTTCCAAATTTATAAATGGAAGGTACAGTAACCCATTTCCCACTATATCACTGTCATCCCATTGATCATCGATTTGCTCGAGTGGGCACCAGTAACTTCTCCATTTGTCCTACCCCTGAGATTTTAGCAGCCTCTCCTCTACTCTTCACATGCTTGGACAAGCCTCATGCATGAAGGGACCACATGCTTGGACAAGCCTCACGCATGAAGGAACCGGCAGAGGAACACAGGTGTGCAGTACCTGAGCCTGAAATCTCCAAGCCTGCTCCACCCAGATTCCCCCATTTTCCAGTAGCTAGGCGGTCACACCCAGAAACTGCCCCCCCCACCCCCCCACCCCCCGCTGCGCCTGTAATCCCATCAACAGCCAACATCCAGCGACTATAAAACCAAAATCCTCGGATCTCTTATAGCCTAGTTCTCCCTCTAAGAGAACCTGGCAAGCTACAGAGTTTTCCTGCCCGCACGTGAGAGTCCAGCAAGCTCCCCGTGGCATATTCATATGACAAAAACAGTAACAATGATGGGTCTAATTCCCCTGACCCCTCTAATGCGGCACCGTTGGGAAGGATGAGTAAAGAGATGCTGCTAAGTTCTCAGGGCTTGGACAAATGGAGACGTTACTGGGCCTGCTCGAGAAAATTGACGATCAATGAGATGACGGTGATACAGTGATTGAAAAGGAACACAAAGCACTGGGTATTCTGCTCTATCTTCTTCCACCAGCCTTTTGCAGTCTCTGTCTTCATCCCACTAGAATGATAAATTAGACTGGAGTGATAGCACAGAAAGTAGGGTGTTTGCCTTGTATGAGGCCAACCCGGGTTTGATTCCTCCATCCCTCTCGGAGAGCCTGGCAAGCTACCCGTGGCGTACTCAATATGCCAAAAACAGTAACAATAGGCCCGCACCCCCAGAATGACTGATGAAGAGGAGGGAGCTGCTTGGGACACCGGCAGCCCACCAGCAACCTGCAGTATGTGACTTGAGAGTTTCCGCCAGGTCCCCCGAGCGGGGGCCTGGCGTTTCTCTTTTTTTTTTCTTTAATCTATCTCTCTTCCCCTCAACCTCTGGGCACAGCACAGCATCTACCCCACTTCTGAGCACAAAATGGAAAGACGCACCCAAGTGCGCGGCGTGGCTGGCGGGGGATCGAGGGCGGGGAAGTACTGGTCTCCGCCCACATCGGACACTTAAAGAGAGTGCAGCCACGTGGGCTTTCCCATTTCTCCGCGCCCGCACCCCCAGAATGACTGACGAAGAGGATGGAGCTGCTTGGGACACCGGCAGCCCACCAGCAACCTGCAGTATGTGACTTGAGAGTTTCCGCCAGGTCCCCCGTGCGGAAATCTCTCTCTCTCTCCTTCAACTTTTTCCCTGGACTTTAGACAGAAACCCAGAACCGCGCGGCCGCGCGACCTAATGTCATCTTAGTATCAGCAATATGTAATGGTTCCTTCTTAATGGGTCGGACTTTTGTGGGTGATCCTAACAAGAATAGTAAGTATTTTGTTGAAATATTGAAGGCAATCAAAATGGTAGCCATCTCTCTAGACTGAACTAAGCTATATCCCCACGCCGGCTGAGAAGAAATATCCTTCTTTCTCGGGAAGAAACGTGGCGTGGTGTCAAACATAGTGTGATGTCCATTAAGCAAACAGACCTGGTGGCGTGGGAATGGGAAATAAGGGGAAAAATTAGGTACATGGACCAGCGGGACGCTGGTGGTATCTCGAGCCGGAGCCGATATCAGCGCAAGAGCTTTGGTTCCAGAAACTGCTTCCAGACACTCTACTAGACTATCAACTAAGCCAGAGCCCCACGCCGGCTGATGACGGGAAATAACCATCCTCTTCGGTTTTTTTCCCTTTGTCAGACAGCGTGGCGATTACTAAACAGGCG
This sequence comes from Sorex araneus, assembly GCF_027595985.1. Lineage (NCBI taxonomy): Eukaryota > Metazoa > Chordata > Mammalia > Eulipotyphla > Soricidae > Sorex > Sorex araneus. The sequence continues at coordinate 58,453,091 of NC_073310.1, read as the reverse complement.
TGAACTCGGTGGCGCGGGGCAAGGGGGAAAAAGAAAAGTTATGTAACAAACAGCAGGACTTAATATCTCTATATGCTTAGTAATGGAGAATTATCAAATGCCTCATTGGCAATAGGACTGTCTTTTTCTTTTTGGGGGGAAACCCCAGCAACGGTAGTGAGTTGTGTGTTGAAACATGGAATGTAATCGAGATAAGCGCAAATGAAGTGAAACTTATCACGTACAAGGGTGGGGACTAGGGAGGTGGGAGGGGGCGGCAGATATACTGGGGGGGTTGGGGATGGAAGATGGGCACTGGTGAAGGGAGGGGTGTTTGAATATTGTATAACTGACATAATCCTGAGAACTTTGTAACCCTCCACTTGGTGATTCAATAAAAAAAAAAAAAAGAAAGCAATAAAAAATAACAAAAATAAAAAAAAAACAGTAACAAGTCTGACAATGGAGACGTTACTGGTGCCCGCTCGAGCAATCGATGAACAATAGGATGACAGTACTACAATGTATAGGATAGGATTTAATAGGATTTTATAGCATTACAAGGGATTGGAAACCAGTTGGCCTAACAATCATGTAAGACATCATGTCTTACAATTTAGCTGAACAATTCATTCGTTATCAGCTGCTTAGGTTACAAATATGTGTCAAGCCAGTCACTGATGATGGACATAAATATCATAAAATATTAAACTTTTTTTTTTTAAATTTCTGGGTCCCACCCAGTGATGCACAGGTGTCACTCCTGGCTCTGCACTCAGGAATTACTTCTGGCAGTGCTCAGGGGGACCATATGCGATGCCGGGGATCGAACCTGGGTTGGCCACGTGCAAGGCCTACCTGCTATACTATCGTTCTGGTCCATATTAAACATTTCTTAGGAGGTCAGGGATATAGCTCAAAGCGCTGGAGTGTATTTTTGAGCGCAGGAGGACTGTGTTTGATCTCCAGCACTGCACGGTCATCAACAAGCTGGGCGCAGCCCCTTAGCATCACTGGGCGCGGCCCCCAAATCTAAACACAAGCAACCTCTCCCCCAAACATATACAATTTAGAAACATGGGTCAAGTGGCAGCCTTGCATGTGCAAACCCTGGGTTCACGGTCCCCCCTGGACTCCCTGGGGTGGCACTGGTGGCTCTCAACACCACTGAGAGTGGACCCCAAGTAGTATATGATTCTGATTCATCAAGATACATTTCATAATTTCCTTTCCAGTTTATCATCTGAGAACAAAATTCTAGATTCTCAAAAAAAATCCTAAGTACTCAAAAAAAATCTATTAAACTGTCCTCAAGAATAATACATGGGGGGGGGGGCTGGAGCGATAGCACAGCGGGTAGGGCATTCGCCTTGTACGCGGTCGACATGGGTTCGATTCCCAGCATCCTCTATGGTCCCCTGAGCACTGCCAGGGGTAATTCCTGAGTGCAGAGCCAGGCGTAACCTCTGAACATAGCCAGGTGTGACCCAAAAAGAAAAATAAAAAGAATAATACACGGTAGTTTCAAGTTATCACCCTTAAAAAGAGAGGGCTTCTGTAACTTATGGAAAAGGAAGACCAAGAGTATTGTTAGGAAAATAACAATTTACAAAATGATACATTTTTGGTTTTGGGGTCACAACCAGCAGTGCCTGGGACAGAACCTGGGACTCGTGCTTACAGAACATGTGTGCCTAGCTTGCTGAGCCTCTACGATCATAACATTTCCTACAGTGTGATGGAGTCCTCACTGATCTCTGCGAATTTAAATAGACTTCCATGGGTGTTGAGCAAGGTACATACTCTGCTGCTTGAGCTTGAGTCACATCTGTACCTCTACCATGCTTATGTTTCCACCCTTACCTCCTGCTTTTGCATTCTGGGAGATGTGACTAGGTCAGCTTCTAAATTACTGATTATTATCTTATGGCTTAACCCAACCACTAATCTTTCATTACAGTTTCATCTTTCTATCTCAGTAATCTTTTTTGGTTTTGGGCCACATCTGGTTGTGCTCAGGGCTTACTCCTGGCTCTGCTCAGGGCTTACTCCTGGCTCTGCTCAGGGATCACTCCTGGCGGATTTGGGTGCCATATGGTATGCTGTGCTGAGAATCAAACCTGGGTATCACTTTCAAGGCAAGTACCTAGCAGCTGTATAATCTCTCTGGCCCCCAGTAGTTATATATGTTAAAAAGAATTAGTTGTATGGTATGGTCTCTTTCAGATTGGCTGTCTTGTCTTCTGATCATAGTACGTCAGTTTTCTTTTCTTTTTCCATTGCTTGCTTCAAACCCAATGGTGTTTAGGGCTTACTCCTGGTGGTGCTCAAGGGAACTATATTTGGTGCCAGATACTGAGCTTGGGTCAGCTACGTGTGAGGCAAGTGCCTTACCTGCTGAACTATTTCTCAGCACCCAATATTCTTTTTGTTGTATCTGCTGGCAATGTCAAAGTTTCTGATATTCTACTTGAACACCATTTCATTGAGGTGTTTTCCCTCCCCCTTCCCTCTCCACCCCACCCCACCACACCCCTTTAATAGGACTTCAAAAAAAAGTTCTAGATTTTGTGGCAATCTAAGGAAAGTATTTGCATTGCCTTCTGTCTGGGCCTTTGGGTTTTATTGGTTCAGCACCACTGAATTTTTCTCATTCTCCTTTCACAGAGGGTAGTCCTTTGAGACTAGTTTTTTCATACAGGAGGTTTAATTTCAGCTACCTACAGACCCAATGGCACAGTTTTTTTTTTTGCCTCAGGTTACTAAAACGCCAGGTACTGAGGCCTATATTCTCTGGTATCAGTTTCTGCTGATTTCTGTGGTACTGAACTATTGTTACTGGCACTAACACTGGATTATCCTTTTATTCTTTTAATCAAGACTATGATTATATTCTTTTGTTCTTACTACTTAATCTTTATTTTTAATTTTAATTTTAATTTTTTTGCTTTTTGGGTCACACCCGGCTACATTCAGACGTTACTCCTAGCTCTGCACTCAGGAATTACTCCTGGCGGTGCTCGGGGGAATCATATAGGATGCTGGGAATCGAACCCGGGTCGGCCATGTGCAAGGCAAATGCCCTACCCGCTGTGCTATTGCTCCAGCCCCACTACTTAATCTTTTATAGGAAGGGCAGGGTTCTATTCAGTCTTTCACATTGCTAGAAAGTTCCCAAGAGAGACTTCTCAAGATTAGTCTACATTTATCTTCATGTCCACATTCACTTTGTCCATAACAATATAACCTGCATAACTATTATAATCAACTTATGGGTGCTCAGGGATCATTCCCGGTGAGCTCAGAGAACTAGATAGGGATGCCAGGGATCAAACTCAGGTCAGCTGCATGCAAGGCAAGTGCCCTTCCTATTGCACTATTGCTCTGACCCTGAATCTATGTTTTTTTTTTTTTTTTTTCGGTTGTTGTTGAGGCACTCCTGGCTCTGTGTGCAGGGTGCCATAGGAGGAGCTAGGATTCAAAATGGGGTTGGAAAACAAAACAAAAAACAAAATAGGGTTGGGCATATGCAAAACAAGCTCCTAAGCCTCTATACTATCTCTCTAGTTCCTTAACCTATCATTTCTGGTGCTATGAGAAGAATCTAGAATAATCTTAGATAATATAAGAGCTAGAAAATGACTTGAAATAGAATAGACAAGTATAGAACATAAAGAAAATATATGTTAGTGTAATTACTCACACTTGCAATCTAGATTTCCTAGTCACTAACATTTTTGACATACTCATTTATCCTGCTCCCTCATTTTCTATTTATTTCTGGCTTCCTTATTCTGGAAATATCCCTTTGGTAGTTCTCATTCATGTCTCTCTTCCTCTTTTCCAACTATGTTCATACCTGGTTCCTCCTCTGATAGTCACTTTGAGTGCTGAATGAGTGAAGATTCAGTCTCTCTTCTGGCCTCGGCTTACCTAATAGTTACACAGTTCAGTATCTAATTATCTGCTCCTCACACTAGTACAATCAATTTCTAATTAGTGTTTCTCCTTCCTTGGCCTTATAAATTATTGCAACTAAACATTTCTAAAATATAGATTTAATAATATGGCCTTACTACTACCTACAAAATTGGATTAAAACACTTTCATACTCAAAATCTAAGACTTGGCAGAACCTACTTTTACAAAGTTATTTTCCTTAACTGAACTATATTACTCTATTTCTAGTAATATGTTCTGAACAGTTCTGTCTCAGAGTGCTTTCAGTCAGTCAAGTTCCTCTCTCTAAATTGTTTCTCCCACCCTTCTTCCAAACTCTTCATAAGGTATTCCTTCCCGCCCTGCCGTGGGTAGAAATAATCTTGCTGCTTTCTGAATTGCAAAAGTACTTTAAAATACACAAAGCACTGACAGTATAACTGAAAATATAGTTATCTGGTCTCTGTTTAAGCTTTCCAACTAAATGACAGAGCAGTTCAGCACATGAATTATGAAAGCTAATAAAATGGGTTAGATCATGCCACGACAATTAATCACATAATCTGGGAAAGTTATTTTACTTCTTTGTACTTTAGTTTTGTTCTGTGTCATGAGAAAAATAACATTGTATACCACATGGGGTTGTGGAAAGGATTACATGGGCTCTATACAAAGTGCATGGAATAGTACCAAACACTTAGCAGATGTTAAATAAAAATATGTCTCATTGTATCAGCTAGACACATGATTTTCAATACACTCGGCAGTTTAGACCAACGAAGTGGCATTTTATTATTTATTTTTGGCTTAAAGGCCACACCTGGTGGAGCTTAGTGACCATGTGGGGTGCCAGGGAGAGAAACTGGGTCGGCAGTATGAAAGGAAAGGCAAAGGTTCTCTTCAGTAGATTATCTCTCCTACTTCTGAAATGGTAATTTTAAAGGTTTAATCTAAGACAGGCAAACTGGAAAAACTGATATGATAAAAGTGAAGAAACTATTATGCATGAGACAAAATATAAGGTTAGCATGGTTAGTTATGAAGCATGTCACTGGAGGAACGGAAACAGGAAAACTGGATTTCTGAAAGAGAAGTTACGGGCCAATGCAGCAGTACGGTGGGGAAAGAGCTTGCCTCAAACACGGCCAACTTGGGCCTGATCCCCAGCGCCCCACAGGGTTCCCTGAGCACTGCCAGGAGTGACCCCTGAGAGCAAAGCCAGGAGTAAGTCGTGAGCACTGCTGGAAATGGCCCCTAAACCAATAAACAAATTTTAAAATAAAATAAAAGAAGTTAAAGAACAACCATAAATTCTCCAGTGACAAATCAGGGTTCAAGTACAGATCTGAGAAAGTGGAAGATGATTAGTCTGGGAGAATAACGGACTGCAGATAGATTTTTCCTTTTCGTTTTGTTTTTTGTTTCTGGGTCATAACTGGGGGTGCTCAGGGCTTCCTCTTGGCTCTACACTCAGGGATCACCCCTAGTAATGCTTGGGGACCATCTGGAGTCCCAGAGAACTGAACCCAGGTCGGCAATGTGCAAAGCAAAAGCCCTGTGTGCTGCACTCTCGCTCTCGCCCAAGGATACACTTTTCCATGATGGGGCAAGTTCCTTCGAGTGTGCCTAAGGACAGATGAGAGATTTTACAGCTGTTAATTGGGAAGTCTCAGAATAGAGTATAACATGGTCCCTCAAAGGCTTTTAGTTCAGTTACTGAAACTGTCAAAGAATGTTTTGATGAGGGACATATATAAACTCAGTAATTGGGAATACCCAGTAAAATCTATGTCTCTAGTTGGAATGTAAATTCTATGAGAAAAGGTCGTTATGTTCTCAAATGTATCCCCAGGGCTTAGTTCAGCGCCTCACACATGGCGGTCAGCAGATTAAATATTAGCTGAAAGAAGGAGTAAAACACAGGGAACACTGTTCAGTATTCACTGTCACAGGATGGCATGCAAACATTAAGCAACATGTCAGAATGAGAGGTACAAAGTTTTTAGAAGGGTATACTATTTGGACTGCGAAGAAATATTTTATAAGTGAAAGAAATAAAGTTGCTTTCTAAAAAATTGTCACTTGCTTTTCTTTTTCTGTCGCAAACATGTGTCAGTAATATGATCCAAATATTTTAATTCTGTTAGTTCTAAAAGCTAAATTAAAGAGCTTGATTTGTAATTCAAATAAGATTAAAAATTATCTTCTAATCAAACTTTCAGTTTCTTGGTGTTTTTTGGGGGGCAAGGGAAGGCGACACCCGACAGTGCTCAGGGACCACCTGCGGTGCTGGAGATTCCAACTGGGTCGATGACGTGCAAGACATGCACCTTCCTCCCTTTACCATCTCTCCAGTCCTCACATTTTCAGTTTTTTTTTTGGGGGGGAGAGGGTTACACCTGGCGATCCTCAGAGGCTATTCCTGGCGCTGTACTCAGGAATTACTCCTAGCAGTGCTCAGTGGACCAAATGGGATGCAGGGAGTCAAACTGGGGTCGGCTGCATGCAAGGCAAAAACCCTCCCCAGTGTACTGTTGCTCCTGCCCCACACTTTCAGTTTTATCCATAGTTTATGACTGAGCTTTGCTATTGATCTCAAAGTTCAGAAACTACAGTCACTGAACACTACAGTCACCTAGTGCAGGTTTGCTGTGTGAGGAGACAGAGAGACAACGGCAGAAGTTTTAGATAGTGATATGGCAGGAAGGTGAGTTTATTATTATTATTATTATTATTAAGTTTATTTTTTGGGGGCCACACCCAGCAATGCACAGGGGTCACTCCTGGCTCTACACTCAGGAATTACCCCTGCCGGTGCTCAGGGGACCATATGGGATGCTGGGAATTGAACCTGGGTCGACCACATGCAAGCAAACCCCCTACCCACTGTGCTATCACTCCAGCCCCTTTGGGGACCACGTGGTGCCAGGGATCAAACCAGAATCGGCTGCATACAAAGACAGGAAATATTTATCATCTGTTTAAAGAAATGAACAATATGATATATACAGGACCTAGAAATCTTAATATATTTGCCCAAAAGATGGAGAGTCTCTAGAATTTACACTGAAAAAAACTTTGTAGATAGGTCCAACAGCAGAAGTTGTCCAGAATTATGGCTTCAAAAGATGAACAAGTAACAAGTATCTATTCAGAGAATTATTATATAGGGGCTGAAGCAATAGTACAGCGGGTGGGATTGCCTTGCATGCAGCCAACCTGGGTTAGGTCCCCAACATCCTACATGGTCCCCCAAGCACTGCCAGGAGTAATTAGTAATTCCTGAGTGTAGAGCCAGGAGGAACCCATGAACATAGCCAAGTGTGAAATTTTTCTACAAATGAAAAATCAATCTATTATTCAATTAATAACAGTTGAACAAATTCTAAGGGTAATCATAAAAACACAAGAATACCTAGACATATACTGTGAGATGAAGAATACCAAAAACAAGTTTTTTTAAAATTCCAAATGCAAAATCAAATCCAGAATATCTTAAAAGGAGCAATCTGTTAGCTGACATAGTAAAAATGGAAGTTAGAAGATAATGAACTGATACTCGAAGAAGATAACTGTCAGCCTAAAGTTTCACAGTGAAAGTATTTTTTAAAAATTATTTATTTTTAATTAGTGAATCAACGTGAGGGTACAGTTACAGTTTTATACATTTTTGTGCTCGTGTTTTCCCCATACAAAGTTCAAGAACCCATCCCTTCACCAGTGCCCATTCCCTACCACCAGTAAACCCAGCATCTCTCCCGTCCTCCCCAGTCCCGTCTCCCCCCACCCCACACTGCCACTATGGCAGGGTATTCCCTTTTGATCTCTCTCTCTGATTAGGTGTTGTGGTTTGCAATAAAGGTGTTCAGTGGCCATTGTGTTCAGTCTCTAGTCTATATTCGGCATGAATCACCCTTCCCCCGCATGACCTCTGACCACATTTTACTTGGTGTTCCCTTCTCTGAGTTGCCCAGAATGAGAGAACAGCCTCCAAGGCATGGGGACAACCTCCTGGTGCTTATTTCTACTAATCTTGGGTGTTAGTCTTATAGTCTAGTATTCTATGCTCCACAGATGAGTGCAATCTTTCTATGTCTGTCTCTCTCTTTCTGACTCATTTCACTTAGCATGATACTTTCCATGCTGATCCACTTATATGCAAACGTCATGACCCCATTTTTTCTAACAGCTGCATAGTATTCCATTGTATAGATGTACCAAAGTTTCTTCAACCAGTCATCTGTTCTAGGGCACTCGGGTTTTTTCCAGATTCTGGCTATTGTAAACAGTGCTGCGATGAACATATTAAGTGCAGATGTCATTTCGACTATACATTTTGGCTTTTCTGGGATATATTCCCAGAGTGAAGGTATTTTTTAAGAATAAAAGTAAAGAGGCAGGGGCTGGAGCGATAGTACAGCAAGGAAGGCATTTGACCTACACGTGGTCGACCTACGTCTGATCCCTGACATCCCATACAGACCCCCAACCACTGTCAGGAGTAATTCCTGAGGGCAGAGCCAGGAGGAATGCCTGAGCATCACAAGTGTGACCCCAAAAGCAAAAAAAAAAAAAAGTAAAGGGGCTGTAGCAGGTAGGGCAGTTGCCTTGCACACAGCCAACCTGGGCTCAATCCCTGGCATCCTGTATGTCTTAACATCACCAAGAGAATTTCTGACTGGAGAGCCAGGAGTAGCACCTGAGCACTACTGGGCATAGCCCCAATAAAACAACCAAACAAAGCCAAAACAATTAAAGGGGCCAGAGGTAGAATACAGTGGGGTAGACACTTACCTTGTAAGCAGCTAACTGGAATGGTAGCCCAGGGACCACATAAGGCCCCCTGAGCCCCACCAGGAGTGATCCCATACATTAGATGTGGGCCAAAAAACAAGCAACAGAACCAAAAGAAAGTGAAAATATTCACAAAGAAAATTTTTATCACGAATAATTCCCAACTAAAGTCTGAAGGATGTACGTCAGGAGAAATAAAGTAATTCCTGATAGAAAATCTGAGAAATAATCCCCCTAAAAAAACACCCCCAAAAGCCCCCACCAAAACCAAAAATCAAAACCTACATGTGGGGGCTGCAGTGATAGTACAGCAGGTAGGGCATTTGCCTTGCACACAGCTGACCCGGGTTCGATTCCCAGCATCCTATATGGTCCCCTGAGCACCGCCAGGGGTAATTCCTGAGTGCAGAGCCAGGAGTAACCCCTGTGCATTACCGGGTGTGACCCCCCCAAAAAAAAAGCCCTACATGTAGTAATTAAAAATAAGTCAACTAAAACCCAACCATGAACAGCTTTGTAATGGGCTATCTCATGGGGATTCAATTAAAAAAAAAAAGAAACTGTATAACTTGAAGACTATTAGAAGGAAGAAAACAAAAGAAAACAATCAGTTAGAAGGGAAGAAAGCACAGAAAAAGAAGCATGTTTAATTGGAGCTGCAATTAGTGTCAATAAGTGAGAGTCAAATAAATCTGAAGTTCAGGGAAGAAGTCCTATGTAAATATATACACTTGGGAGTCATCAGCATAGAAATGGAATTTAAAACCATAAGATCATTCTGGAAATAAGAACAGAGAGAAAATAGAAATTAAAAAAAAAGTTTTGGGAAAACTGGCATTTAGAAGTGAGACTGAGGAGATGAAGGACATGACTTTGATTTAAAAAGACACAAAGGAGTTATATCAACAGCTATAACAACAAAAACACCAAAAAACAGGTCAAATATTAGCCCCAAAGATAAAGATAAAACTTTGATAGTTGGTTTTTTGTTTTTTGCTTTTTGGGTCACACCCGGCGATGCACAGGGGTTACTCCTGGCTCTGCACTCAGGAATTAGTTCTGGCGGTGCTTGGGGGACCATATGGGATGCTGGGAATGGAACTTGGGTCGGCCGTGTGCAAGGCAAACACCCTACCCGCTGTGCTATCACTCCAGCCCCATAAAACTGTGATAGTTTTAAGACACAGAAGCAGCCTATGTCACAGTTTGATTAAACAATAGAAAGTACAGAAAAAAAGGTATTCAGAACAAAAGGGCAGTCAATAACAATACAATAACCATTTTTTAAATATTATAAATCTCTTCAAAATAATTCAGGGAATGAAATTGTGAATCAAACTAGAAATCTAAGAGAATATTCCATACAAAAATCTCTGGTGATAATATAGTATTCAGAGAAAATGTTTAGTGTCAATATGCTTACTATAATGACATAAAAATTAAGTGGGAAAAAGGCTAAAGAGGGTGATAAAAGAGGAATGTAAAGAAGACAATTAAGGAAAATTTAAAAATAACAAAAACTGGCTTGATAATTAGGCATGACTGTTCTTTTGTTTGTTTTTTTTTCCCCAAGAATGATGAAATGGACAAATTCTGACACAATAAATTAAACTTTATTTTTTTTGTCTTTTTTTTTTTTTTTTTTTTGCTTTTTGGGTCACACCTGGAGATGCACAGGGGTTGCTCCTGGCTCTGCACTCAGGAATCACTCCTGGCGGTGCTGGGAATCGAACCCGGGTCGGCCGCGTGCAAAGCAAACGCCCTACCCGCTGTGTTATTGCTCCAGCCCCTAAATTAATCTTTATAGATTTAAAGAATGTTAAAAATCAGGGCTGGAGCAATAGCACAGTGGGTAGGGCGTTTGCCTTGCATGCGGCCGACCCGGGTTCGATCTTCAGCATTCCATATGGTCCCCCGAGCACCACCAGGAGTAATTCCTGAGTGTAGAGTCAGGAGTAACCTCTGTGCTTCGCCAGATGTGATTCAAAAAGAAAAACAAATCATCAACCAGTATCAATATCAATATTTAAGCATATGCATTTTCTATGATTTTTAAAAATTGTAACAGAAGGAAAATAGTTCTACAAATACTCCCTAGACTGTCCTCATCAATTGTTTCAAAATATCCAAACAAGGGCCAGAGAGAGTACAGGCAGTTATGCCCTTGCCTTACAAACCACTACCTCCAGTTTGATCCCCAGCACCCACAGGGTGCCACCCTTAGCTCCACCAGGTGTGGCCCCTTCCTTTTTCCCTAAAATTCAAAAAGAAAAAAAAATTCTCAATTTTAAGCAATAGATTTGTTCAGGTTTAGATGACTGCAGAATTTTACTAAACACAGAATTTACCACCAATCCTTTCTTTCCAAAAAGTTAAGTAGAGGCAATACCTCTTTATTTATTCTGAGGTCAATATTACCCCGATTCCAAAGCAGTTAAAAACACGACAAAGGGAAACTACAGGCTACTCTATCTTTTGAACTTTTATGCAAAATCTTCAATAAAATAACAGAAAAAAAAACACAGGTGTATATTAAAGTCATTAAACACTATGGTAAAGCTGATTTCTTGCAGGAAGGCAAGGGCAGTGCAGGTAAGAAAAATCAGTCAATGTAATATGCCATGTATTATTAGAATGCAGGGAAAAAGAAAACCACAGGATCATTTCAACTGTTGCAGAAAAAAGCATTTGACAAATTGAATACAAATAGAAAAAAATGACTTAAACTCAATAAAGTCACACTTGAAGTCAACGAGATAGCGTGGAGTGCAACAGCACACGCTTTGCATGCATGCTGGAACCCTGGGATCAATTCTTGACACCGCATGATCCTCCATGATCCCCAAACAAAAAAATTAATAAAAGCCACATTTTGGAAAGGTGGCTAATATGACACTCTTTTATAAAAGTCTAAAAGCTTTCCCTTAGTGACCAGGAGCAAGACAGGGATGACTATCACCGCTTAACACAGTGCTGGAAGATCTAGTCAGAGAATTAGATAAGAAAGAACAAACTTCCAAAGTAGAGGAGAGGCAAAATTGCATCTGTACACAGATGATGTCATCTCACATATATGAAACAATTAAGACTTTACAAGATAATTATAATAGGTGAACCAAGCGATACTCTAAGGTATAAAAATACAAATCGAGTTACATTTCTATATATATATATATTTTTTGGTTTTTGGGTCACACCTGGCGATGCACAGGGGTTACTCCTGGCTCTGCACTCAGGAATTACTCCTGGCGGTGCTCAGGGGACCATATGGGATGCTGGGATTAGAACCCGGGTCGGCCGCGTGCAAGGCAAACGCCCTACCCGCTGTGCTATCGCTCCAGCCCCATATTTCTATATTTTAATGTGAATAACCTGAAAAGAAATTTATGAAAACAGCTTAGAATAGGATAAAAATGATAAAACTGTTAAGAATAAACAGAAGTTGTGAGTTATATAATGAAATCTATAAACACTGTTGAAAAAAATTAGAGAATACAAGGCATCTCATGTTTATTCATTAAAAGCTTAATATGTTAGTTTTGAACACTAACCAAAGAGATCTACAGATTCAATGTAATTGCCATCACAGTCACTCAGCCCCGACTTGGCTAGTGGTCGGCTCGTGTTTGGCTCTCAAACTTTTGTGATTGTCTAAGCTATTTTATTTTTTTCCCTTCCACCATACAGCTTGTAAAGGATGCAAATAGAATGAGTCCTATGGGGGTTCAAGTGTCTGCCCTATGCTACTCTTCCCCGTCCTCTCCACCCTGAGGATCTCTGGTGGTATCCTAGAAGTAGGAGAAATGGTACCAAATACCATCCCCTATAGGACATACTGGTGGCCTGTGCATAGCAGACAGTACCTGTAGGATAACATTGGGTTTATCCTTTCAGCCTTGCTGCAGGGAACTTAATTTACCTTAAAGCAATGTCCTTTCTGTATGGACACAGGAAGACAGTTAATATTATGCTTTGTAACTTGGGAGCTGATTGACTCAAAAAATATTTACTCCTGGGCATCTGCTTTCTCAACTCAGTTGCCTTTAGTTTCTAGCACCCCAAAAGCAGGATCCCGGCAAGGGACGAAATGGACCCGGGCAAGCTGTGAGCTACCCTGGCATCGAAATGGGCCAGGACAAAGCACCACAATACTCAACTATAAGTTGAGAGCATGGTCATAGACAAATGCTGTCATGATCAAAAGTAACGAGACTAGGACTCTGCTGGGGTTAGAAAAACTAACCTGGCCTGAGGACTGTGGTCTAGAATATATAGTGAGATGTCCTCAGGAAGAACCAAACTTTAAGTTTGATACATCTCTTACTGCGATCATACAGAATGACATTGCTAGAAATATTAGAAGTAGATTTACGACAACTAATTAGGTGCTAATTAAGTGGATTACTAGCTGAGGAAAGAAGAAAGAGACACACCCTGGATGGGATCCCACCCTTAAACAGATCTCCTAGTAATCTGGAGTAATCTCCTTAGATGAGATTTTGTTAATCTCCTGGAGGAGTGGTCTTATTCCTCTTTGTTGATTTGTTAATTTTCAACCCACCTTTGTGTCACCACCCTATGTGATTGCTATATAAACTAAGACTATAAGAGAAGTAGGGGGAGAAGACACAGAAGCGGGAGAAGACAGAGAAGCGGGAGAAGACACAGAAGCAGGAGAGAACACACAGAAGCAGAGCACAAAGCGAAAGAGAATCAGGTAGTCATCGGAGCCAGAAGCATGGGAAAGTCAGAGACAGAGAAGTAAGAGTCAAAGTCAGAAGTGAGAGTGAGAAGAGCTCCAGAGAGAGAAGCAGAAGGGCTCCGGAGAGAGAGATTGGAAGAAGAGAGGTCAGAAGAGACCAGAGGAGAAACTACAGAGACAGATAGAGATAGAGAGACAGACAGAAGAGAGCACAGTGGCACACACAGAAGAAGAGCACAAAGAGGAGCCATTCTGATCTGGTCCATACACAGCAGCGAGAAAGCAACAAATGTAAGGAGGGTGGAGGGGGAAGAGAGAGGGAGAGGGAGAGAGAGAGAGAGAGAGGGGGGGGGGAGAGAGAGAGAGCCTCTGAGAGTACGCGAACAACACACATCACATCACCTGAAAGAGAGAGAGAGGAGAGAGAGAGAGAGAGAGAGAGAGAGAGAGAGAGAGCCGCCCCGATAGCCCGTGAACAATATACATCACATCACCCCCTTCTGCACGTTTGTATTTTTTACAGGCAAGCTACCAAGAATATCCCACCTGCACGGCAGAGCCTGGCAAGCTACCCAAGGCGTATTCAATATGCCAAAAACAGTAACAAGTCTCAAAATGGAGACATTACTGGTGCCCACTCAAGCAAATTGATGAGCAACGGGATGACAGTGACTGTGACCCATAAACCAATCGCTTCAATAGGGAATTCCACCAAGAGTAAAATAAAAGTTACTACCAATCTATCACAAATCTCTCCTTTCATTTTCTAAAAGTGAAAGAGGGAGTGACTCCAAACTCATTTACAAGGCCGTGTGATCATGATCTGAAAACCAGTCAGAATGCCATGCAAAATGAAAATTATGAGCTAATATCTCTGATACAAAAATTCAAAATCCTCAGCATAAACACAAGATTGTGACTGTACATTATTAGGATCACAGGGCAAGATCAAATGGGAATTTACTATAGAGATGCTGAGCCTGATCAATAGTCAAAAATCAAGTAATGTGATACATGATATTAGTAAAATCAATCATAACAATTATATAATAATTTTAGACATGGAAAAAGCATTTGAAGAATTCAGTACCCCTTTATGACAAGAATGTACATCAAATAATATTGGCAATGCAGCTCAAGTGAAGCTCATTATTATCATACTCAACGATGAAAAGCTCCAAGTGCTTCCTCTAAGACTGAGTTTCAGACCAGAATGCCTACTCTGCTCTTACTTAACGTATTATCAGAAGTCATAGAGAGAGAAAATATTAAGAAAAAGAAATAAAAGGCATTCAAATGAGAAAAAGAGTAAAGCTATCACTATTTAGAGACAGCATGGTATTGGACATAGAAAACTTTAAGGACTTCTGCAATAAACTGTTAGAAAATGGGAAAGCTGAAGGATAAAAAGATCTGTTGTTTATAATAGTGATACCAGAAAGAGAAATAGAGAAAACAAATCTCATTTATAATTACATAAGAGAGAATAAAGCCAAAAAGAGAGCTCAGTGGGTTGAGTGGATGTGCTTCGTGTACAATCCTGGGCATTGCTTAGGAATAAACTGAACCAAGGGAAAAAAAGGTCCTGAAGACACCAATGGGAAGGGGGCAGAGAAGTAGAACACACAGTGGGTCAGGCCCGGGCCTTGCATGCTGCCTGGGTCAATCCACTCCAGGGGTCACTCCTTGGCACAGAGCCAGGAGTAGTCTCTTAAGTATGTATAACCTGGGCGTGTCCTCAACTAACTTCCTGCCGGAGTCCAGCTCCGGAATGAAGACCACCGACTCAGAGATGATGCACTGACCAGCAGCTATCGAGGCTGAAGGCCCCGTTTATTCTCAAGCAAGCGGTTTTATATTATTTACATACCTTGGCCCAGGCACGTAGCCAAGTCAAAAGATGCTCTCATGAGTTAGACATATTTTGTGTTTGTCTCAAGATATTCTCATTAAAAATACCAAGTCAAATTATTCCCAAGGTTACTTAGAGCACGAGAAGTATGTACGTGCAGGATGTGTCCTGCTTATCTTGCTGGTAGGTTTTACCTTCAAGGCCCCTCTTTCAAAAGGCCCTCTGCACAGGACTCTCCCAAGCCCCCAGTGCAGGTCATACAAAGTTCATTGTCCCACGCTGGTCTCTAGTCTCTAGTCTATGTGCTCCAAGCAATCCCACTACAACTTCCCCTCCCAACCCTCAATGAAACAAAACAACCTGACCAACCAGTATACATGAAAAGATACTCAAAACCAGTGAGCAATTAAAAAACAAAATGAGATGGCCGGCATCCACAGGATGGTTATACCATAACAGAAAATAATATTACAGAAAATATAATACTTGTAAACTGCAGGTCTGCAGGTGAAACATTTTTTTTCCCTTTTTGGGTCATACCCAGTGATGCTCAGAATTTACTCCTGGCTTGTGCACTCAGGAATTACTCCTGGCAGTGCTTGGCAGACCATATATAGGATGCTGGTAATCGAACTTGGGTCAGCCATGTGCAAAGCAAATGCCCTACCCGCTGTGCTTATTGCTCCAGCCCCTTCAGGTGAAATATTAAAAAAAAAAAAAAAAAGACCTAATAGTGTCTTACCAGCAATTCCACTTGGGTATATACTGAAAGGGACCGAAAACAGGAACTCAAACAAATAATACACCAACTCAAGTTCACTGCAGCTCTGTTCCCAGTACTCAGCAGAATCAACCCAAATGTCTATCACTGAAGAACGAAAAAAGATTTATAGGATATGCTGTACAGATATATGTTAATATGTATATACACACATATTATATTATAATGTGTATTATATGTACTTGAATATTATTCATCCATCAAAATGATTAATGCCATAATATAGATCAACACCAAAGTATGCTAAGTACAAGAAGGTAGAAACAAAAAGTTATGTCTATTGAGATTTCATTTGTGAGAAATATTTAAAAGAGGTAAATTAATAGAATCACCATATCACTGTCATCCCGTTGTTCATCGATTTGCTCCAGCAGGCACCACCATTAACATCTCCATTCATCCCAGCCCTGAGATTTTAGCAGCCTCTCCTTACTCTCTTTCTCAACTATTGGAGGTTCTTTCAGGGTCAAGGGAATGAGACCTGTTGTTACTGTATGCCACAGGGAGCTTGCCAGGCTCTTCTGTCTGGGCGGCATACTCTTGGGAGACGTTACTGGTGCCTGCCCGAGCAAATTGATGAACAACAGGATGACAGTGATACAGTGATTATTAGACTAGGAGAGAGGTTTTAAGAATAGGATGAGAACCTAAGGAAACAAGGAAGAAGGAATACGAGTTATGAAAGGGTGGAGGTAGTAGCATACCCAGAGACAGCACTTTTTTTGGGGGGGGGGTGGGGGGTCACACCCGGCGATGCTCAGGGGTTACTCCTGGTTCTGCACTCCGGAATAACTCCTGGTGGTGCGGTGCTTGGGGGAGCATATGGGATGCTGAGAATCGAACTTGGGTCGGTCGCATGCAAGGCAAATGCCCTACCCACTGTGCTATCACTCTAGGCCCCGAGACAACTCTTATTCCATAGGTTGGTCTTCTTTTTTCTTTTTTTGATTTTTGGTCCATATAGGGCTGTACTAAGGGTTTACTTCTGGCCCCACTTTCAGGGATCACTTATTGCAGTGCTTGGGGGCCATATTGGGTCCTGGAATTGAAACGGGATTGGCTGTGTCCAAGATGAGTAGCCCACCTGTTAGATTAGTGCTCTTGCCTATTTAGACATTTAGACAGCTGTTTTTATTTTATTTTTGGAAGTGCTCAGGGATATCTCCTGATTCTGTGCTTAAGGATCAATTCTGGTGGTGCTCTGGGGACCATCTTTAGTGCTGGGGACTAAATTAGGATCAGCTGCGTGCAAGGCAAGAATATTAATCTCTGTACTGTCTCTCTGGCCTTAGGTGACTGCTTTCAAAACCAAAGCAGTGAAATTCTTTTTGTGAACAATTTTTTTTGGGGGAGGGGGCCAGGGACATACCTGGTGGTTCTCCTACCTGCTATACTATCAGCCCCTTTGTAATTTAAAGGAAAAAGTGGTTTTGTTATTGTTGTTTTGACTGAGCCTCAGATTTATGGCATCAATACATGTGAAGCATGTGATAAACCACTGAGCTATATTTTTGGCCCTGAAGAAATGATTTTTGGGACTGCTACAGTGCTCAGGTATTACTCTTGGTTTGATCCTCAGGGATCGCTCCTGGCAATGCTTGTAGGACCATAGGTGGTGCCAGGAATTGAACCTGCATCAGCTGGATTCAAGGCAAGAGCCCTACGTTCCGTACTATCTTTTTAGCCCCCCTAAAATGATTTTCTCTTATAATTGTCTTACCTAACTTATTAAAAAAATTATACTTTGTTCCGATCTGGGTTTGATTCCTCCGTCCCTCTCACCTGGCAAGCTACTGAGAGTATCCCGTCTGCACGGTAGAGCGTCATATTCGCTATGCCAAAAAACAGTAACAAGTCTCACAATGGAGACATTACTGGTGCCCACTCGAGCAAGTCGGTGAACAACAGGAAGACAGTGCTACAGTGCTACAAATTAATAGAAACAGATGCACTATGTGAGGACAGGGCAGAGTATGGGAAATAGTTCGTTAACCATTAGAGTACTCATGGGGCTATGAAACGTCAAGGCAAGATGGCTACTGTCCTGTAAAAAGTTAATTTGCGGGACCTTGGGAGAAGACTCAAAGGGAAAGACCAAATGTTTGTTTGTGGGAGACTTTGGGTTCAGTCCTTCCGCCGAGCCAGGAGTGCAGTGATGCCCCCAGTTAAAAAAGTCTAATTTCATGTTATGAGAATTTCCCCGCAATTAAAAATTTTTGTTTAAAAAAACCACATTGGGACATATCTACTATGATAGCTGAAATGAAAAAAGACATTTGATACCCACTATTGGCTGCTTCACGGAACCACAAGAACTCTTTTAAACTGGTGGTAGATGTGTAAACTGATTAAAATTACTTAGGAAAACCCGGAATATTTACTAAAGTTGAACCACATGTATATTCTGGCATAAAGCCTAGTAGGTATTTGAAAAAGTTTAAAGATTGAACTCGTGAAGTGAACACTTGCTTGTGTTGGGGCGACACGGTGTGGTGCTCGGGGCTGCTCCTCGCAGCTGCTCCCAGTAATTTGACAGATAAATACTCATAGCTAGTTCTTTTTTTTATTTTTATTTTCATTTAAATTTATTTATTTTTAATTAGTGAATCACCGTGAAGGTACAGTTACAGATGTATCCACATTTTTGTGCTTATGCTTCCTTCAAACAAAGTTCGGGAACCCATCCCTTCACCAGTGCCCATTCTCCACCACCCTTAAACCCAGCATCCCTCCCACCCTCCCCAATTCCATCTCCCCCAACCCCACCCTGCCACTGTGGCAGGGCATTCCCTTCTGTTCTCTCTCTCTAATTAGCTGTTGTGTTTTGCAATAAAGGTGTTGAGTGGCCACTGTGCTCAGTCTCTAACCCTCATTCAGCCCGCAATTCCCTTCCCCCACATGGCCTTCGACTGCATTAAAGTTGGTGATCCCTTCTCTGAGTTGCCCTTTCCCCAGAATGTGAGGCCAGCCTCCAACCCATGGAGTCAACCTCCTGGTACTTATTTCTACAATTCTTGGGTATTAGTCTCCCACTCTGTTATTCTATATACCATAGATGTGTGCAGTCTTTCTATGTCTGTCTCTCTCTTTCTGACTCATTTCACTCAACATGAAACTTTTCATGCCGGTCCACTTAAATACAAAATTCATGACTTCCTTTTTTCTAACAGCTGCATTGCATAGATGTACCAAAGTTTCCTCAACCAGTCATCTGTTCTAGGGCATTCGGGTTTTTTCCAGATTCTGGATATTGTAAACAGTGCTGTGATGAACATACATGTGCAGATGTCGTTTTGATTATACTTTTTTGCCTCTCTGGGATATATTCCCAGCAGTGGTATTGCTGGGTCAAATGGGAGCTCAATTTCTAATTTTTTGAGAATCGTCCATATTGTTTTCCAGAAGGGCCGAACCAGTCGGCATTCCCACCAGCAGTGTAGAAGGGTCCCTTTCTCCCCACATCCTCTCCAACAGCGGTTGCTTTTGTTCTTTTGGATGTGTGCTAGTCTCTGTGGTGTGAGGTGGTATCTCATGGTTGTTTTGATCTGCATCTCTCTGATGATTAGTGATGTAGAACACTTTTTTATGTGCCTTTTGGCCATTCGTATTTCTTCCTTGGTAAAGTTTCTGTTCATTTCTTACTCATAGCTAGTTCTACTATTAATTATGATTAAAGTCAATCCTGAATTTTAATTACGTATCATTTCTAAAATTCCTTTGCTGTTCTTCTCTATAGGTTTGGAGTATTGTTGCTTACAGTCATCACTGTAAGAGAGGGCACCCTGCTCCTTCTAGCTTAAAATACAAAGATTCTCTCCACTTGGGTATTAAAACCTAAACTTCTTGGCTTATCATTAAAAACCTTTCATTTTTCAAATGTGCTTGTGTTTCTGGCCTTACTAATGGTACATTCCCTCATGTTCCAGGAGTTAGACAATGTGGTTCATCATTTAATCTTTAACATGCTTAAAAAATATCTTGCATTGGTGTCTTTACTCAATACATCTTTACCCAAGAATTCACTGTATACTTTGAGTATTAGATGTGGAGAAAGTGATTTTTCAGAACATCTGACAGAGTCTGCACGTGCACTTTAGCTTAACCCAGAGATTAAATATGGGAAAGAATAAACTGACAATGTTGCTGAGGCGACTATACAAATGACAAGTAAATAAACTAGTATTCAGGATTATATTCTGAAACTGTACTTTAGCTTATTCCTAAGTATTAATTATCCATATAATTAATGGGACTGGATGCAGGAAAAACAATACAAAGCACAAAAACTAAATCCTATGATACAGAACACAGAAAAATTTCCTTATATTCTAATAGTAAGATCAGAAACACACGGGGCTGGAGTGATAGCACAGCAGGTAGGGCATTTGCCTTGCTCGAGGTCAACCCAGGTTTGATTCCCAGCATCCCGTATTAACCAATTAACCCCTGAGCACCACCAGGAGTTAATTCCTGAGAGCATGAGCCAGGAGTAACCCCTGTGCATCACCAGGTGTGACCCAAAAAGCCAAAAAAAAAAAAAAGTCAGAAACACACAACAAAAAGAAACAGTGATCAAAGTACAAAGACAGTCTACTGAATGGGAAAGGATATTTATCCAATACCCATCCGATAAGGGGTTGATAATCAAGGATATACAAGGCACTGGTTGAACTCCACAAGAAGAAAACTGCCAACCTGATTAAAAAAAATGGGGTAATGAAATGGACAGAAACTTTCTCAAAGAAGAAATCCAAATGGTTCAGAGGCACATGAGAAAATGCTCTACATCACTAATCATCAGGGAGATGCAGATCAAAACAACAATGAAATATCATCTCACACCACAGAGACTGGCCCACATCCAAAAAAAACAAAAGCAACCAGTGTTGTAGAGGATGTGGGGAGAAAGGGACTCTCCTTAACTGCTGATGGGAATGCCCATTGGTTCAGCCCTTTTGGAAAACAATATGGACGATTCTCAAAACATTAGAAATTGAGTTCCCATTTGACCTAGCAATACCACTCCTGGGAATATATCCCAGAGAGCCAAAAAGGTATAGTAGAAATGACACCTGCATTTGTATGTTCATTGCAGCACTGTTTACAATAAGCAAAATCTGGAAAAAACCGGAGTACCCAAAAACAGATGAATGATTAAAGAAACTTTGGTACATCTACACAATGGAATACTATGCAGCTGATAGAAAAGATGAAGTCATGAAATTTGCATATAAGTGGATCAACATGGAAAGTATCATGCTGAGTGAAATGAGTCAGAAAGAAAGAGACAGACATAGAAAGATTGCACTCATCTGTGGAATATAAAGTAGCAGAATGGGAGACTAACACCCAAGAGTAGTAGAGATAAGAACTAGGAGGTCTGCCCCACAGCTTGGAAACTGGCCTCACATGCTGGGGGAAAAAGCAGATGAGATAGAGAAGGGAACACCTAGTAGAGAATGTTGGGAGGACCCACTCGGGTTGAAAGCTGCGTGCCGAAAGTAGACTATAGACTGAACATGATGGCCACTCAATAGCTCTATTGCAAACTATAATATCCAACAGGAGAGAGAACAAAAGGGAATGCCCTGCCACAGAGGCAGGGTGGGGTGGTGGGGGTTGGGGTGGGGTGGTGGGAGGGATACTGGGATCATTGGTAGAGGAGAATGGGCACTGGTGGAGGGATGCAAACGAAATGCAAACATGAAAGTTCCTAAGTTTGTAGCTGTACCTCACAGTGATCCACTAATTAAAAAAATTAAAAGAAACACAACAAAAACCTCTTTCTGCATAGAAATATTTGGTTATACTTTATTTATTTAGGGGGTTACTTTATTTAACCCCAATACGCTCAGGGGTTACTCCTGGCTCTGCACCCAGGAATCACTGGCAGTGCTCAGGGGACCATATGGAGATGCTGGGGATTGAACCCAGGTCAGTTGCATGTAAGGCAAACTCCCTATACACTGTACTATTGCTCTGGCCCTTGGTTATACTTTATTTATTTTTTGCTTTTTGGGTCACACCCAGCAATGCCACCTGCTCACTTCTTCAGGTTACTCCTTGCTCTGCGCTCAGGAATTACTCCTGGTGGTGCTTGGGGAACCATATGGGATGCCGGGGATTAAACCCGGGTCAGTTGCAGTCAAGGCAAATGCCCTACCCGAGGTACTATAGCTCTGGCCTAGCCCTTGGTTATACTTTAGACGTTATGAAAAATCTACTCTTGGAAAGTCATCTATTATGTTTGCCACTTCTATTATCTCTTTCATCCTACCAAAAAAACCCTAATTTATTTAATGTTCCTTTTATATAACATCATAATCCTAAGTAAGACAGAAATGGTTTGAATAGAGGGATACAGAATAAACAGGAAGTAATAGTCAACCAATCAGTAATATGTTGTCTGATGAAAACAAGTAGCATATTAGTTACTGGGAAGAGCAAAGCATTCTCGGATTTCAAAGCAACATCACTGTGATAAAATCAAGGCAGAAGTGAGCAGGTGGTATGGCAGCCTTCATTAGCCAAAACATGTCCAGGCTTAACAAAATTATTTTTTGTTTCTGGGTCATACCTGATGGTGCTCAGGGGTTACTTCTGGCTCTGCACTCAGGAATCACTCCTGACAAGTTCGGGGTACTTTGCGGGGTTCTGGGAGTCGAACCCTGGTTGGCCGCATGTGAGGCAAGCCCCTTAGCAGCTCTACTATCACTTCAGCCCCAACAGGAGGCCCTCTTTAAAGACTTAATTATCACTATCATCTTGGCATTTTTCAAATTATTAACTGTCCATCTTGTAGAAAATTTTAACCAAATTCATAACCAAAATTAAATAGCACAAAATAAGTCCTATAGATAAATCTCAGGCATGTACTTCAGTCCTCACAAAGGTACTTTCTAATCTGGTGCTTTCACTTTATTCCAGTCTGTAAAACTGACACCAAGGCTGATTGTTTTCTTCTTTTACCTCACTCAGTGAAAACTTCTGTGACAAGAGGAGCTACTAAGAATGTAATACAGCAGAGGGCTGAGGAGACTGTCCAGTGGCCCAGGGTTTGATCCAGTCCCTCGGGAGTAAGTCCTGAGCATGGCAAGGTGTGCCCCTCCACAGCAAAACCAGAAATAAGTACACAAAAAGAATGTAACACAGCAGGCAATCAACACCTGCTACACTGCTTGCTTCTTACCACTCAAAGGAAATGGGTACAAGTTTGTGACCATCTAATGTAGTCACTGGGTTTCACTGTTGTCCACAGAAAATCTGAGTATAAGTAGTATAGATTTGAGGGGGAGGGAAGATACTTTGGGGACAGTCAAAGAGTTCTCAAAATTAGGAGAGGGAGATAGGTTTGTGGACCTGCTGGTGCTGTGTACAACATTCTGAGGGAAGATGATTTGGAAGGGTGACTGCATTGTTCACTTAGGCAAGATGGCTGGGGCAGGTCCCCACTTAGCTGGGCAGGCGGTAGGGCAGTTCCCAGTGGTTCTCTTGCTATGTCAGAAACTACAGATGCCAGGGCAGGAAGCCCAGCACGCTAAGACTCACTACAGAATGACTCAGAGGGCATTTCATACAACTAGCAAACTGGTGGTCCCAGGGAGATAGATATTTTGGAGATACCACTTAAGAAGGTGACTTGAGGGGCTGGAGCGATAGCACAGCGGGTAGGGCATTTGCCTTGCACGCAGCCGACCTGAGTTCGATTCCCAGCATCTCATATGGTCCCCCGAGCACCGCCAGGAGTAATTCCTGAGTACAGAGCCAGGAGTGACCCCTGTGCATCGCCGGGTGTGACTCAAAAAAGCAAAAAAAAAAAAAAAAAAAGAAGGTGACTTGATCCCATAGAATGGCTATGTGGATTTCTCACACACTGATGGTGAAGAGCTTAAAGCCATATTTTTTTTCTAGAAGATCTGAGACTTGGGGGTGCAGGGGTCGCCCAGATGGTGCTCAGTGCTCACTTCTGGTGGGGAGCAAGTGCCCTACCCACTGTACTATCTCTCCAGTCCAATATTTTTCAGGACCATGTTCACATTCCTAAGTGTTACCAGAAAAATCTAAAAAGGGCATTCTGGAAGGAGCTTCCTGATAAAGATAAAGCCCTTTCTCCACTAAAATGATTTTCTCCAGAGTGACAGTACAGCACGGAGGGTATCTGCCTTGCACACGGCCGACTTGGGTTCCATCCCTGGCATCCCATATGGTCCCCCTAGTACCCCCAGGAGTAATTCCTGAGTGCAGAACCAGGAATAATCCCCGAGCACCACTGGGTGTGACCCAAAAAGCCAAACAACAACAACAACAACAACAACAAAAAACACCAAACAAACAAAAAAAAAACCCAATATCAACAACAACAAAAAGAAAATATTTTTCTCTGTTGTTCATCTCAAGTAACAATTTTCTCACACTGACCTGATTTTGTCTGTTTCTCTTCTTAAATTTTGTCTGTTTTTCTTCTTAATGGCTTTGCTCACTTTTTTTTTGTCACTGTGAACTCTTTCATAACATGAAAATTCAGCAGAACATGTGAAGCTGAGGAGGGAGCACACGAGAGTTTTAGGATTTTGCAAGCTGTCTTGCCTAACGAGGTGAGAAAAGGCCAGTGGACAACACTCTAGTTTTCCTCCTTTTGACATTAACTGAGCTCAGAAGGAGGAAGGGAAGGAAGGCCAGCAGGTGGCACATGAGGAAGGAGAGAAGGAAAGAAAAAATAGGCAGACAGGGAGGGAGTGTGTTAAAGAACAGAGGCATGGGATCTACTCATGGTTTAAATAACATTAGGATGCAATTAAACTTGTGTTTGAAGTTCTAAATCAGATTAAAAATCATAGATTATGGGGGCTGGAGCGATAGCACAGAGGGTAGGGCGTTTGCCTTGCACGCAGCCGACCCAGGTTTGATTCCCAGCATCCCATATGGTCCCCTGAGCACCACCAGGAGCAATTCCTGAGTGCAGAGCCAGGAGTAACCCCTGTACATTGCCAGGTGTGACCCAAAAAGCCAAAAAAAAAAAAAAACCAGATTATGTAATCGAGGTTTTAAAGGAAATAAAAATGCAAAGTTTTTATTATTCAAGGAGTAAAATTATTTTATTTTGAAAATAATTTCATGTACAGCCCTAGATGATTTACAAAACAAGGTCGATAGCCCTAGATGATTTATAAAACAAGGTCAACACGATCTTTCAAAAACAGAATACTTGGCAGAGACAGATACAGAGAAAGCATCTAAGAAAGTGCTTTAGTAGATAAGAGAAAGCACAGCATGTGGTAGAATCTTGTCTCTTCAAAAATACAGCCTGAAGATTATCTTTTGCTTTTTTTTTTGGGGGGGGGTCACACCTGTCGCTGAACAGGGGTTACTTCTGGCTCTGCACTCAGGAATTACTCCTGGTGGTGCTCGGGGGACCATATGGGATGCTGGGAATCGAACCCAGGTTGGCTGCATGCAAGGCAAACACTCTACCCGCTGTGCTATCGCTCCAGCCCCCAAAGGCACTGACTTTTATTAAAGATTTGTTTTTTTTTTTCCAGAGCAAGCAAATCAATGAAAGTAGTAAAGAAGGAAGTACAACAAGCAGTGGGGTGTGGTTCAAGGAAGAGGAGCTGCTGGCCGCCTGGATGTGCAGCCCCAGGCCTGGTTCTCAGTGAGCACCATCTTCCCCGAGCTCCCGGGCCCACGAGTTTCCTTCGGGAAACCTGACAGGGGTACAGCCCCAAGAGGGAGGGATGTGGGATAGTGATTTTATTTCTTATTTTATTCATTGCAGTCCGGGGAAAGAGATAACATGTGAAACATTAGCAGTAGGTCACCAGGGGAAGAAAGAATGAACAATTTTATTCTAAAAAAAGATGATTATTTTTGCTTTTTTTGCGGTAGATGTGGTTTTGGTTTACCAAAATTCCACCTTTACTAGTTATATATTTGATTGTTTTCTCACATACACATCATAAAAACTGACACATTTATCTGATTTCAAATATAGAAAGAACTACATTGCAGCACTGTTTACAATAGCCAGAATCTGGAAAAAACCTGAGTGCCCTAGAACAGATGACTGGTTGAAGAAACTTTGGTACATCTATACAATGGAATACTATGCAGCTGTTAGAAAAAATGAGGCCATGAAGTTTGCATGTAAGTGGATCAGCATGGAAAGTATCATGCTAAGTGAAATGAGTCAGATAGAGAGAGACAGACATAGAAAGATTGCACTCATCTGTGGAATATAGAATAGTAGACTAGGAGACTAACACCCAAGAATAGGAGAAATAAGTACCAGGAGGTTGGCTCCATGGTTTGGAGGCTGGTCTCTCATTCTGGGGAACTCAGAGAAGGGAACACTAAGTAAAATGTGGTCGGAAGTCATGCGGGGGAAGGGTGATGCGTGCCGAATGTAGACTAGAGACTGAACACAATGGCCACTCAACACCTTTTTTTGCAAACCACAACACCTAATCAGAGAGAGAGAACAAAATGGAATACCTTGTCATAGTGGCAGTGTGGGGTGGGGGGAGACGGGACTGGGCAGGGTGGGAGAGATGCTGGGTTTACTGGTGGTAGAGGATGGGCACTGGTGAAGGGATGGGTTCTCGAACTTTGTATGGGGGAAACATGAGCACAATAATGTATAATTCATTTCAATTCTTAATGTAATTTTATTAGATCAATTAAGTCCAGATAAAAAAATATAGAAAGAAGTTTACATTATTTTGGAAATTAGAAAGAAAACCCAAAATAATTTATAAATTAAGTCAGGCAATTATAAAAAAAAAACCTACTAATTTCCCTTTCATCCAATATTCTTACTATTTTTTAAAAAAAAATTGTATTAGTGAAACACCGTGAGGTACAGTTACAAACTTATGAACTTTCATTTTTGTATTTAGTTTACATCCCTCCACCAGTGCCCATTCTCCTCCACCAATGTTCCCAGTATCCACCACCCCACCCCAACCCCTACCACCCCACCCTGCCTCTGCGGCAGGGCATTCCCTTTTATTCTCTCTCCTGTTGGATATTACAGCTTGCAATAGAGCTATTGAGTGGCCATCATGTTTGGTCTATAGTCTACTTTCGGCACGCAGCTTTCAACCCGAGGGGTCCTCCCAACATTCTCTACTAAGTGTTCCCTTCTCTGTCTCAGCTGCCTTTCCCCCCAGCATCTTACTATTTGGATACCTGTTATCTTATGTTAGCCTTGTCACTAATCAAAGTATGAAAGTACCGGTACATTCTGGAATCAATGATCTGAGTTTGACACCCTTCCCAAATGTCAGAAAGGGCAAGAGACCCCATGGATAGATTGTTTACTTTAATTACACTACTTAAGTCATGTAAAATTCCTAATCTTTGGGTATTTTTCCCTTTAAAATATGGCAATTTTATACGATCGACAAAATACATCAAGTGGCCCCGATCAAGTAGTTTTTATAAAATGACAGAAATTTGTTAAAATTTTTGTAAAATGGGTAAATGAGCTACCTAATATCTGATACTAAAATGGTGTTAGAACTCATACTTATAAAATAAAATCTTGCTACCTTCCCTTATTGCCATGACAGTCAAATCAGCAACAACTCCAGCAGGGTTTACCCCGACACCATTTCTCTCTGCACTGAACAGGCACCGACCAGTCTCTCACCGCCTGTATCAGACCCAGGGTGCCCTTCCTACAAGCTCCTCTCTGCAGCTGCATGGTTTTAGTTGTGAGCGTTTACAGCAATGTTGTGTGAGACCTTCACAAACAAGATTAAAACCCAGACTATGCAAGCAATACACAGTGAAAATAAAACTGTAACTCAGGTTTCCTAAGCTCAAGACCCCAGCGGTTTAGGGTGGAGGTTGGTACAGGGTTCAAGCACTTGCCCCGCACACAGCCCTCCGAGCATCACACACTGTACGCCAGCTGTGCCAGGGGGGTGACCAGGAGCGGCACTTTTGGGAACACCAGCATTTAACTATCCTGGTTGGCTGAGAATCACCAGGAGTGTCCCCGGGGCCCTCCGAACACCACCTGGGAGCCCCCGACCAGCCTGACTAAAAATTTTAAAAAGCAAACTCCAGTGTTTTGATTTCTTTTTCATATTACGTGCTCTCGTAGAAGAAACCACCACGATAAATTACTCTGACAGCTTGAATAATTTAACAAGTATTTACTGAGAGTATAATGTGTATATATTTTGATGGTAGTTCAAACACTGAAACTTTTATAGTCTCAGGGCTTTAAGCGAAGTAAACCAGAAAAGGATACGCTGCATGATCACACAGCTCTGCATATAAAAACTCTAATGTGACCTCATTTTACTTTTATTGTTTTGGCTTCAAATTTTCTTTTTAAATTTTAACTATATTATTAAGGCATTGTAATTTATAAAGTTGTTCATAATCATTTTCTTTTAAAAAACAATTTACTACAGAATTACAACTTACAAAGTTATTGATAGTTGAGTTACAGATAATAATCTGTCACCATTCCCACCACCCGTGTCAACTGCTCTCGTTGAGTTCTGTTTCCTCTGGGTTGGGCATACAGCTAGACCACTCCTCTGTACTCCAGATGGACCTGAAGCCCCTGGCCACTGCTTCCCATCCACCTCTTACTACTATCCCTCTGGATTTCTCTGCCTCTCAGCCCTTCTCCCTTATACGGTCAAGGGTGATTTAGGCACCCCCTTTTTGTACAGTGCATTATCATCCCCGGTTATTCAATATACCATCCTGTGTTTGCGTGACCTCATTTTAACTGATTACATACATGATGCATTTTGAATACAAAATACATTAATTTTGAAATACCATATTCTGAAGTACTAGGAGTTAGGGCTATAAAATATGAATATAAGGGGACACAATTTAACTTCTAACACAAAATTCAGGAAGAATACAAATGAAGTAAAAGGTCAAAGATCAGTTTATTAAGACACAACAGAAATTTAGCAATAACACTAAATATAAATAAATTAATATCCATCCATGATAAAAAAGCTACATTTAAGTAATTATTACAGAATTATACACAAACAGAAGGCAATCTATTAAATTAAAACCAAATAGGGTTTTTTTTTTTTTTGCTTTTTGGGTCACACCCAGCGATGCTCAGGGGTTACTCCTGGCTTTGCACTCAGGAATTACTCCTGGCAGTGCTTGGGGGACCATATGGGATGCCGGGGATCGAACCCGGGTCGGCCGCACACAAGGCAAACGCCCTACCCGCTGTGCTATCGCTCCGGCCCCAAAACCAAATAGAGTTTAAAAGAAATCACAGAGAAATCAAAATGCTTTAGGCTGAGAGAAAATAAAAACAAGGATTAAAATTTTTGGGGATACAACTAAAGGGCACTCCAACTATGGCCACTGTTCAAAGGAGATTTACAGAATTAATAGAAAAGAGGATTTTCTTAAATCAAGAACTTCCAAAGCTGGGGCTGGAGAGATAGCACAGTGGGTAGGGCGTTTGCCTTGCACTCGGCCGACCCGGGTTCAAATCCCAGCATCCCATATGGTCCCCTGAGCACGGCCAGGGGTAATTCCTGAGTGCAGAGCCAGGAGTAACCCCTGTGCATCGCCAGGTGTGACCCAAAAAGCAAAAAAAAAGCAAAAAAAAAAAAAAAAAAAAAAAAAAAAAAAAAAAGAACTTCCAAAGCTGAAAGCAGCAAATTAAATGCAAAATAAGTAGACAGAAAAATTAACTGCAAAATTTACTGAAATGCAAAACTAAATACTGGGGACAGTGGGTATGGTACAGTGGGTATAGTGCTTGACTTGCACTAGGCCGACCTGGTTTTGTCCCCAGCACTATATGTTACTCAGCTCTACCAGCAGTGACTTCTGAGTGCAGAGCCGTAAATAAGCCCTGAGCACCTCTTCTACTCCCTTACTCCCCAAACAGCAAAGTAGATGAACTTCTAAAGCTCTTGACCAGAAAGAAAATATATGATCAGTATCAGAAATGAAAAGACACCACCATAGATATTAAAACAAGGAAATATTGTAAATAGCATATGCCAGCACACTCAACAACTTAGATGAAAGAGGAAAATCTTTTCACAGATACAAATTATCAAGCTAGTTTTTTAAAAAATCTAGATGAAACTCGAATGTTTTCAGGAAGGATCAGGGGGTACTTCCCAATACCTGACTCATGAATACTTCTCAAGTTCCAGAGAGAAATAAGGATATCTCTCGACATCTGAACACTGGGCTGGAAGTCATATGCAGTCAAGTAGGCAATAGCTATAAACCCTCCCAGTGGGTTTATAGAACAGAACCAATAACCAAATAGAGAATCCAATAATAAACCAGCACATATATAGTCAACTGATTTTCAACAAAGGCAACTAGATGTGAAAAGGATAACCTTTAAACAAGTGGTACTAGGATACTGGACAGGAATATGTTAAACAAAAAGAAAAACAAAGTATGAACCTTAACCTCCACGTAGCATTATATGCAAAGATTGACTTGAAATGGAGAGTAGTCTGAGATAAGGGCGAAAACGCCAACATTTCTAGATGACAGTGCAGGAGAAATTCTAAGTGACTTTGGGTTTAGCCAAGTTTCTTGATTAGGATGCTAAGGGACAGGAGAGGGAACACTGAGTGTTGGAGTAGGCCCTGCCAATGCCAGGGGACCCAACCACCACACGGCTCGAGCATCAAGCGGCAGGGCCTGCAGCTGGGCTGAGTGTCACCTGCACCCCTAAGCACGGCAGGGGCGACGACCCCCCAATAAAATCACGACATCAAGAGGACTTTAGATAGGGGCTGGAGATACAGTAGAGTGGACAAAGTGCTCCAGTTATTTATATGCCTCAAAATCAAGATAGTGTAACGTTCCTTCTGTTCTCTTCAAAATATCGAAAGGCTATTTTAGTTTCTTGATGTGTAATCAAGTTGTCAGTGTTTGCCAAAAAACATGGTTTGAACTGAATCTACTGGTCAATTTCAGGGAGCACCGAAATTTTAGTACTATTGGTTTTTAGATGATGGAGATGTTTATGTCCTTTTATTTTCATAGGAATATTGTAAAATTTAAACCTAAATACCTTTTACTGTCTAAATTATATAGTAATGTTCAGTTTCTGATGGTTCCTTATGAATATATAGAAATACAACTGATTTCTGTAAATTGACCTGTTATCCTGTACATTTCTAAACTTAATAGTTTCTGCAGCTTTTTTCTTTTTCTTTCTTTCTTTCTTTTTTTTTTTGGTGGCGGGGTCGGGGTGAGCTGGGTAGTGTTGGGTCACAACTGGTGATGCTCAGGGGTGACTCCTGATTTTGCACTCAGGAATTACTCCTGGTGTTGCATGGGGGACCGTATGGAACGCCAAGGATCGAACCTGGATCAGCTGCATGTAAAGCAAGCACCACTACTATCAGTTCAGCTCCAGCATCCCCTCCACAGTATTTTTTAAAATTAACTTTTAGGGAATTTTTACACAAATGATTATAGTTTTTATTTTATTTTACATTGTTTTTAAACAGAGATGATTTTACTTCATTCTTCCTATTTTGGGGGCCAGAATAGGGCCTGAGCATCACCAGGTGTGGCCCCCAAAGCAAACAACAACAAAGAAATTTATATTAAAGAAAAAAATTGATAAAGTGACTATCCCAATTTAAAATATTGCTCTTGGGGCTGGAGCGATAGCACAGCAGGTGGGGTGTTTGTCTTGCATGTGGCCGACCCGGGTTCGATTCCCAGCATCTCATACGGTCCTCTGAGCACTGCCAGGAGTAATTCCTGAGTGCAGAGCCAGGAGTAACCCCTGTGCATCGCCGGGTGTGATCCCAAAAGCAAAAAATAAATAAATAAAATTTGGCTTTTGGCAACAGTAATTTTCTGAGATCAAATTATATATAAATAACAGTTAATATATTCTACTTAAGCTATTTATCTCTATTTTTGTTATTTTTCTGTATGTATTCTACTCAAAACACATTTTTAATGGCCAGAGAGGTGGTACAACAGGTAGGGCACTTGTCTTGCATGCAGCTGACCCAGTTTAGATCCTTGGCACCACATATGGTCACCTGAGCACTGCCAAGAATGACCCCTGTGTGCAGGAAGTAAGCCTGGGTGTGGCTCAAAAACAAATAAACAACAACAAAAACAAAACCCACCAGATTTTTTAAAAAAAGTTTAATTACCTGTTTTTTCTGTGATCTGTTCCTGCTTTCCAACCAATCATCCATTTGCTCCTCAATTTCTTCTATAGAAGTTCCATGATCATAAGATTGAATATATGCACTTTCTAAAGGTGTGTATACAGGAAATTCAGGTTTTGGTTTTTTAGCTTTAACTTTCTTCTGTTCTAAAAAATGTTTTTAAGAGAACCAGTTATTAAAATTTGTAAGAATATGTAGTCTTTCTAATATTTTATTCACAGATGTCTTAAAGGCACACATAAAACTATTACATTCTACCATTCTACATGATTACAATAGCCACTGAATTCTTCGCTTGTTTCTCTTTATATAGTGAGGCCATACCTGATGCTGGGAGGAGAGGGATGGTTTCAGTGGCGCAGGGGCTACTCTCAATCATGCTCAGCTGGAGGTTTGTGTGTGTGTGTGTGTGTGTGTGTGTGTGTGTGTGTGTGTGTGTTGGTAGGGATCAAACTCAGGACTTCACTCACACATCCTAGACATGAGTTCTACATGTACTGTATTTGACATGTAGACACATAGACTCCAGTTGAGCTGTCTCCTGACCTCCAGTATTTTAATTTTTGGTTTCGGAACAGATTCAGTGGTACTCAGGTGTCACTCCTGGCAGTGCTTGTGGTACCATATGTGTTGTCAGGGAAACTGGGGTTGGCTGCATGCAAGGCAAATTTCTAAGTCTCTTTACTATCCCTCCAGTTGCCCATGCTCTGCATATGTGATTACCAAGATCATCAGAGTTATACTTGAAAAAATAAGGAGGGAAAAAAAAACCAACAACAAATCCAAAATGACAAGCAACTCTGATCTTAAAAGTAGTAAGACAGATATGAGATCGGACAAGTAGGGCAAACACTTCAAATGTCATTACCCATTGCTAATAAATGTAGACTAGATGTAGACCAGAAAATGTAGATCAGAAAACATGTAGACTAGAAAAAAAGTGGTATAAGATTTTTCAAATACTGACAGAAATGTCAATGAAAAAATTCAATGCTCAGTAAAAAAATATCATTCAGAAACCATGTGGAGTCCACAAAGAAAAATTTGGACAATTGTTACCAAATTTGTGACTACAGACTAAATATAAAGGAAATCATAAAAGACAAATCTTAGTACAGAAATGAAGGCGCTTGCTTCGCATCCTGTGAACCTCATTCAAATCCCCAGTACCACATGTGGTCCCCTGAGCACCACCAGGTGTCATTCCTGAGCATAGCCAGGTGTGGCACGAACACCCCTTCTCCCCAAACCATCAAAATGGGGCCTGGAAATGGCTCACTGGGAGTGTCTGCCTTGTAAGTATGAGGTGAGGACAAGTCTGAACTCCAGCAGAGCCCCATGACCCTAGCAGCTCTGCTGTTTGGGATCTGTGGAATCACAATATAGTGTGTGATCCCTGCTATCTGAAAACCAATTACGTACGCTCTATGGCAAGCACTACAAGCAAAATGTGTGCCCCTTAGCAAGAGCTGTAACCAAGAATGCAGATTCATGTCACTGCAATAATGAGGATGAAAGGATGAAAGGAAAGGAGGGGGAAAATTAAAGAAATAAAAACAAAAAGAAGTCACCAAGAAAACATAGCAATTCTAAATGCTTTATAAGCACCAAAAAACAGTTGGAGGATATATGCTGCATAAATGGTAGAACTAAAATAAGTCAAATTCACAATTACTGTCACAGACTTTAGCTTTTCTTTTAATTGAATCACTTTGAGATAGAGCATTACAAAATTGTTCATGATTGTGTTTCAGACATACAATGTCCCAACACCCATCCCTCCACCATTGTAATTTCCCAGCACCAGTGTCCCCAGTTTCCCTCCCACCCCTTCAATTTTGATTTCTGGTCCCGTAAGTACAGAGCAGGGAATAGACCCTGAGCACTACTAGTGTGGTTACCATTCCCCTCAACTGCCCCACCCTCCACCCCCAAAAAGAATGATGGGAGCTGGAGAGGTAGCACAGCAGGGAAGGCACTCGACTTGCTTGAGTGCAGAAACAGAAGTAATCCCTGAGCATTGCTGGGTGTGATCCAAAAACTGAAAAACCACTATCACTTCACCCTCCCGCTCCCAAATAAAAAACTAATAAAGGATGAAAAATCAAACTATAGATTAGGAGAAAATACCTATAAACTCCATGTCTGAAAAGGAATTATAATCTGGAGTATATAAAGAATTCTTAAAATGCAGCAGTAATTAAATAAAACAAGTAAAACAATGGTCAAAGGCATCAAGAAAAATTTTACTGACAAGGATATGTAGATGAAAAATAAGCACCTGCAAGTAGGTTTCAACATCACTAGGAGGCAAACAGATGGCCAGTAGGTGTATGAAAAGATGCTCTTCGCATCATCAGGGAAATTTAAATCACATCACTTCACACCAAGGAAACTGGCACAAATCAAAAAGAGTAGAAGAAGCTACTAGTGCTGGTGGGGATGCAGGGAAAAAGGAACTCTCAGTCTCTATTTGAGGGGTTGCTGCTTTGTTGTCTCTGTGGAAAACAGTATGGAAACATTACAAGAAAGAATGGTTTCTTTGTCCCAGTGACTCCACTTCTTGCATCTACTCCAAGGGTCTAAGAATGTTTCTGGGACAGCCTAGTGGTCAGCAATCAAGCCTGGCAAAGCTTAGGGGACCTTATGTGGTGTTAGGGATTGATCCGGAAAGGGCTGTGTGAAAGTCAAGTGCTTTAACCCTGGGTCAGTGGCATGCAAGGCAAATGCCTACCTGCTTTCCTATTTCTCCACCCCAGTTCTTGTTTTTAAGTCATATGCAGAAAAAAAAAAACCAGGAAAATATTAAGATTTATTTCTATCCTTCAACCATCCTCCTTTTGTCTATATTAAAATATCTTTCTATATACACAGCGCCACTGAACTGTACTTTTGTCAAAATGGGAAAATTTGTTATGTATTTTACCACAATAAAAATACTGGAGGTTAGGGAAGTAGCTCTTTACAGCCAATTTCTTTATATGTCATTTTTTTCTTCATTCATGTGTTTTATTTCATTTTAAGTACTTAGAACTCATATCTATTAAAATATAAAGAATATATATCATTTGAACTGAAAAAATTTTTATTTGAAAATATGCCATTTAAATCACAAAATCAATTTATAATAAAAATATATGCCAAAACTTTACAAAAATATGAACAAGGTTTTTTTTTTTTTTTTTTTTTTTTGCTTTTTGGGTCACACCCAGCGATGCTCAGGGGTTACTCCTGGCTTTGCACTCAGGAACCACTCCTGGCGGTGCTTGGGGGACCATATGGGATGCCGGGGATCGAACCCCGGGTCGGGCGCGTGCAAGGCAGACACCCTGCCTGCTGTGCTATCGCTCCGGCCCCTGAACAAGTTTTTTGACATAAAGATTTCTACACTTGATCTTAGCCAAAAGGCCGAGAAGCGATTGACATAAAGATTTCTAAGGTAGATATTCATTTTTAAGAAATCACACTTCATATTTCTCCTCTGAAATCCCATTTCCTTAGTGCACCACTACTCAAAGTAGTTCTAGTGTAGCCCTCTGAGGATACTGCACAATCTCAGCAGTAAAGCAGATAGACTTGAGGGCAGATTAGCAATTAGGTCATGAAAAACAGGCAGCATAAAATAGCTACTGCTAATCTGCATGAGATGCATTTACTCAATTAAGCAGATGGAAATGTTATTATGAACTCAGTATTCCAATGATGGTCTTTAAAATTAAGAAGGATAGGGGCAAATGAAACGCACACTGGGGGATTTGGGGCCTTTATGTATTAATTCTAAAGTATACAATGCAGAACACTGTAATGAAGTTAACAAAATTAATTAAAAGATTCTTTGCATGTAACCATTAGAGACTACATTAAAAAATACATGACAGTTTCTGACATTATTAATAGTAATGTAAAAGTTCTTTAATATTCTTAATGTTAATGCCATCACCTTTTCTAAATATACCACTAATGTTTTTAAAAAACATGAGTCTTACCACTCAGAGCCTAGAGTGAGTATTGGTTTTTGCATGCTCCCTGTGATCATTTTTTTCATTTTGAGTTCTAGCAATGAATTTCAAACTTTTTTAGGAGACTAACACATTCCTACTGGCAGGGTGTTTAGGCATTTACATATTAAAAAATTTGCATTTCATTACACATTCTTTTTATATGACAACAATAATAAAATAACTCTCAAACTGGTTTGAGAACTGCTACTAAACTTTTAGGGAGAACAAAAATTATTGAACAATTTTTGGAAAATGGTCACACTTCTCAAAGGGCTTCTGTATTGTTAAAGGTACTTTAAGCAAGTAACAATTACATAAAAATTATAGGTATGCCATGGGATGTGACTCAGCGTATGAGGCTCTGATTTTGACTGCTGGCAAACCACACACACACACACACACACACACACACACACACACACACATGCGCGCGCGTGCGCACGCACAGACACACTAAGTATTTAGTGTTCTTTCAATTCAATCCCTGTCCCCTCCAGCACACTGTGACTAGGTGTGTATGAGTATTACAAATCAAGTGTGTGACACTTTTGTGAGCACTGCCACCAGGAGTACAAACCCTGTGAGCAATGTGCATGTACAATTAGAGTGTGTGAACTGTGGTTCTTTCAATAAGAAATGGGAAGGAAAAAATTTCAACAACTGCTATAGCATCACTTGCTGTTTTGATCTAAGGCTTTTATGATAACAATTCTTTGCTCACTCTAAATCTAACATACACTTCAACCAACTTTAGTATTTAATCCTTAAAAACCTAAACTCGCCCTACTGATGGCAATTCTGCTTTAAACAATTACATAATTGAATTAGATTTTTTTTGGTGGGGGGTGTTTCAGCAGTGCTCATGGGCTACTCCTGGTTCTGAGCTCAGGGATCACTTCAGGATCATTTGGGCGACCATGCAGTAGACTGAATCTGGGGCCTCCTGCATGCAAATATATGCTCAGGCTTACTTATGCCAAAAACTCCTTAGGGGACTTGGATAGACACAGTAGTGAAAAAAACAACTTCTCTAGCCTCTTGGTAATTACATTCTATTGTGGAAAAAGACAGCAGACAAAATGAGGAAATAAATTAATGGATAGCAGTGTTAAGTATTCTGAATGAAAAAAAAAACAAGAAAGGGATGGTATGTGCATGTATGGAGAAGATGTAGACATGGAAAACTGGACAAAAAGATCAGGCTAAGAAACTATCTTCTTCAATAGGAAAATGCTCAACTTTTCCTAAAGTTGGTAAGAATCGTGTTTAGTGTTCAATGGAAGATTTCATTCAATATATTGGTAATTTGCCAGGCTCTGCCGTGTGGGCAAAATACTCTTGGTAGCTTGCTGGGTTCTCCGAGAGGGGCGGGAGAATCGAATTCATGCCGGCTACGTGCAAGGCAAACGCCCTACCCACTGTGCTATCAGTATTCGATATGCCAAAAACAGTAACAAGTCTTACAATGGAGATGTTACTGATGCCTGCTTGAGCAAATCGATGAGCAATGGGATGACAGTGACAGTGATAGTGATATTGATAATTTAGTTGAGGTTTTTTTCCTATTATATAATAGCAAAAAACAAAACAAAGACCTTTTTAACAAAATCCACTCCTATTTTTAGGTTTCATTTACTATGGTAACACAAG
Source organism: Sorex araneus (assembly GCF_027595985.1). Taxonomy (NCBI): domain Eukaryota; kingdom Metazoa; phylum Chordata; class Mammalia; order Eulipotyphla; family Soricidae; genus Sorex; species Sorex araneus. Next base: position 58,415,215 of record NC_073310.1, on the reverse strand, counting down.
TTAGACGATCAATTAGACAGATTTGGCACTAACTAATCAAAAACAGTTATAACAATTACTCTAATAGTTGGAATATCTTAGAACTTTTTTTTCATATTCAATTGAAGGTTTTGCCTGACCGATGTCACTGTTGTCCCAAAATTCCAAGTGGAATCGGACCACCATTTCCTTTGTACAAAATTCTACTTCACAGAGCAGGGAGAAAAGTCTGCAAAATTTAAGTCTAAGAAGGCAACTCCCAGAATGACCACCAACTGGGAGCTCTTTGGCACTATTGCAGCAACATGGGCAGATGCCGTCCTTGACAACATCGACGAGGAATACAATCGACTGGTTCAGCACCTCCATGTCTGTGCGAAAAATGCCGAGAGTGAGAGAGCCACAAACAGACGCCTGTCTTCGGAAACTCTCGAGCTCATTCGTCAACGTGGTTTGGCGCGAGCCTCAGACAACCACAAGCTAACATCCGAGCTCACAAAGCTGTGCAGGGATGCAATAAAGGAAGACCTCAAAGAGAGAAGAGCAGCAGTGTTGGCCAGTGCAGCAGAAGCCGGGAAAAGTATTCACAGTGCTCGCCTGTCCTTCGCCAACTACAAGACCAAGATGACTGCCCTCCGACGTCCCGATGGATCTATCACATCCTCCAGAAAGGCAATGGAGAAAATTATTCACGACTTCTACTCAATCTCTTTGACAGCCATGTCCACCTGCCCACATACCAAATTCTGCAGGATGGGTATGTCGTTCCCAAAGTTCTCCCTTCCGAAATCCGACACACCATTTCGCTGGTAAAGACTCAAACAGCACCTGGTCCGGACAAGGTCAGATCCGAACACCTGAAGAATCTGCCGCCAGTACTCATCAATACACTGGCCCGACTCTTCACATGCTACCTGTTGAATGCAAGGTTCTGTCCCAGTGGAAAACCAGTAGGACCGTTCTGTTGTACAAGAAGGGAGACATCCATGACATCGGCAACTATAGCCCAATGTGCCTGCTATCTGTCGTCTATAAGTTGTTCACTCGTGTCATCCTGAATAGAATAGGCAGAACACTAGATGAAGGACAACCATGCGAGCAAGCCGGGTTCCGAAGGGGATTCAGCACGATAGACCATATCCACACAGTAACCAAACTCATTGAAGTTTCGAGAGAGTTCAAGATGCCGCTCTGTCTAATGTTCATCGACTTAAAGAAGGCCTTCGATTCTGTTGAGACTGAGGCGGTCATCGAAGCCCTGGCCAAACAGGGAGTTCAAACTCAGTATATCAAAATCCTCCATGAGCTGTATTGTGGATTCACCACCAGGATCTCACCATTCTACAAGGAAGTGATCATTGATGTAAAGAGAGGGGTGCGGCAGGATGATACCATTTCACCAAAACTCTTCAGTGCTGCCCTCGAGAACATCATGTGACAACTGGAATGGGAAGGAATGGGAGTGAAGATAGACAGTCGGCAATTATCCCACCTCCGCTTCGCTGATGACATCGTTCTCATAACGCCATACATTAGCCAAGCGGCATAAATGCTGGCCGACTTCAACCACGAGTGTGGAAAGGTCAGATTGCAGCTGAATTTCAACAAGATGATGCTTATGAAAAACGAACTGGTCCCTGAAGCTCCATTTGCTCTCAATGGAACGAACATCTCTGAATGCAGCAGCTACTATGTGTACCTGGGTTGAGAAATCAACATGAGGAACGACTTGGTGCCAGAACTGTGCAGGAGGAAGAGAGCAGCATGGAATGCATTTAAGAGCGTCGAAGAAGTGGTTAAGAGAATGAAGAACCTCCGACTCCAGGCACATCTTTCGATTCCACCGTTCTTCCTGCACTAACATATGCCTCAGAGACCTGGGCCCTATGCAAACAGGATGAGAATGCTATTAGGGTATCCCAAAGAGGAATCAAAAGAGCTATGCTAGGAATATCATGTCTCACTCAAGTGAGAGAAGGAATCCGGAGTTCTGACCTCCGTTGACAGTCAGAAATCAGGGATGCTGTCTCATTTGCCAAGGCATCAAAAATCAGATGGGCCGGTCATGTAACGTGATTCAGAGACGACCGCTGGACTAGAGCTGTTATCAACTGGGTTCCACGGGACGTCAGAAGACCTCATGGCCGCCCACCAACTAGATGGTCAGACTTCTTCGTCAAATCCCTAAATGAACGATTTGAGGCTCTTCCTGTTCTTGGAGTGAGCAGATATCATTGGGCTGCACTAGTTCAAGACAGGGACAAATGGAGACGTTACTGGCGCCCGCTCGAGCAAATCGAAGATCAACGGGACTACAAGTGATACAAGTGATCTTAGGACTCTTTAGATTTTGGATGCCCCAAGCACTGGGGAACTGTGACTGTAGATTTTCTTTCTTCTAATACAAAATGACAGGTGGGTAATTGCTGTTGCAGTATTCGATGCATAGAGTAATCAAGTACAAATAACCATAGTGTTTCTAAGAATGCATAGAATTTTAAGTTATTGCTGAATTTAAAAGAAAAATCCAAATGTCAATAATCTGCTTTTTGAGAGATTGCTACACCAGGTAAGGCACCTTTATTTAAAAACTTACTCTGAAGTGTTTCAAGTTCAGTTCTTGTCAGTTCATCTTCCTTCTCCTTCAATTTTGTTTCTTTATATTTAGCATAAAATTGCCCCGCATCCTTAAAAAGAAGTTACAAATAAATTAACATAAAAATCAGTTTTGATTTCCACACTGCTTTAACCTTAAACCAGAATATTCATTTAATATGTAACCTTTCTTTTTGTCTCCAAATTTAAACATAAACTGAATAAACATCCCTCAAAATTTTCTCTTAGAGATTGAGACCAAAATCATAGTTTTTCAGCAATTCCACAGGTGTATCCCTTCCTGTCTACTTCCACTGCATACTTTCTTTCCCCCTATTGTGCTACCGATTTAAAAAAAAAAAGCAGAAAAGCACCAAACTGAGTTAACATGCATGATAAATTAAATTATTGTGACTAAAACTTTCTAACACAGTTTTTGTATTAGTCTCTGAACTCCAAAAGACTTTCACAATTATGTGCAAATCTGATTCTGAAACCTATACAACCAGAAGATATAGGTGAAGGATGTCCCTCCTGCCACATCTCGAATACAGTTCCCACCATCAAGGGATGAAAATCAGGGCACAAACACTTCAATGTCAAGATGCAATGGCTAATGTCTCCAGGGGTGGTGACACATAGTTCACACAAACAGAGTCTGGAAAAGGACAAGGCCTTGGAGCATCACCAGAAATGAGAACAGCCAAGCTAACCCTCTAGGGCCTGTTTGCCAAAGTGGGCAATGCTGTCCCCATGAAAAGTGCTGCAATGACCCAGGGGCCAGTAGTGACCTTGAGTGCAACTGCGGGGCACTTTTTATTTGCTGGCTTAAAGAAGGTAGATTTCTAGGAATACAGAGTGATGTTTTTTCCTCCTCTAAAGGAGGCAGTGGGGAGAACAAGCTTGGGACTTCTGCTTTAAGCATATGAAGATGATGAGAATGGAAACAAAGGAAAGATCATTCTACGTCACCCCCGAAATAAAAGGGGCATCTATTCTCTTACCATGTAGAGCCACCAGGCTTTATTGTGCTGAGCTTCCATGTATCCACATGTTTTCTCTAGCGTGTTCTGGTACCTTGACATTCTGATTTAATCCTATTACCTTGAAAAACCTTTCTAAGGGTTGAGTGTGTGGCTCAGTGGGACAAAAATGTCCTGTATATGTGAGGCCCTGGGTTACATTTCTGGTAAAACACTCCTCTCTCTCTCTCTCTCCCTCCCTCTCCCTCCCTCCCTCCCTCCCTCCCTCCCTCCCTCCCTCCCTCCCTCCCTCCCTCCCTCCCTCCCTCCCTCCCTCCCTCCATCTCTGTCTCTCACTCTCCCTGTCTGTCTCTCCCCTCTCCCCTTCCCCCCCCCTCTCTTACTCAGGCATCACCTCTTTTGCAAGTCTTTTTGACCCTGGAAGAATAATTTTACCTTGTGTTGCTGCTTCAGGATTTAAATATAATGGTTACTTGTATATTAAGGTATTTCTTAATTCCTATGACTTATGGTAGGTGTTCAGTGAACTGAAGTAGATTGAAGTATGAGAAAGAAATGATGACTGATGTGAAATAAGAGAGCACTATCATAGTAAGCTCTTGACTCAGAGAATTTAAGAATTCTTTTTTTTTTTTTTTTTTTTTTTTTTTTTTTTTGCTTTTTGGGTCACACCTGGCGATGCACAGGGGTTACTCCTGGCTCTGCACTCAGGAATTACCCCTGGCCGTGCTCAGGGGACCATATGGGACGCTGGGATTTGAACCCGGGTCGGCCGCGTGCAAGGCAAACGCCCTACCCGCTGTGCTATCTCTCCAGCCCCGAGAATTTAAGAATTCTAAACAGAAAAATCACAGACCCATTTGAGGGGATTTTATTTCTATGGGAAATAAAGGAACAAAATCAATTCTTGGTTCTACCTGGATTCAGAGCTATTGGTTAGTTTTGGCTTTGGGCCTCACTTGGCTGTGCTCAGGGCTTATTTCCAGCTCTGTGCTCAGGGCTCAGGGACCATATGAAGGCTGGCTGCCTGCAAAGGCAAGCACCTAGCCTGCTGTGCTATACCTCTGGTCCTCACCCAGGAACACATAAAACTGAAGAATGGAATTATCTCTTCCCATCCATGATGGTCCAAGCTAAAGCTTTCTCCTGGGATCAATGGCTTGGGTTTATATCAAACTTTTCTGCCAGATAATTATGGAAATAACAAGTAGTTCTAAAACCACCAAATGAATAGTAAAACTGTCTCATACTATCTATACTCCTTTTGATTCCTCTTTCTCCTCCTCATTTTGGACCACATCTCGCTCTGTGCTCAGGGATACTTCTGCCAGGGCTCATGGCACCATGCTGTGATCTTGGGGATTTATCCTGGGTCCACCGCATGCAAGGAAAGTGCCTGACCCTCTGGACCATCACTCCAGCCCTCATGGCTACTTCACTTCTACTAGGATTACCATAATCCCTGGGCTAGAGAAATCAGTTGGCATATACAAAAGAATATGTGGAGTGTGCTTACTCCTTTCCCCATGCCAACACGTTCTTTAAATTTCACCAGGGTTAGAGATGAAGACTCAAGGGCCCATAGTATTCCTAAATGCCTAAGAAAAACTCAATTCTGGAATATACTAACAAACAATATCATTTATTTACCTCCCTGGTATAAACCTACTAATTTCTTTCCAGAGCAGTTTTTAACAGTCGAGAGAAAATAGGCCATGAGGCACTGGTTTACTGAGGGGAGTAGAAAAGGTAATCCCATGCAGCTAATGAGCTGAGGGAGGTGGTACAAAGGACTGGGACACATGCTTTGTATGTGGAAAGCCCCTGGTTTGATGCCTGGCACTGCATCTTCCCACAAGCACTACAAGGATCGACCTTGAAGAACTCTACGAGGAGTAGCCCCTGCTGAGTACAGCCCCCAAATAAAACAGAATACAGATAAATTACTTTGGAGGGGTAAAAGAATTTAGGCAGAAACTAAACATCATGGTATAGTATAGTGAGGCATAATAATATAATTAAGAGAGGAAATTCTGGAGCCAGACTATCTGGATTAAGTCTCAGCTCTACCATCTTAGCAGCTATGTACTAAGCAACTAACTTTGCTATAAATTTTCCCAACCTTAAAATGAGATAATAAAAAGTAGTAAATTCAAAAAGCTAATGTGAAGGTTAAATGCTAATTGAAGGGAAAGTGGTCCTACCAAATATGAATGCTGGTCTACTAGTGCTTCTTTTTCTGCTGTAACACAGAATTTCACTAAAAATCCATCTTTGAAGTATTCACTAGAAGTCCCTGGCACTAGAACCAATGCCAGGAGCAATTTCTGAGCATGGAGCTGGGAGTAGCCCCTGAATACCACAGGTGCCCTCTCGCCACAAACATATATATATATATATATATATATATATATACACACACACATATATATATATGAGAATATTTGCACTCTTAGGTCTTTTATGTTATTTGTATTTTAAACATTTTATTATGGCTTTATTTGATAAGCACCTTGTTATCTACCACATATTAAGGGCGAGTTTTTCTAATCCACACTTCACCAAAATTCCTTTCACAGAATCTTGCTTACAAGACTTGTCTTTATCTGCATCATCTCATTGAAAAAAAACTTTTGCTAGGTAACTGCAACCTTTTACTGTCAAGTGGTCCTACCAAATATGAATGCTTGTCTGCTAATGCTTCTTTTTCTGCTGTAACACAGAATTTCACAAAAAATCCATCTTTGAAGTGTTCACTAGAAGCAAAACCACATTTATCTGAGGACTGCCACACATCCAATAACCTTAATCTATTTCAACCAATCCCAATTTTTTTTTTTTCTTTTTGGGTCACACCTGGCAATGCACAGGGGTTACTCCTGGCTCTGCACTCAGGAATTACTCCTGGCAGTTCTCAGGGGACCATATGGGATGCTGGGGATCGAACCCGGTCGGCCGCATGCAAGGCAAACGCCCTACCCGCTGTGCTATCGCTCCAGCCCTGAATCCCAAAATTTTTAATACATTTTCTAACCTCACTAACTTTTCTAGACTCTTCTTAAATAATGGGTTGTAATCCTATATAAGTATGCAGAACCTTTAACAATTTGTCTTATAATAAATTTATTATTTATTATCAGCAAATGTTTGATGAGCACACATATTGTATATACCTATACTTGGGGATCTCCACAGAAAAGGGGTTGTGAGTGGAAAATGTCTAAGAAGTCTTGTTCAAGGCAAATAATCTGTCTTTTTGCTCTTACTTCTCCAGCATTACCAGAAAATGTAATGTTCCTCTTACATTTTCTGGTTTTGTTTTTAGAGCCTACTGTAATTTCTCCAATTGTAGCTATAATATGCCATTCTAGGAAGTATTTTTGCTTTAATAAACCTATTAATAATAGTAAATAATTCTACTGTAACCAACAAATTACACTGTTCTGCCCTTTAAATTGTACTGCCAAACTAGAAGACTTTAAAAAAGGAAAGCAATCAAATGGTGAGGCAGCTTGAAATTCTATCTTAAAAGGAACTGGAGACGAGAAGATTAGGGATAACCTGAAACTACCATAAACTATTTTAAGAATCATTATAGGGGACAGAAAATTAGCACAAGAGTTAAGGTGCTTGCCTTGCATGAACTGGGCACAACATGATCAGCCAGGTCCAAACCATACCCCATCCAAACCACACCCCATGCAAAAGGAAAAAAAAAAGGGAAAGAAGGAAGGAAGGTCCAGAGTACCAGGAATAGGAATAGTACCATAAATTACTATTCTAGATATGAGTTCTTATTTTGCATGAATATAAAGAAGAACTTTCTAATAATTTAAGTTATGTGATAAAAGGAAATAGATTGATATTGAAGTAATATACAGAAGGTAAACCTTTGTAAGTGGAATTCATACATTCAAATGGGCTCAATACGATCACTCGTTTTTGATCCTTTCCCTTCCTTTTTGGATCATTGTGCCACACCTGGTCATTCACGTGCAAGATGAGAGCCTTAACCTCTGTACAGTGTAATGTATTCATTTATGTCATGAAGCCATAATGCATGTGAATGCATAAAACTGTTAGGTAGTAAAGAAATATAGTCTCATTTTGAATCCAAAAAAAGCCCATTTTTCCTACATAAGAAATTATAGTCTATGGATATAAACCTCTTAACCATTTTTGTAAATACTACCTGGCACACAATAGCTGCTTAATAAATATTTAGTGAGTGAACAAATGCTTGCTTTAATCGATTAGGACTCTGGATGGCCTACATTTAACTCTTTAATACTGTAGTAAAACCATAACGTTTACACAGTTCCAAATAGAAAGAATTCTTATATTTGAGGAGCAAATAATCCTCGTGGTTAGAACATAAGCAAAAGTTTTTACTCTATACACAAGGCTTTTAAACTTAACAAAATCCCCCAGAAGGCTCAAAACTCTCTGCACAGACATCAAAAGGAAGATTGAGTTTATACTGCACAATTCTGACTCATTTAAAGAATTTATATGCTATGAGTGTTCTTTGTATGTAATGGTAGAGCATGGACTCCTATACAAGAATATCAAGCAGTTATACTAATGCATTTTACTTTGTAAGGATATATGGAGATTATAAGATAAATGATGCTGTTAAAATAATATTGAATATTACCCAGAACATAAAATATTAAAACTACATGAATGCAGGAATTTTTCTTTTCCTTTCTTAAAAAAAAAATTCCAGAGCGTAGAAGAGTTTCTGGCACACAGTAAGCACTCAATATATATTGACTGAATTATTGGAAGAGAGAGTGTGCTCACCAACATTCTATCTGTTTCCCCACATTTCCTTGTCCTCTTGAGATTAGGTGGGGTCATGGGACTAGTTCTGGATGGGCTGTGGATGGAAATATCATGTGTCATTCCAAACCAAAGCACGAAACTCATGTTATCCTCCAGCTCTTTACCCTTGTCATAGTGAGCAAGGAAGCCACATGTTCCAGTTAGATGAAGACATCATGCTGAGCCCCTCCACAGCTAGTGAGAGCAGAATGCCGCCTTTCTCATCGACTACTGAGACAAGCGGCATACACTCGAAGAGGAAATGAAACCATGAGAATGTCAGTTTGATCTCTACCTTGTTTTATATTAACTCTCAAATAAATGGCAAGTGCTATCAAGTTAGTACAGAAATATTCAATGGAAAGTCCTTAGCCAGTCTGATTAGAAAAAGGTTACATAATAATGACACTTTCACTAAGTCTTGAACTGAGTTATGAGAGGAAGGAATGTTCATGTCATAAACCTTTTGTCTAACATTATTATACAGATCTTTTAGGTGATTAAAACAACTTGCTGAACTGGCATTGTTTGTCAAGTTTGGTTTACTTTTACTTCTCCATATAAGCTTCAGAATATTCAAGTAAAGGAAACCTTGGAAAGAAAGGCGCGATCTAGAGTGGCCTGAGCAGGGCGGCTGCGGCATCTGTGCTGTGGGAATCAGAACTAAAGTCAGAGCTCCAGAGAGAGGCTGTAATAAAACGAAGGAGGTGCTACTACTTAGAATTGTTTGACAGCACAAATTTCCTCTGAAGTTTGGAGTTTACCTTCAACACAAGAAAATACCATAAATACATTTCTGAGATCTGACCATGAATAGATTGTCCTCAAATTTTGCTATCCTACTGACAATATTATAATCTCAGAATTATAAGTACTTACAATAAAGAATTCACCAAAACTTAAAAAGCCCTTTTTTGGGTTTGTTTTTGTTTTTGGGCCACACCCAGTGATGCTCAGGGGTTACTCCTAGAGGTGCTCAGGGTACCACATGGGTTGTTGAGGATTGAACCTGGGTTGACCATGTACAAGGAAATGTCTGACCTGCTGTGTTATCTCCTCTGCCCCTAACTTATAAAAACATTTTAAGAAGAACTGCATATTTTGAGTGACTCAAAAATTTTGGACAGACCATAATTCTAAATTTACAAGAAACAGATAAAAAGCAAAGTAAGACAGAAAACTAAAATCTGTGCTTTCTTTATCAGTCAGTAGCGATCAGGAAGCTCAATAAAAGCAAGACTTCTTTTTTCCATTTGAGCTAAAAATCATCTATTCAACTCAAATAAGAATCCTTCTGCAACTTTTATAATTATCAGCCTGAGAACTTCGTTAGGGCATTTAAGATCGAATAGCTTATTTACTCATTATAAAGGTAGATAACAAGTTGCTTAAAATTTTTTTTTCTTTCTTAAATTTTGCCTTCCTTTATTTTAGTATTTCTTTTTATCTGCTCTTAAGTATTATCTACAATTACGGAGTTGTATCACTTGAGCAAGCAGCCTCACCATTATTTTTCATCTATAAAATGTGGAACTGATGAGTCTGTTATGTCTAACATCCTATGATGCTTTTTAAATCTTTCTTTATCAAGCAATAACCTATAAAATTCTACTGTCTGTTATAGAAATTATATTTTATCTTTGGACTTCCAAATAACTGCATATTATGCTTTCTTTTCAGAAACAAAAGAATTTTAGTCTTAGGGGGTCTTCTTGGTCTTCCTTTTGTCCTTTTGTTTTTTGAGCTTCCCAAGCAATACTCAGAGACCCAAAGGGCCTTCAGTGATAACTCAGTTATATTCAGTGATAACTTCAGTGATAACTCAGCCAACTAGACCAGAAGACTCAATGCTTGGGCCCAGGGTGTGCAGGCCAGCAGGGTCACACCCATGTGGGATGTGGGGAAGAACACTGTAGGGGGACTGAGCCCAGGACCTCTTCTGCGCAAAGGCATGCAATGTAGCCTTGGAGCTCTTTCCCTGGACCCCTCCCAGGTGGTACAGCCATGGAGCACTCTCCCTGGACCCTTCTTTTTGTTCTTTTGAACTAGGCATAGAGGATCAGCCCCATACTTTTTGCCTACCCTTTGTTCTCATTCATTTACACATTCTCTAAGTAAAGTTTGTTTGTCCATGAAGTCCTGTTGTTGCTGGAGTACTAAAAGTACTGTGGGGTATCTGGCGTGGTATCTCCACGCCAGGCACCCTGACTTACCATAAATACCTCTGAGTTATTTGTATTTGTTTTTAAGTTTTCCCTTCTTACTAATTAGCAGTGAAGAATATTTTGTTTATTTGAATTTTGAAAAAGTCCCAGCAAAAAGCAGCAAAGGGACTATGACAGAAAGGGTCCTGCCAGCGACGGAGGGAACCTTCCCAGCTGGCCACGACTGTTGCCACGGAGGTTCCTGGGCAAGAGGAACCTCCGTGGCAACAGTTTGTGAAAGGTTTAGTAAGCCTTTACTCTCTGATGCAACTTTTATTCTACTTTTTAAGATAAAAGCCATGGCACTTAAAATAAAATTCTTCTATTTTCTCAGCCACTACTCCTAGACAACCTATAAATCCTGATGGAGGAAGAGAAACATATGTTGGAAATTTCTTAGAATAAATTGTAGTTGAATGTGTTCACATAAGATCGGCTTGGGAGTTGAGATAACGTGAGAGTGGGACTTAAAAATATACAAACTTAACAGCTTAAGGCAATGGACACCTAAAGGAATCTTGTATTTTAAAATTTATATTACAGATAAATATGAAATATAATTTCATATATAAGTGGGTGACCACTTGGGATATTTGGCACATTTGACTTAGTACAAGTCTATCTTAATAACAAATTATTTTGGGTGAAAATATATAAGGTTTCAATACAGACATGCAAGACAAAAATACGTTCTAAGAGTTCAATTAAAATATGGACATAGTGGGCTGGATAGACAGTACAGTGGGTAAGTGTTAGCCTTGCCTGCAGCTGACTCATGTTCAATCTCCAGGGTCCCCCTGCACTACCAGGAGTGACTCCCACATGCAGAACCAGGTATAACCCCCTGAACATCACCAGGTGTCACCTCCAAACAAAACAAACCCCTCCCCAAAACCAACCATCACAACAACAACAAAAAGTACAAAAGCATTGTCTATGTTTCATCTTTTATTTAATTAATTTATTTTTTGCTGTTTTCATCGTGACTACGTAACTATCTGATTAACTTCAAAATATCCAAGAGGGGGCTGGAGAGTGGGTAGGAACACTTGCCTTGCATGTGGCCTACCTGATTTGATCCCTAACATCCCATATGGTACCCCAAGCACCATCAGGAGTAGTTCCTCTGTGCAGAGCCAGGAGTAAGCCCTGAGCATTGCCTGTGTGGCCCCCAAAGCAAAAATATACAAAACTCCAAAAAAGTATTTTGGAGGCCAGCAAAATTTCTTGGGGTAAAATTTTGACTATGGGCAAGAAAGATCAGTCTAGTCAAATCCAAGATAAAGTATACGCCCTTCAAAACTACCATAAGAACAGAAACAAAGGTAATGCAATCACTAGAGCTTGGAAAGTAATTCTAACTTCCTTCACTTGGAAAGTAATTCTAACCACAAAGCACATAATCCCTTGAGACCAGAGAGACAGAGCAACAGGTAAAGCACTTGCCTTGCAGGTGGACCCCAGTCTGATCCCTCGCACTTCATATTGTCCCACAAGTGATCCCTGAGCTCTCCTAGGTGCGGTTCCAAAAGCAAACAAAAAAGCATACCATCTCTTTCTTGATGCCATCCACATTCCTAGTTAAATTCTAATAACTATTCTATATTCTCTGCTGATCATTCCACTTGTTTTCTTAGGTATGTAGACACATTCCCTAAGGTTTCCCCACTTCTCTGCACACACACTCTTCCCTGATGTTTTCTTACATCTCTTCACACCCCTTAACTTTCTATCACCTTACAACTATCCAATTCTATTTGGTTTATAATTTGACTTTTTACTTTTCTATCTATATGGATTATAAAGGACATATTACACATGGATGATAATAGACATATTACTATGCCCCATATAGATATCTATACATCTTTTTTTTTGTGGGTCTTTTCCAATGTAGAAAATGAATGCGAGTAATTTATCGCATATTTTAAATTTATCAACTATGTAAGTTTTTCATTCTCTGGCTTCATTTTCTAATCTACCAAATTTTCATAATCCTCCTAAATATTCCTTTCAGAACAAAGAAATACGATTCAGGATTGATGGTAATAAGGATCTTCTCAAAAAACAATAGTAGGTATAAAAGATATATTTTTACCTCTACTTACTTGATCACATGACCACTGCATTTTCTACTCATTATTCACTTTCCTAACAGTGTGTACATACCTTTGACGGATGTGTGTGATAGAAATACTTGACGGTATGGTCAATGAACTTTATTTTGTCTAAATGTGCTTTATAGATTTTTTCATTAGGTTTATTTATTACAGCATAAATTCTAAAATGGTCATACTCAGAGTCTAGAGATCTGGAACCTAGACTTGGCAAGATACATATAACATTTTTGAAGTGATTATGGCATATTTTTCTCAGTTTTTTTTGGATTTTATTAAATGAAAGTTACTGTCTATGAGTAAAATTCTATATACTACCTAGTATGTAAAGTATTCATTTCAATTCACTGCTCATTTTTTAAGAGTCAATGCAGGTGACTCCTCTTTACATTTTTCCTTGACCATCCCAAATAAAGACAATCTTTACATATATACATCTATATATATATAGAGGTGTATATATAATCTATACATCTCTGAACATCTACAGAGCTGGTTATATATGTGGCACACCATGTTATACCCAATTCAATTATTTTCACCTCGTAACTGAAAGATCTTTGTTTTGGACGACACTCAGTGATGTGCAGGGCTTACTCCTGGCTCTGTGCTCAGGGACTATACTAGGGGTTCTCAGGGGACCATTTGGGGTGCTAGAGATCAAACCCAGGTTGGCTGTGTGAGCCCTACCTGCTGTCCAATTGCTCTGGTCTCTCATTGCCTAACTGAAAGGTCTTAAATAACATACTCATCTCTACTGCTCCTTATAGGGCCTTGTTCTGATAAGTGTTTAGTATAATTTTATTAAGCTTTTTCTAAAAACAAAATGATGAAGTTTTATACATCAAATAATGATATAATTATTCTCATTTGTATTTTTTGGTGAGGATAGAGAATAATTTATGCGTACTAACAGGCAATAAGGAGTTGTTTAGAAATTTCAGATTGCTACTCGTGGCGTATTGGATATGCCAAAAACAGTAACAATAAGTCTCCCAATGAGAGATGTTACTGGTGCCCGCTCGAACAAATCGATGAGCAACGGGATGACAGTGACAGTGACAGTGAAGTTTTAAATAGTAAACTTGGGGCATAAGCTGATTCAGAGCAGCTACTTTTTCAATTCCCAGTGGACAGCTACATATGTACATGATGCATAATAAAGACATATGTGTTTAAAAGAAAAAGAGAAGAGGAAAACTGCAGAAGAGGTAATACTATGACAAGGCCAAGATTTGGGCAAAGGCCATTTATTTCAGGTCTCTGAATCTCCCACTTTTTTGCTGGCACCTTTGTTGTTTTTTGGGTTTTGCTTTTGGAGGCCATACCTGGCAGTGCCTTGGGGTCTACTCCCAGCAGTGCTCAGGGGACTGTGTGGTGCCAGGGCCTGAACCTGGGCCTCTCACATGAAAAACATGTGCTTGAACCCATTGAGCTCTCTCTCCAACTGAGGAGATTCCCATTCTTAACCAAAGACAGCTACACACAGCCATTTGCAACTCACTTTAATTAACTTTTTGTGAAATTCAAGATGATCACACAACAAAATGAAACTCTCTTAATTGATAACAACTTGCTAGGGTACAGCATACTTATACCTGGGGTTGTGACCTGTTTCTGTCAGTTGATACTTGCTTTGTAGTTACTTGCACTATAGCACTGTAGCACTATCATCCTGTTGTTCATCGATTTGCTCGAACGGGCACCAATAACGTTTCCATTGTGAGACTTGTTACTGTTTTTGGCATATGAATATGCCACGGGTAGCTTGCCAGGCTCTGCTGTGCGGGTGGGAAACTCCCGGTAGCTTGCCGGGCTCTCCGAGAGGGATGGAGGAATCAAGCCTGGGTCGGCCACATGCAAGGCAAAAGCCCTACCTGCTGTGCTATTGCTCCGGCCCTAAGCTATCTTTCTAATGCCAAGATGAACCACTTTGATGAAAGAACTGGTAGATAACTTTTCAAAAGCTAAAGAGTACTAGCCATCTTTTTATTTTCTCATCAATTATAAAATGTTAACTATGAGGGAAAAGAAAAAACAAATTACTTGGAGTATTTCTCACACTGATTAGGAAAAATAGCTCTGACACACACAAAAGCAGAACGAAGTGGGTAGAAATGATATAACTTCCTATTTTCTAATATTTATTTTCAAAGATAAAATAGTTCCTCCATAAAGTTACACATCAAAGAATCTCAAAATTTGCACACAAAAACTATAACACAAACTTTAAAAGATTTCATTTTAGATGCAAGGGTTTTTCTAACATGACACAATAATTAAAATTAGCAAAGTGTGTATGCAGAAATAGTAAGGACGTAAAGCACTTGCCTTACACAGATGACCCAGGTTTGATCCCTGACACTGCGTATGGTCCCTGAGCACCACCAGGAGAGATCCCTGAGCACAGATGGGAGTAAGCCCTGAGCACTGCTGAGTATGGTGCAAAACAATTAGCAAAGCAACATAATTAAATATACTTTGGTTTACTAAATTTAACCATAAGACAAATTGCCATGTAAGCATGATATGTACCTACATTTTGTTTGATCAAGGCATCAAGACTAGTAACAAAAACTTTGATTACTAATATAAGACAAAATCCTCAACTCTTATGCAAGAAAGATTAGAAACATACATTTTTATATAATTACACAGTTTCTTATATAAAGACTTTTATACTATGTACTTAAATGCTATTTAAATAGGATGACAGAGCTAAGCCCTGTTCTTTATAACTAGATATGGATTAGTTTTTTAAATCATTTTTCCTGTGTCTTAAATTTGAAGGTGTTTGTGAAGTACTAATTATAGGAACTGATACCTAAATATTTTAGAACTATGCTAAATTAGGTTTTCATGTGTAAAAACAGTGTTCAAGTCAACTGGCATGATGAAGCATCCACAGTATATCAGCATTCAGATAGCACACATGGCATAAACTACATCATGAATAAATAAAATGAAAGCATCTAGTATTATATGAAAGAGGTACATTTTACCTGGATTAGATGAGGCAAAGCTTTTAGTGTAAGGCAAAACCAAATTCCCAGCTTGCATGGAAGCAAATCATGCCATTGTGGTTTCATCAACAATCTGAAAGGGAAAGGGGGGAACAAAATATAGGAAGTTGAGAGACGAAAATTTTTTTATAAAGGCCATGAATTATTTTTTGCTATGTTCAACAAAAATATGAAGACATTTTTCAATGAAATATTTATGAATACTAGAACTGAATCTGACTCTATCATTAAATAGTGTAGGTATAACAAATATAATCTGTAGAGGAAGCTAAGATTTGGGAGAAGAAGGCTCCTAATCAAGTCATAAGGATGAAGAAACAGAAGCTCTCTTTCCATCCTGGACTTTTCCTCTGTCCTACAAATTTAATTTCTAAGCCTTATGATTACTTCAGCTAAAAAAGACTGAGCAGCATCAAACTATTCTCAAGTGCTGACAAGGAGATACGAAGCCCGTAGCATAAACAAGCCAATAAATAAAAATTAATGTCATTTGCAGTTCAGTGAAGCATTACTCACTGATGCCACCAGCACAGAAGACGGAAAGGATAGTCTGTGATCTTCTCACATTGATCCAGTTTCCGCCCTGCTGTGTGAACTATTCAAACCCTTTATTTCTTTCTATGAATCAATAGAAATAGTGGTACCTTTCTGAGTATACTACAAATCTATATGTTGTCACTCTTCGGTCAATTAATAAAGTGATATGAATTCTGTGAGTAATACTTTTTTCTTTCTTCTTTTTCTTAAGGTCCAGTTTAAAAATTTCAAACTGTAAGAATTTTGAGATTTAATTTCTTAATTATACATTAAAACTTTATAAGGAGAAAAAAAACCTACAGCACTTTTGCTTAAAATTAGAATTAGTCTCATGAACTATGGCACAGTTAGTTTTATGAACCTACTACAGTTGTAAATGATGTCACTATATCTGAAAAGAATATACATACAACATGGAATCCACTTTAAAATACTTTAAAAGTTTCAAATGATAAAATACTTTTTATGCTCTTACCTTTCATTTTTTTCTGAAGCACCTAGTTTGGATACATCCACATTCTTGCCGCTTGCCTTTCTTTTCTTTTCTCTCTTTTTTCTACTAAGCAGTTCATCCTTAATGTGGAAAGAATTATGGTTACAGGTTATCATTAACATGTACTCTTCAAATGTTATCAAAAGTCTTCTTCGAAGGGTAAACATTATAGAGGAACAGTTATGCAAATGTATGTAAGGTCCAAAGTGATTAAGTAAAATCATCAATCTTTAACAATAACTGTTGCCATGGTATCCAGTCATTAAACACACATGAAGTTCAGCACTGTCAGTCATGTGTATCTCCATAGCAATCAAAGTTTTCTAAGAAGAGAAAGCATTCAACTTACTTTTTCTCATTCACCCACCCAACTTTAATAATGTCGCTTCAAAAAGAATGAGTCAACAGATGCTAATTCATGAGCACTGATAAATGTTTTACTGTCCTTAGCATACAATAAAAATTAAAGCAAAATAATGCAGTAATAGACTTAGGAAAATAAAACTTTTTAATCAACTTATCTGATATTCTAAATTTTACTTGTATAACATTTGAAAATGTTAATATAAGTCATTTATATTAACATCAAAATTTATATAAACTATGATAAAAATTTCTAAAATTATTTCACATAATGTTTTTTTACTTGAAAGGTGATAACTAACATTGTTCTGTCTGCTAATTTTCAGCTAGGTAACTGAACCTTCACAAAGTTTCATAACAAACTCATATGCCACATTAAAAGAGACAGATAATTGTTTCTACTGTCTACACTTAGAATATGAAAACAAAATACAAAACTATTAGCATAAAATATATGAAAAATATTAATTTTTATCGGCTGAAAAATAAATGTCTAAAACTTTACATAAAACTGTCTATTACTGATACTTACCAGTTGTTTCTCCAGGTAGATTGACCAAACCACAGCATAATGACCCACTGTGAGAATAATGAACAAAAGTAATGCCAGCTCAGCATTGCTCATTCTCCTCACCCGCCTGTAGTAGAATACAGGCTGCCTCCAGTCAGGAAGTCCAGTGATCAGAATATCATCATACCTATAGTAGCAAATATAATAGTTTCTCATTGAAGTTTAAATTTTGTAAAAAGTGTTATTAATACTACTGATTTATAAAGATAAAGGAAAAAGGAATTTCTCTAAAATCAGCAACATTTTATGCATGTAACTATCAGCATTACAATTGCAAATTAAAAATACCATACGTAGGTCTAGTCGTAACTTTCAAAAAGGTACTTGGTAATATGCTATGGACACAGGATTCTGTATTTGTATGGTACCCAATGATGTGACTCTTCAAATGACAGCTAAAGTAAAGGAGCCATATAGTCTACATATCTTTCTTGGTCTGAAGATGGAAACCAGCAACAAAAGGAAGAATCTCAATGGGAGGAAAAAAAAAATCAAGATAGGAGTTCCATATGTTGCCATGAAGTATTTATTAGCAGAATCAAATTCAGGATAGATTTTCTCATAAGTGTTTTAATTTACACAGTTCAGATAAAAGTATTTACATATATTATCAAAGCCTCTTAATGGTATAAATGCCTACAAAATGAGCACCTCTTTATCTTGTTTCACTCACACTTGTGAATTAAAAATTTCCAAATTAGAGAGGGAGGCAACCAATGTTTATGTCAGATTTCTCAATAAAACTGTTTATCTGTAAACATTTAACTGGTAATTTTCTCTTTTTTGGCTTTGCTGGAAGGGAAGAACTCAACAAAAAAGCCTTCCTGGAATGTCTTTTAAATCAGTTTTCTTTACAACAAAATTTCAATATGTTTAATTTACTTATAAAAAGTTACTGAGGCTGTTTAGGTTAAAATGTTTAAAAATATAAGTTTAAGGTTAAAAATCAGGAGTAACATTTATGATTATAAAACACAAAATGGTCACGAACACTGTATATTCAAAACATACAACCTGTTAATCTTAATTGAACTCAACTCATTAAATATTCTAATCACACTATTTCCAGAATTAAATCTTCACTGAAAGGCCTAATTTGGTGCAACACATTGACCAAAATATTTTAATTAAAAATATTCTGAGTTAGTCGCAGGCCTAATTACAGGAATAGAAATAGGGCCTATATTGTCAGGCAGGTCAGTAGAACTCAGTAGTAGGTTTTTCTCAAGTAAATTGACCGATCTAGGAATAATAGCGCAGCTGCTAAACTGCCAGTCTTGACATGTAAATCAATTTAAATGCAACAACTGCACTAGCTACTTTGATAGTTATTAAACTGATACCTTAGAGATATGCAAAAAATAAATAAATATAGCAAAGGATTTATTATAGGCAACTTCTTCAGTTGTAAAATATCAGTTATAAATTCAAACTTTATTAGCAAATCTAGAAAACATGACTTTCAGGCTATTAATAACAGCAGATCAGAATAACCAATGTTCAAAATAAGACATTAATTAGTACTAAATTATTAAAGGGTAAATTGTGTGGCATACAAGAAGCTACAAATTAAAAATGATCGAGTAGTAGCTGAACCAGATAAAATTTGAGGTTAATATCTCTTCTTTCAATATTTATGGCAGTCCTTTAATACTCAAGACATAATATGATATCATCAAAAACTATAGTTCCTGTCCTCAAAAATTCATGTTTAAATCTATCTTTGGCAAAAGATAACTCATTGAAATTACAAATGTATTGTTAAAGATTTGAAGTGTTTTCATGAAAGATTGTAACATTCGTAAAATCCTGAATTTGTTCTAAATCTGTTTTACTTCAGATTTATTGAGAAGAAAATAAATAAACATAGCAATCAGGAAAAAAAAGAATATAGTAATAATTTTCAGCTAATCTTTTTAATAAAATATCTTCATGTAAAAAGTATGGTTATAAGCAAAAAATATTAAAACTATCTAAGAAATGGGAACAATTACTTAAGAATATATGAGGATTCAATTAGTTTCAGATCTAAAATGTACTGAAAAAAGCATGGCTAAACACATATCTATGAATCTCACGTGAAATTTTTCTTTATATCTTGAAATGCTAGGTATCTATTAATAGCTACAATTTTCTATCTCAGATGCAAATTTTATTTAGTGCACAGCCAAATTCACGATAGCAAAACCTTATGCACTGAACACATTAAGCAGAACTAGATATTTACTAGGTTATATGTGCCACTATAAATAACATTCTCTAAGGATTAAGCTTAGAATCAATGCTCTATTGATTTTACTATCAATGAACATTATGGCTCACAGGACTGGCCATTTAAGGGAAGATAGCTCCTATTATCATTCATTTTTTAGAATATATATATGTATAAAAATACATTTTTTAGAATATATATGTATAAATCATTTCCTGAAATACTGAAAAAATTAAGTTACTTCTTTTTTTCACTTCTTAAAATACTTGTTCATGTCATTAAAAAATAGGTTAAAAACATAAAATTTGAATCGATACATCATATTTTTCTATATTTAAATGCACACTTTAAGTGTTCTATAACTGATCTCAAACTGTTCTTAATAATTTGTTAATAGCAGTGCTCTTTGCTCCTACATTATAAAAAAATAATTTGTTAAAATGAGATTTAAGAATGCACATGTATTAAGAATATACAAAGTTAATCTCTACAAAAATATTAATTATGCAAAAAATCACCTAAAACTGAATCATCTTAGAAATTAAAACATTAATAAATTTCAAACATCTAAAACATAAGCTAGTGCTTACTTTGATTTTTTTCAAATGTGCACAATGAATATAAAATAATAACATCTTACCGAGTTCCATTCTATAATCTACAATTCATCAGATATATTTAGTTAATATAAACACTGGACATAAATCTCAAAAAATTTTAATAACCAGCAGAAAATTATGTAAATTAAAATATTAGCATATTTGGATATAGAATACAGTAATTGTAAAACTAAAGTTCTACTTTTAGCTTGAAACAATAATAACAGCTTTCTTGGTTATATTTTGAGCTTTATAGTAAAAAATTAGTTATAAATCTACACAGAAAGTCTAACTTAATTGCTTTATTTTATAAATTATGTATCTGTGTCTATCTTGATATAGACACATATCCCAAAATTTGTAGTATGCAGCACTTTATACATTAATAGGTAGTTTCTATTTTTTATCTAGTAGTTAAAGAAGGTACCGGGACATTCCTTATTTTCAGATTATATATGCTTTTATTCAAGCATAAATATAACCAAAGTTTTAATAACTAGGTAATTGATTTATAAGAGTGTAGTGGATTAGGTTTGGATAATTACTCTTTTAATTGGTTTTGCAAATAAAACTTTTTCATTTACATACAGGATGCTGAGAATTGAACTCAGGTTGGTTGCATGCAAGGAAAGCGCCCCACCCACTGTGCTATCTCTCTGGCCCTTATGCCAGATTTCTTTACACTAATAAGTAAAATGAGTTATTTTCAAGTTGCAGTTTATGCCTTTGGGAAGAAAAAAAAGTTAAAATATTTATTTACTATTGTACTCTCAGGAATTACTAAAGGAAAATAAAAATACATATGCAATTTTTTATGATAAATCACAGTTGATAGCAGCAATGTTTATCATAGACAACAAGTGGAAACAATCTAAATGTATAAAACTTGGTGAATAATGAAGTGGCTTATGGAATACAGTTCGGCCACACAAAACAGCTGGTACATGCCATAATATAGATGAATGTAAAATTGTGCTGTGATAAAAAGATGTCAGGTATAAAAGGTGACCTATAGCATTACTTTATAGTAAGTGTACAGAAAAAAGTAAACTTAGAGACACAGAGAGGAGATCAGAAACCGAGGCTGGGAGAGTGAGAACTGTTTGCAAGTAGGTTTGGGGAAACAGACTGACACGATGGAAATGTTCTAAAACCGAGTTGTGGTGGAAAGTGCTATCAGAACCTAACTAAAAGTCACTGAATTGAACATATAAAACGGCCGACTTTCTTGTTTTGGGGGTCACATTTCCGACTCTGTGCTTAGGAGCTGCTTCTTGCCGTGCTCAAGGGATCATATGGTGCTGGGGATTGAACCCTGGCCTACAGCATGCAAAGCCTGTACTCAGTCCTTTGAGCTAGCTCTGATGCCCTAAAATATCTGAGTTTCTATTTTTTTTTAATGGGAGGCTAACTATACCTAAATAAAAGTTTTTTAAAAAATTAAATTTGCCTTGACCTTAGAAAAGGGTTATCTGAGGTCAGAGATACTGTACGCTGGGTAAGGCACGTGCCTTGCTCCTGCCAGGAGTGAGCCCTAAGAGCCAGGAGTAAGACCTGAACACTGCCCACCGTGGCCCCCAATCCAAAACCAAACAAACAAAAAGGTTCTCTAACTAATTTGATCTATTTTATTTATCCTCTTTTCTAAAGAATGTGGCTGATTTTGGTAAAAACAAAATAATTTTTATGGGAAATGATCAGAAAAACATGACTACGGCAATCTACCAAATCGCTAATTCCTAGACAGTTATACCTTCCCCTCCTCACTAATTCCTTGATGGTTACACATTTAAAAGAACTTATTTAATGAATATTTATAATAAATAAATGGGATACCCAAAACCAATTTTCAAAATCAGTCTAAGACAATCTTTCTAAAAAACAGATACAACTGTGTGCTCTTTTTCCCCTAAAGGAATTATAAACATTAGGTAATTGTCTGTGGAGGTGCATTTCTCCTCTGTTTAAATACTCACAGGTCACCTGGCCTCAGGCATAAGCTTTAGAGGAATGGTTCTCAGCTTGATTAGTTAAGACTTTTGCCTCAAGGAAAACCAGTTACCAAAGAGTTACTTGTGCCTCAAGGGGTATAAATACTATAGCTGTTTGTGTAACTGTCAGAGCCACTTTTTCTACTAACCCTGAAAAAAATGCAGAGGGAATTAATCCCTAAAAAGAAAATGTTAGAACAGTTTTTGTTAATAAAGACACAATTTTACCTACTAAGTGATTTATTCTATGAAGATATAATTTCAGTACTGAAAGAAATTGTTACAAAGTTTACTAACTTTTACAATGGTAACTAACAAAAGGGCAAAATCTGATGCCAAAGACATAGGGAGACTAAATCAATCCATCTCATCAGACACATTTTTTGATGTGTGAAACAAACTAGGGGCTCATAGGGAGAAACCAACTAGAAAATATGTGTAGAATGACCAACACTTCTTTCAACACACTTCTCGGACTCTTTCAACACTATGGATTATCTCAAACTAGAGGAATGTCGGCTCTGGTATCTGGACCAACGCCAGTCCTTGTTATAAAGCAAAGAACTCAGTCAAGAGAGTCTATCCTGAATCCTGCTTCGGGATGTGACAAACCAAAGTATTCAAATAAATGAGTTAAGATGAGAACCTGGAGGGTCACTAACACTTTAAGATACATAATAATTCAGACAATACACAGGAAAATGATTACGAATGTCATTACAATTTGGGGTGAGGACTTTCTTTATTAATCCCCTCTCCCTTGCGCCCCACAGCTAGGGGTATTAGGCAGACTTTAAGGCTAAATTCACAGACACAAAGTTAGGGTTTCCTCCTCTTCTAATTTCCACTTCTTTTACTGTAGTGCAACCATTTTCGAAGTGTAGGACACAGCTTACAGGTGTCTCAGGGAATCAGTTTAGAGGGCCACAACTAGCATTGCCGAACTAAACAACTACAAAAGAAAATCCCAGTCTGCTTTACACGCAAAGGGAGTGTTTGGAGAAATTTTTGTTTTTACTGTTTTTCTGTCTGTCCCAAGGCCGGATGCAAAATGCAATTCCTATTGTGGGTCTGATTTTAAAACTCTGAAGCCAAATGTCTACATTCCATTTTCTAAGTGTATATTGGAAGGGGGCCCCCAATGAATCTCTAAGGTCTCTGGCACTAGTTTAGATACAATACTACTCTTCTGAAGTAGGTAAGTCTCAGAATGGGGCAGGGGGGTGGGGGGAGAGGGGGGAAGAGGGGAGTGCCTCTGTTTTGGAAGTTCAGCCTTCACCATTGAATCACTGGAGGAGGATAAGGGAAAGAGGAGATAAGAAAAATAGGAAGAAGAAACAAATTGCTTCTACTCCTATTTCTATAGCCTTACACAAGTCTACATTCTCACTCACATATAGGGTTCTAATTTTGAGAGTGAAAAATATTAAGAAACAGTAGTATCTGGAAAGTTACTAACAACCCACTTATAAAAGATTGAATGGATAGAAACAATAGACCACCACCAAGCAGAGGGGCTATTACAGACGCCTCAAAGAAATGAATGGGCATTTTAAGCCAAGTGGTATTCAAATTTGCCAGGGAAAAAAAGATATAAAAATCATATCTAATGAAGCTATGGCTGCTAGTTTATGACTTGTAATCTTAAAGTCTGTAAGTATTGAATCAACCTAGTGAGTATGTAATAGAAATGAACTCTGCTATTAATATACATTTTAGAACATTTTTCTTAGAAGAAACAAAAGGAAAATACTAATTTACAATAAATATTATTTTAATGAGACAATTCTTTCCTTTACAAATGGAGTAACATCTAACTCTAAAGTCTTAATTCAAAAGCAGAAACACTCACCTCTGCCTTCGTTCATCATCCTTTAAAACTTCATAAATGGCCACCAACTAAAACAGAAGCATTACTTTAAAATAAAAATCGTCTCAACTACAAAAAGTTGCTTAGAAAAGGTGAATACACTATAATTACTGTACACACAGAAAACAATATATGTATTCATGTAGACAATGAAGAGATAAAAAATCATAATTTGTTAGTTCAACCTTAAGAGTTGAAAAATGATTTGTATAAAAATGTCATCTTTGTGAAAGAAATGAAAGTTATAAAATAAAATTTATCTTAAAATAAGCTTTTTTAAAGTAAAAGCTACAATTCAGAAAAGAAAATTATGACAACTGAGATCCTTCAAGAATTTCGATTCTAATATCAAAAATTGGAAAAATGATTATTTTGTTAAAAAAAGCAAAAATATGCTATCTTAATTTCAAATGAAATATTCTACATACACATTTTTGTGTTTGTGATAAACTATTTCTGTAGATTTCTCATGAAATATATGTAATAACAGCACATTTCACTTACTTGTCTAAACTGAGTTTCTGCATTTTCATCCTTATTCTTGTCTGGATGCAAAGTTAGTGAAAGCTTACGATATGCTTTTCTAATGTCTGCAGATGAAGCATCCTGGAGGTGGTGGGGGGAGGGGGGAAAACACAAAGCAAACTTTGTCAGAAAAAGAAATTCCCAGAACCTTGTTAAGATCTGAGGAGACAGCCAACCAAGTGCAGGACCCCAGGCAATGTAATTTGAGCAATCAGCCTAACAACCAGGCGGTACAACTAGCCTGACCCACATGACTGAACAATTATTCAATCTTATTTGGCTCTCCTCTTAACTTTTCATTACCATACAGTCATTTAAAGAAGACAGTATTTGGCAAAACTTTTCAAACACTTGTCTTCCTAAAATTAACCAATAAATCTTTTTTAGTAATTAAGAGATCAAAAAGAAACAAATTAAAAATTAATACATCTGTGTTCCTTCAAAGAAGGTCTTTATTTGAGAATCTTAAAGCCAATTTCTGAATCCCAGGCTTACCATATGTGGTTTCTTCATTGTTATTTATATTGAATTACTAGCCTGCAACAACCTATGGAATCTCAATTTCACATGTCAAAAAGTATGCCTACTTGGAGGCAGTTACATCTGCATTCATCCAAAGTAACAGTGAAAAATAGTTACATACATTATCTTACTTTTGGTACTAACAAGAGTGTTATTAATGTTTTGCAAAAATAAGGTTGTCTGTTATTTATATATTACTAATGTAGTTTAAATATATTTTATTTTATTTTTTTTATTATCATAGAACAAATGTATTTTATTGGCTGTTTTGATAACTATGCCAACAAAATTATAAGGCTTTTTTTTACAACTCTATGTATACTTTTATTTTATGCATTTTAATACATATTGCAATTTTTGTAACCCTGTTGTGCCAGTCCTAGATATAACTCCAAAGGAATAAAATCAGGTGCTCAAATTTGGAATAGGACTGTACATAACAGCATTATTTATAATAGCCAAAAGGTAGAAACAATCCAAGAATGGATAAATGCAATACATTCATGCAACAAAATAGTTTAAATATATTTTAAAAGCCACTAGTTCAATAAGAGTATTTTAGATTATACGGATGTTAAAATTACATTTTATGTAAACTTCTGTGCATAGGTAAAATACATAACAACAATCCTGACACACTTTCCTCTAAGAAAACTTTTCTGCATCATTTTCAGAGGATTATTCATAACAAACAATACAAAATAAATTACTTCGGTTCTGCTTTGGGGCAAGGTTTGGGGTTTAGGATGAAAACATTCGAAATGTGGTGGTGGTAAGATGTAATGGTGGTGGGATTGGTGTTTGAATATTAAATGTAATCAATTATTGTGAACAACTTTATAAAATTGAAATAAAATATAAAAAATAAAAAATATATACATATAAAAAAAGAAAAACAGTGTCATGTAGGACTTAAAAGTCTATCTCCATTATGAAGTCATCCCAATAGTAATATTTAGAGTAGAATTAAATGATAGCAAATTTGCTTAACAAATTTTATTTGGTTTTATAGTTAAATATTCATCAATTTCTAAAACTGCTTTTCAGAAAGACTCAAATAACTAAAAGTGAAAAAAAAAATCTGTGTACCTAGGACTAAATAGCTGCTTAAGAAAGAGAGTTGTAGAGAGGCAAAGTGAGACTATAATTAGACTGTCAAGTCTTCCTTTACAAACCATTATTTTCATTACCAATTTTCTAGGCAGTTACGGCTCCAGACTCTAATTATTCTTAAAAGTTTCAACTAAGGTGTAAATATTTTTGTGACTTGTGGAAGGCCAAGGAGTTATAAAATTAGCAGAGTAAGTTTTGCAGGTATTATGGCTGTAATTTTCATTCTAATTTGTTTAATGGAAGAGACATGTTCTCTAGCTTAAACTACAGGCAAAATGTGGTAGAAAATGGTGATGAAGTTTATTGAAAAATCCTTGTTGGAGATTATGTTAAGCAAAGAGGTCAAGAATCAAATTAATAAATGTTCTCTAAATGGGACTTTAATTTTGGTTTCTATCATAGAAAAAAATTATTCCAAAAAGCTGATTTCATTGTGTTATAAAGTAATACATGCTCATGGAATACCTGTGACTTATTTAAAAATGACTAAAAGTCACCCAAGGCACGGTTCCCTTTAGGAGTCTCACTGCGATAACTCAACCCCCCCAAGTTTCTGCCAGAGTAGGTATCTTAAATGTAAATATGGCCAGATGGCTCTCCTATTTCCAATCCCTCGTAGCTCCCAAGCGTCTTCATCATCTGTCTCTTTCCCGATCTTTTTAGCTCTATCTCCCACCAGCTTGTTCCATCCTCCTGGTCCCCTATCAGGAAGCAGTTCCCCAAGCTCATCATTTTGTTTTGCTTAAGCTGTAGACAAAGACAATTCTCTCCTGACTGGGTTCTCAGGCTACACACAAATGCTGCCTGGTTTCCTCTGGATGTTGGTCCCAGTAGGATTATCTGACCAGTAAGCTACACCTTCTGTGGATAAAAGTGAAAAAATATGTGGGGATTTTCCTATGAACAAAGACATTCTATAAACAAGTCACACCGCAGAGAGCTTATGTATGTGTCAAATCTATGAGCATGAACTCAGGGCCAGCTGCATGCAAGACATGGCCTTCAGAAGTGTGAGGAGGGGAGGGGACAGTTACTGCTGGCGGGACTCAGAGGCCAGGGCTGTGCTCCCATTATTTTTCAAATGCATTTTCTATCACATTTGTACTACAGAACTGAATGTTAGAACATTCATTTCACAGACTCGGTGGGAGTACGGTAGACCTTTTATCTAACAACGGCTACAAAGTGGCCATTATTAACACTGTCATCATGAGGTTCATTTGCCAAGATATATTTTTCCTCCTAAATATGATATGGTCTTGGGGAAGCTGGACATGACTTAGAAGAGTGTGTAGGTGAACTCTGTAAAGAAGAGACATATGATCACCTTTTAAAAAATAACGGAAGGACAGGGAGGTAGCTCGAAGGGCTTTATGAGCGGGAGCTTAACTTTGATCCCCAGCACTGCATGGTTTCCTGAGCACTGCACAGGAGGGAGTCCCCAAGAACTGCCACTGTGGTCTGCAAATGGTGGCTCCAAGGGCTGAGATCCTGAGTTTGGTGCTCACTGACCTGAGCACCAATTAGGCTTACACAACTGATCAGAATTGTTGAGAGTGCCTCCGAGGCCCCACTGTACTGCTGGGAAAGCCGTCCCCATCAAAAATAATTTGCATGTGTGGGGCATGTTGGGCAACGTCCAGCCGAGCTTGGGGCCTTAGGACTGACTGTGTGCTCCAGCATCGCTCCTGGCAGTGCTTGGGAGACTATCTGTGGTGCTGGGAATCTAATCCAGGCAGGGTACCTTCAAGGGAAGCATCCTGTTTGCTATACTATCTCTAAATCTCCCTCCTGTAGTTTTAAATTTAAAAAATAACCATGAAAGTTATATGTCAAAATGGAACAGGATTCGAATAAATGACAGGAGTAAGGAACTCCAAGGGTCTGTCTCTGCATTACATAATCTGGCACAATCTGAATGAAACAACAATATCTGTCCTCTGCAAACTAGCTGAAGATACACAGCAGTCAGTCAGACATGCACAACAGATTCTCAGTAAGGCTCTTAAAGAGATGCCAGTGTGAGTTCATGGTGTGGTTTCTTGGTGCCGGAAGAGATGAACCAGACTTAATCCACCTGTGACAGTTTGTTTTGGCCTGCCATCCTAGATGGATTGCACGAAGCGCTTATCTTTATTTTACCTAACTCACAATGCTTCCAGAGAGAGAGGACTTACCCAGACATAGTATTGAGGGCAGGGCACTTGCCATAGGGTCCCCTAGTGATCCCTAATCATGGAGCCAGGAGTAAGCACAAGCACTGCTGGATGTGCCTCCAAATAATAATAAAAATTCCATATTCAGCAAAACTATGCTCAAAACAAACAAAAAAGGAAGGGCAAAGTGATCTAGCTAAAAGGGATAAAGTATGCAAAGCATACTGGCACAACATGGTAATTCCTAAGAATAGCACTATCTGCCCTCAAAACAAAAAAGAACAGAAAATAAGATAATCTAATCAGAAAAGAACTAAGACTTTGCATGTGTCAATCTGGGTTCAAAGAACCTTGGGAGTTCTGCTAGTAAGCTTGCTCTATAAAAAAAATGTGAGGGGCTAGAACGATAGCACAGCGGGTAGGGTGTTTGCCTTGCAGGTGGCTGACCCAAGTTTGATTCCCAGCATCCCATATGGTCCCCTGAGCACTGCCAGGTGAAATTCCTGAGTGCAGAGCCGGGAGTAACCCCTGTGCATTGCCAGGTGTGACCCAAAAAGCAAAAAAAAAAAGTGACATAGGACTGGATGAAGCCGTTGACACCACCAGATAATGGCCCCCAAACAAAATCCTAGTAGGAGTTCTTTAGAGTAAATAAAAACACCGGAAACTATAGCAATAGCTAATATACAGCAGTGGTAATTTGCTTTTGGCTAGCAATGCTAGTTTTTTTTAATTAAAAAATTTTATTGAATCACTGTGAGATAGTTACAAGCTTTCATGTTTGGGCTACAATCACACAATGATCAAACACCCACCCTTCCACCAGTGCACATTCCCCACCACAAATATCCCCAGTATACCCCCCCTCTCACCCTCCCCCTGCCTCCATGGCAGACAATATTCCCCACACTCTCTCCCTACTTTTGGGCATTATGGCTTGCAACACAGACACTGAGAGGTCATCATGTTTGGTCCATTATCTACTTTCGGCACATATCTCCCTCCTGATTGATTCCTCCAGGCATCATTTTCTTAGTGATCTCTTCTCTATTCCATCTGCCTTCTTCCCTCCGCTCATGAAGCAGGCTTCCAGTTATGGGGCAATCCCCCTGGCTCTTAGTGTCGTTGGGTGTCAGCCTCATGTGATGTCATTCTCTACTCCACAAATGAGTGTAGTCCTTCTATGTCTGTCCCTCTCTTTCTGACTGCAGTGCTAGTTTTTATATGTAACTTATCTTTACATTTTTGTAGATAAAGAACTCAGGACCTTATGCATGCTTCTTACCACTGAACCATATCCTCAGCCCCTTTTCTATACAATTTAAAAGAAACCAACTACATAAAGCAATAATTAGTAATTTGTGACAATAACTACAGAAGAAAAGAGAGCTCTGAAAAGTAAAACTTTTTATATAACAAACTAAATTGGTGTTAATTACAACCAGACTGCAGTAAATTAGGAGCTTAATTGTGATTCCCAAAATAACACCAAGAAAATAGAGATCTGTAGAGAAAGAATGAAAGTGACGGGCCGGAGAGAGAGCTTGCAGAGCACGTGCCTTCCATGTGCTAGGTTCAAAACTGCATCCTCTGGATTGCATGGTCCCTGGAGCACCAAGACGCCCCCAGCACCAGGCCCACAAGGCTGGACCAAGTACTTTGGGAGTGGTTCCCAGACTTCCTGAGCTCGTTCAAGAGGCCCTTCAAAAAAATAATTAAAAAGATATGAAAATGAATCAAATTTTACTAGAGGAAAAGAATTCTAAGAAAAAAATGAGCAATACTGAGGCCAGGCGTCGAGGTGCTTGTCTTTCATGCAGCCAATCCTGGCTCATCACTGGCCCCACATAGGGTCCCCTGAGCACCACCAGGAGTGATCCCTTAACAGAGAGCCAGGAGTAAGTAAGTTCAGGTGTGGCCCAAGCACTTCCCACTCAAGGAAACAGAAAAACTGAGGAGAACTATAAGGAGATAGGCCAATTTAAACAAAACAAACAACAAAAGTCCCAAGTTTCAGCCAAGAAAAGTCCCAAACCTAAAGGAGTGCAAAGGCGGGGCTGGTGGTGGCTAGTGGTGGCCGAGAGCTGCTCAGGAGGCTCGGAAGGCCCCCTGCAGTTCTGGGCCAGCTGGAGAAGCCCTGCTGCCCTGGTCCTGGGGGCTCAGGGGCCTCCAGGGCGGGGCCCCTGGGAGCTCAGCAGACCGTGTGGTTCTGGGAACCAAACTCAGGGAAAGGGGCATGTGTGCAGAACTCCGTACTATTCCCAGTCTCTCATTAACAAATACTATCAAACACCCAATGAAGTTGCCAGTCTTCCTTAAACTCTTCCCAAAAGTAGAAGGGGAAGGAATACTTCCTAATTCATGCTATGAGGTCCTGGTACCAAAGCCAGACACATAACATAAACAACAGAAGAAAACTATATATCAACACCCCTGTATGCCAGATTTCTCAAGTAACTTTTAGTAAAGAAAATCTAGCAAGGCAGAAAGTGCTATCTGTCAGTAGTGTTTAACCTGTGGATCAGGACCAGCTCAAGGACCAGTGGTTGAAAACCATGTTATACACAATGACCAAATGTTAATGTCAGAAGTGTAAAGATAGTCATTACATGAAAATCAACCACTATAGGACACCATAACAATAAAATAAGAGAACAAAACCCAGTTGAAATAACGATTTCAACTGGTACAGAAAACAAAATTTGATGCTGTTTGATAATACTAAACAAGCTAGCACCAGAAGTGACTTTCTTAAGTTAATAAGGGGCATCTGTGAAAACTTATAGCTAATCTCATACCTCACAATGAAAGAAGACCCCTCACCATAATAAAATCAGTTCTTCCCACTTTTGTATAAAGTCTACCAGAGCGATTAGTCAACGGGGGAAAAAAAGACATCTGAATTGGAATGGAAGAATTAAGACTGTACTTGCAGATGACATAATCCCACTCAAGGAAATGGACAAACACGTATAAGAGCTAAAATAAATACGAGTTCTAAGATACAAGATTTACAAACAAAAACCTGCTGCATTTTTATACACAAGATAAAAAAAAGAATGTGAAGATCAACATACAATCCCAAAAGGAAATTAAGTAAACAAATCCTTTAAAGTAGCAGAAATAAAATACTACAGAATACATTTAACAAAAGAAACACAAGACTTAGGCCTGGGACGTGGCCGAGTGTTGGGGTTCCCACCTCTCAGTGCCACCCGAGCAAACCCCAGCACTGCTCAGTGGCCACAAGTGCCTCAAGTATATGAGCCCCAGCTCACTGCCACCAGGTCTGTGTGACCCCTAGCAAACCTCAGGAACTCTGGCCTCCATGCTGATCTACAGATCTAATCCACTCTACCAAAAATTCCACCTTGACGTTTGCAACATTTTTTTCTTGGGGCTGGAGAGAGAACACAGGTGGTAGGGTACTTGCCTCAGCAGCCAAGGGCATTCCATCCCCAGCACCCCGTATGGTCCTCTAAGCCCCACTAAAACTGAGCCCTAAGAGCAGAGCCACGAGTAAGGCCTGAGCATTGCAAGGTGTGACCCCAAAATAATCAAAAGACAGGTACAATAACAATCTTGGTGATTAGCTGGATACTTGTAAAATTTGTAAAATTTCACCCAACTGTATACTTAAGATTTTTTGTATTTTCCAAACTATACATTAACTATACTTTAGAAAACTATATCTTTTTTTTCCTTTTTGGGTCACAGCCGGTGATGCACAGAGGTTACTCCTGGCTCCTGCACTCAGGAATCACTCCTGTCGGTGCTCAGGGGACTATATGGGATGCTGGGAATTGAACCCGGGTCGGCCTCATGCAGGGCAAATGCCCTACCCGCTGTGCTATCGTTCCGGCCCCAATGTCCTTTTTGTTTTTTTTAATTGAATCACAAGATGCACAGTTTCAAAGCTGTTTATAGTTGGGTTTCAGTTATACAATGTTCCTACACCCATCCCTCCACCAGTACACAGTGTGCATTTCCCAACAGCGATGTTCCCAGTTTTCCCTCCCTCCCTCGTCCCCCCACCAGCCCTCCTCTTTTGGGCATTATGATTTGCAATACAGATACTGAGCCATCATCATGTTTGTTCCTTTACGTACTTTCAAGCTTGCAGTCCTTATCAGGAGTGATAATTTTTAACTATTATTGTCATACTGGTCCCTTCTCTATCCCAACTGCCTTCTCCTACAACACTTGAGGCAGGCTTCCAACCATGGACCAATCCTCCTGGTCCTTGAGAAAACTGTATCTTATACATTACTTCGGTAGTTTTGACACTCAAATGAGTTCCTTACAGAAATGGAATTAATACAACAAAAATAAATAAAATCTTGACATTTAAACAACCTCTTTTTCAAAGAAAAGCAAACAAAAAAATATTGAGTGCAAATTAAACAAAACTTTCCTCCAATCAGCTTTATTTCACAGGATTATGTGGTCTTTCTCCCTTTTCTATTCTGCATAAAACAAAACAGGAAAGAAACCTCATTTGTAGAACTCTAAAAGATAAAACTATATGGCATGATAACAGAATGATTTATTCTTCTTTGCTCTGCGGTTAATTTAGGACTGTAACCAGAGAGAAGATATGCTATAATTTCTCTTCCCTGTTGCAAGATAGTCTAATTTCTATGATTCAGGAAGCAAATAGGCAATCAATAAAAGCAAATTGATATCAGAGTATATATTTTCATACTGAATGTCTTTTCTATGCATTTTTGCAGCTTTTGAAGCCACAAATTTCAGAAGACTTGTTTCAAGGGGATTTTATATTGCAATAGTTGCTTCTTACAAATTAGAAAGTAGCTAATATTTATCTCTTAAAAAAATGAGTATTTTCCTTTAGTATATTTGTCACACTTGACTTGTTGACCAAAATTTCCATCAATTCGTCTGTAATGATTTTAAGTCCACCTTTGCAAAGACCACAAGAGGGGGAAAAAATTAGGAGATGAACGCTAATAAATTTTAAATTCCATTTCATCTTTGGTTCAAAGAATTGGCACATGGCCTGAATGGGGTGGGAAGGTTATGGTAGTAGTGAAGTAGAGAATAGCCAGGAAAGATGGAGGAAAGTGCCTTTTATAAGAGAATAGCGTTTCACTAAGCTTTTGATGTGATCTGGGAAGACAGGTAAAGACCAGAAGATGTGAAAGCCTCTGAGATGGGAGCAGTTAGTGATGCTGGGCTTCCTGAGAGGGGAGAATAAGATACATTGAACAGCGTAAGAGCCCAATTATAAGGTCTCACAAAGGTGATGGGGCTGGAGCAATAGTACAGTGGGTAGGGCATTTGCCTTACACACGGCCGACCCAGGTTCGATTTCTCTGTCCCTCTTGGAGAGCCTGGCAAACTACGGAGAGTATCCCACCGGCACAGCAGGGCCTGGCAAGCTACCCATGGCGTATTCGATATGCCAAAAACAGTAACAAGAAGTCTCACAATAGAGACGTTACTGGTGCCCACTCAAGCAAACCGATGAAGAAAGGGATGACAGTGCTACAGTACTACAAAGGTGATGAGTGGAATGGCCACTAAAGAATATGGAGCATGTATTATCAATATGTGCATATTTATTTATACTCATACAATAAATAGTGCTTATATAGCACTTTAATACAATCTTCAATATAGTTGGTTCTGAGAGATATCCTAAAGAGATTATGAAAATGTTAAATAGTATGGTTATTGGGCTACCTAATTGATATAAATGAACATACAATAGCCCCCCCAAAGCGAAATTTAATTTTACTCATATCTCACTTAAAGATTAACCAATCATCTAAATTCAATGCTCTGAAGTAAAAATAACAGAATAAGTACCATGGAGTAGAAATGACCCAATCAGAAGTTTAGTTTAAGCAGTAATTTTGTGGCTGGGGAAACGGCCCAAAGAACTGGAACACATCACTAGATTATCATGAGGTAAGACTACATGACATGAAGAGTTAGGCTAAGAACAACTGTAGCACAGCACAGATATTTAGTCAAGATCTAAAACAAATTTGAAATAAAGCCAATCTATTTCTAAAGTTGATCATCATACAAAATATGTTATCACATAAATATGTAACATAAATAGCATTACACGAATATGTAACCGAATACAAAGCATTTTTCATTCCTTCTCCCAACAGAGAAGCCCAGAGGCTCGAGGGTCCGAGCCTGGCCTGCTCTTCAGGCCCATGGTCTTCCTTGAAGATGTACCTCTTTCTGCTTTTTCCACTCTCGAGAAGCCCTGGGTTCTCTCTTGAACATAGATTCCTCTTTCTCTCTGCACTTGTCTTTCTAAGTACATTTCATTCAACCAAAATTCAGTGTTCTGAAGTAAAAATTACTTGCTGCACATCCACCCCCCATACGCAACCCCCCAAAAATATCTTGCTACACACTGTCACTGTATCACTGTCATTCCGTTGCTCATTGATTTGCTCGAGCGGGCACCAGTAACCAGTAATGTCTCCACTGTGAGACTTGTTACTGTTTTTGGCATATCGAATACGCCACAGTTGCTTGCCAGGCTCTGCGTGCAGGCGGGATACTCTCGGGAGCTTGCTGGGCTCTCTGAGAGGGACAGAGAAATCAAACTCGGTTGGCCGAGTGCAAGGCAAATGCCGACCCGCTGTGCTATCTCTCCAGCCCATGTGCCTTACAATACTATTAAAAATAGTTTATCATGCACATAATTCCAACACACACCCCTTACCGTTGAACCCACTTACCCCCCGCCCTAAGGAGCCCCCTCGCAACATCCTCCCATGCCCAACTCGTGTAGACCAGTTCTCCCATTACACTGCTGATGGACCTTTGCTGCTGTGCACCTTGCCTGCTGTACTCCCTCTCTGGCCCTCTGAAGTCTTTCCAACAGTCATGCCAATGGACGTGGCCAACCCGGTTTTGATCCCTGATACGGCATATGATCCCACAAGCATCACCAGGAGTGATGAGAATAGCCAGGTATGGCGCCAAAATAAAACAAAACAAAAAGAATCATTACGACTTAAAATACAAAAAGAAACCAAATAAGCTTTCTAAGAAATATAGGGGCTGGGGAGATAATACAGAGGGTGGAGCACTTCCTTGCATGGGTTTAGAGGACGAAATGCAGCACAAGGGGTCAAACTTGGGTCAGCTGCTTGCAAGGTAAGCAACTTATACTATCTTTGTCTCCGTAAAGTATGATAAAAATAACATACACATATTACTATTATGCTCATAAAAAACGTAATTCATTTCATGTTTTATATATACCTTGTCTCACATATTAGGGCTTTATTATTCAACTAATCTTTATTATAAGCTATGAATTCATATTGGGCTGGAGCACAGCAAGTAGGGCATTTGCCTTGTATACGGCCAACCCGGGTTTGATTCCTCCGCCCCTCTTGGAGAGCCCAGCAAGCTATTGAGTATCTCGCCCGCATGGCAGAGCCTGGCAAACTACCCGTGGTGTATTCCATATGCCAAAGCAGTAACAAGTCTCAAAATGGAGACGTTACTGTTGCCCGCTGGAGCAAATTGATGAGCAATGGGATGACAGTGACTAACAGTGACTATGAATTCACATTAAAGATGCTATTTTTGATAACAAATTATTTTTAAGTATCAATTAATTTGGAGATTCTATAAAACTTGTTTTTGCAGGCTACTACACTGGTATCTGGATGCAAATACTATTTTTTTTTTATAAATCAAGACTACTTCACCTTAAAGAACATTAATATAAAATTTATATTTAAAATTTATAAAAGAGCCCGGCAAGCTACCAAGAGTACCCAACCCTCATGGCAGAGCCTGGCAAGCTACCTGTGGCGTATTTGATATGTCAAAACAGTAACGAGCAATGGGACTCGAGAGATCTCGGGATGTGGGGGCGGTACCAGCACTGCTCTCCGCCCAGATGTGATCTGAGCGGCCACATGAGTGCGGCCCCTCCATTGCTGAATGCCCATGATCCCAGGGGCCATCTAACTACTCTTGGCATCAGCAGCTTCTTGCAGAAGTGCCTCCAGACTGTGAACTAAGCCACGGCCCCATGCCACCCAGACAAAGGGTTTTCTCTCTTGGCTTTTCCTTTTGGGGGGGAAGGCGGTGTGGCGACTGCCATCTTATAAGGCCCACTAAACAGATGTACAAGCTTGCAACGATGCAATTTTTGGCAGAAATTTCCCTGGACTTAGCTACCAAAATACAGAAATCCAAAACCTCACATCTCTTCATTCTCAGCAAGGGAAAACAGATGATCAAATGCTGCTTTTTCCGCAGGTTCGATTTTGGGGGGGAAATTCCAAATAATAGTAGTGAGTTTTATGTTGAAATATTGAATGTAATCTAAGTAAAGAGAAAGTAAAGTGAAAATTATCAACCACACAGGCGGGGGGTGAGGTGGGGTGGGAGGTATACTGGGGTTCTTGGTGGTGGAACATGGGCACTGGTGAAGGGATGGGTGTTTGAGCATTGTATCACTGAGACTTAAGCCTGAAATCTTTGCAACTTTTCACATGGTGATTCAATAAAACAACAACAACAACAACAACAACAAAACAGTAACAAGTCTCACAATGGAGAAGTTACTGGTGCCCACTTGAGCAAATTGATGAACAACAGGACGACAGTGCTACAGTGCTGTGCTGTATTTAAAAGTGAATTAAAATAACCTCTACTATAAAACATACACCAACAGTAATTAAATTAATATGACCTTTCACTTAGTGGTACTTACCTTCATAAAAATAAAAGGCTACCGACTAATTTCTGAGTTTCCTTATCAATATACTTGGTTCTTTCGTTTTAAAAGTGCTGGGGCTGAGGAGATAGCTCAGAGGTGTGGGAATGTGTGCTTTGCAAACGCAAGGCCCCAAGTTCAAATCCCAGAACCACACGTCTCCCACCCTCAGTCCTGAGTATAGGTTTAAAGTACCAAGAGAAGACTTTTATTTAAATGAACAAATCAAAAAAGAGTCATGGTATTCCAAAAGAAGTTGCCAGATTTTTTTTCTAAAAATGTGCTTTTCAGAGAAAGGGGATTCATGCATTGTTGGGGAACACTAAAAAAAAAAATAAGGCATTTATGTAGTGCAACTTCATACAAAGACCTCTTTCAAAATAAATCAAGATTTTAGAAACAGTTTTGTTTTTTAGGCTGCTTGATGATGTAAAATAAAATAAAGCATAAATTTTTTACTATATATAACTTTAAGAAATTAAATATTTTTAAAATAAAGAATTTTTAAATGCTAGAATGAGAGATATAAATATTTTCATTGAAACAAAATAACATGAAAACCAAATTGCTTTTCTAGCTGCTTTTTGATTATATAAATATCGGAAGCAGTTCAATAATGGTACAAAATCAAAACTTGAACAGATTAGAAAGATACACCATATTCAACCTTTTGTTTGTAACAAATAAAAAAAATTGGTTTTGGTTTTTGAGCCATACTGTAGTGCTGAAGGGGTTATTCCTGGTGGGACTCGGAGGACCCTGTCTCGGGGATCAAAACTGGGCCCCCTGCATATGCAAAGCATGCACTGCAACCCACTGAGCTGTCCCTCCGACCCTTAAAAAGGTATTTTTATTAAGCCCTATAGCAACTGCTACAGATTTTATTGCCTATTCTATTTTAAATACACACTTTAATAAAAAGCATGTCATGTAGACTATATTGTTTTGTTTTGTTTTTTAGTTTTTGGGCCACACCTAGTGGGCTCGGGGACCTTATTGGGTGCTGGGTATCAAACCCAAGTTGCCTGCATGCAAGGTAAGCACCTTACTCACTGTACTGTCTCTCCAGCACGCACATTTCAGTAAACTTGACTTAAGAAGCAGTTTACAGGGGCCAGGATATGGCTCAAGGACCAGAAGGCATGCTTTGAGCACAGGGGCCCTGAGCTAAGTTTAAGTGTATTTCTTCCATAGTTCCCGAAACTAAAACCAGTAGTGACCTCCAAGTACTACTGGGTGTGGTTGAAACCCCCCTCTCCAAAAAGAAAATTTTTGTGAAAGGAGAAAATGGGTCAGCTCTTTCTACTTGATAGCATTGGTTTTTGCTGTATGAAAACTGATAAAATTTATTGCAATGATGTTTACAGTATGAGTGAGAATCATTATAAAACCTCAATATTCAGTATTAGTCAACAGAAATACTATATCCTGGCATTGGTACTACCAGAAAGAAAAAAATAAGCTAACTAAACTTTTATTTACTTGTATTGAATCACCATGAGATACTCAATTACAAAGCTGTTCATGATAGGTTTCAGTAGTGTACAGTGTTCCAACACCCATTTTTGGTCATACCCAGCAGTGCTCAGGGCTTCCTGCTGGTTCTGCACTCAGAGATCACTCCTGGTGTGCTTGAGGGACTATATGGGGTGTGAGGGATCGAAAGGAGGTCAGCCACGTGCAAGGCTAATGCCCTACCTGCTGTACTATCAATTTGGCTCCAGCTAAATAAGCTTTTTTTTTTTTTAGAGGTATGCATATTGTATTTTTTTTATTTTATTGAATCACTGTGAAAAAAATACAAAGCTTTCAGGTTTAAGTCTCAGTCATATAATGATCAAACCCCCATCCCTTCACCAGTGCACATGTTCCACCACAAAGAACCCCAATATGCTCCCCTCCCACCCCCTCCAATCTGAGTGGCAATGATCTTAGCTTTACTCTCTCTGTACTTTGAATACAATCAATATTTCAATAGAGAACTCACTATTATTATTTGGAATTTACCCCCAACAATCAAGTCTGCTGAAAAGGCATCATTTAATAATTTGTTTTTCATTGCTGAGAATGAAGACTCTATGAGCTGTCGCAGCCGAGTGGTTTTGGATTTCTGATATTTCAGCTCAGTCTAGATGCATTTCTATAAGAAGCCGCTCTGGGTGCCAAAGTGCAGCTAAATAAGCTTTAAATATTGAGACAATATTACATAACAATATACTGGTTAAAAAGGAAAAAAAAATACAACTTAGTAACCTCAGTGTAAAACAGAGGAATTTTTCCTTTACCAAATTCAAGATCGCTTTTAACTTGCCTTTAGCAAATAGCAGCTACACACTTTATTCTTTTTGTTTGTTTGTTTTGGGTCACACCTGGCGATGCACAGGGGTTACTCCTGGCTCATGCATTCAGGAATTACTCCTGGCCGTGCTCAGGGAACCATATGGGATGCTGGGAATTGAACCCGGTCTGCCACGTGCAAGGCAAATGCCTTACCCACTGTGCTATCACTCTAGCCCCAATTTATTTTTTTTCCTTGAAGAAAGTGTAAAATTAACTGGTTACATATACTAGTTTCTTCATAGGGCAAAGGTGTCAGAGAAATAGCAACTATTTCAGATTCCCTTTGTCAAGATATTCCAAGTTGCAATTTAAGCTGCTACTTAATCATAACTATTTTAACTGAATCAATTTTATTCGTAACTACTACTAGTGAGGTATTTATAGGTATTTATGGCAACATAACAATTCTTTTGCTTGAAAATTTTCTATCCTTGAGAAAAAGACTATCTTTTCAAGTTCATTTCATCACACAATTGAGCTAATTCAATGCAATTACACTTGGTTTAAAACATATTTATAATAAAAAGAGATGCTTGAAAAATTATTAGCCATTTTTCAAATGTGTTCTCTTCTTACAGAACTCTAAAATGTAATCAGCAGAATCTCCTGCCCCCGCGCCAGGCTGCCTTGGGAGTTGGGGGGAGGCTCAGATGGGAGAGGGTTGAGTTTCCCTCCCCGCCCCAAGCAGAGCCCTGGCAGCTGAAAACCTCAGGAACCCAGCCACACCAGGCTCAAGGCCACTCTCCACATGCTTCGACGAACCTCACCCATTAAGGAACCAACAGAGGAACCCAGGTATGTGGGACCTGTGGCTGAGATCTCCAAGCCTGCTTGGATCAGGACTGGGCCTCCTCCATCCAGATCCCCATTTTCCAGTAGCTTGGCAGTCATGCCCACAAACTGCCCCAGCGCCATGTAATCTCCTCAATGGCCAAGATCCAGAGACTATAAAGCAATGTTCCCAAAAGAGAGCGACACAATTTTTCCTGGAGTGCGGCGGCCACATCCACAAGACCTCTTATACTCTAGCCCTCTGGAATACCTAAAGCAGCACACATGTGTTTGGTTTTAACATACTTGCTTGAATTCTCTTATATACGGGCTTAAAGGGCCCCAGAATGAAATCAACAACCTTTACACACTTCCCTCTTATCATGGTGGGATGATGCTTGCTGGTTGGGTGGGTGCTTGAATATTATCAGTAACGAACTGTTGTGAACTACTTTATGAAAATAAAATATGTAAAAATTACAAAAAAATGTAATCAGATAAGAAAACAGTAGCACAATCCTTTTTGGGAGATTGTCACTACAGAATTGAAGAGCAATTAAATGACACAGCAAATTTAGTAACTCTGTATATAACTAGCAATAAATTTGTACTATGGTTGTTTGTCAAAAAATAAAACCAACTATGCTATCATTTGAATGTAACTATCAAAAGCTAAGATAACTTTTGTTTCAATTTACTAATAAGTTTTTTGAAGAAAATTAAGTGAAATTACTACAAACCATTTCTCTTGCTTCTTACATGCATTCTCTTTCAAAAAAAAGTTATTTCTTATCTGTATCAAACTAAATATTACCTGTTTCCCTCTAATACTTTGGATGCTAAAAATACCTATTATAAACTAATAATGTACTTATTAAACTGTTTAATAAGATAAAAATGAAGATTGGTAACAATATTCTAGATAGAAATGGAAGAAACTTACTCTTCATGTTTTATTATTTTCAAATAAGAAAATATTGAAACCTACTTTTGAGTTCTAAATAGACTATTGAGATAAACATCCATTTTTTAACCTAAAAATGATGTAATTTTCATATATTATTATGGGTCCCTTATTTGACTGTGAAAGGAAAGCACTTCTGGTGAGGATAACACTTATCACAAAAGAATATCTATGTTTTTTTTTGTTTTGCTTTTGTTTTTTTTTTTAATTTTTTATTGAGTCACCATGTGGAGAGTTACAAAGTTTTCAGGTTTAAATCTCAGTTATACAATGCTCGAATACCCATCCCTTCACCAGTGCACATATTCCACCACCAAGAATCCCAGTATAGCTCCAACCCGC
This sequence comes from Sorex araneus, assembly GCF_027595985.1. Taxonomy (NCBI): domain Eukaryota; kingdom Metazoa; phylum Chordata; class Mammalia; order Eulipotyphla; family Soricidae; genus Sorex; species Sorex araneus. The sequence goes on along the minus strand of NC_073310.1, from coordinate 58,373,384 downwards.
ACCCCCACACCCCTAACCCCCCCATGCCCCTAGCCCCCCCACCCTTAGCCCCCCCGCCTGTGTAACTAATAAATTTTACTTTACTTTCACTTTGATTGCATACAATATTTCAACAAAACTCACTATTATTGTTTGGAGAGTCTCTCCCCTAAAGTCAGACCTGCTGAAAAGGAAGCATTAGATAATTTGTTTTCCATTGCTGAGGGTGAAGAGGTATGAGGTCGAGTGAAGGAATATGTATGTTTTTTCAAAGAATACTTAACATTAAAAACTCTCAGTTTTAAGTGGGGAACTAACTTGGAAAAACATGTGTTATCTCAAGCACTGAAATGCTGAATAATAAATAGGTGTAATTACTAATTATACAGAAGATCATATTTAACTATGGTCAATATTTTAAGTACCTGATCTGTTTCCCTACTGTCTTTTAATAACTTGTTAAATAATAAGCTCATTCTGATACTAGCGAGGAACATTTCACTAACAACTTCAATATACTTTTCAACACATATAAATAAAATAGAATTTAAGATAATTAAGCCATTTTTTGCCCAAAATTATTGGTGGACATGATGAACTGATTTTTCTATTTTGAAACGCATCTTTAATATTATTAAAAAAAATTCTTCTGTTCCCAATATATTACGTGAAAGAATAAGAAGCATTGTTACTGATTGAAATGGCAGTGTTTTGCCTTGGAAAGTACTGAAGCTCCATCTAGAGGCTTTCCCCCCTATTACCGTCACTTGCAATATCAGTAATATCACCTAGAAATGTGAGTAATATTAAAACGTTAGAAATTTCTTTTGTATCTACCCTTCTGTTAATTCATAATGAGCCTGTGCCCTAACCTTAGGGCAGCTCTAGCTCTATCACTGCCATCAAGTGGTAAAAGACGAAAACTGAACTTACAAAAATAAGGGGTGGGGGTGGGGCGGGGGGCGGGGGGAGGATTTAAGAGCACAGACAGGAAAAGAAATGTGCATATTCTGTACACTTAACATCAGCTTCCTTTTATTTTCTTTAAAAATATGGAATGCTTCACAAATCTGCATGTCATCCTTGCACAGGGGCCATGCTAACCTTCTCTGTATTGTCCCAATTTTAGATTATGTGCTGCCGAAGCAAGCACAACATCATCTTCTTAAGGTTCAAGAAATGAGTTGTGTTCTTTTCTTCCTGTGCCATTTATTTTAGTCTAAAAATGAAGAAAATAAATCTGTCATTAGTATCTAGAAAACTGCACAATATACTGTTGGAAATCTCAAAGTTTTTCTGGGTGTTCTTATATTTATTTGCAAGCTATATGATACTCTGAATTAATAATTACTTAGTTTAATGATTCAAGAGTTCAAAATCATCATAGGAAGCAGTTAGGGATAGAAGAACAAAATTTACTTAGGATTAATGAATTCTATAGTATATTAGGACATATAGCATATATTATAATTATATATAGTATACTAATAAATTTTGTAGTATGTTTAAAAGAGATAAAACCAAGTTGTGAATAATTATTTTTTATTACCTCTAAAAATAAATAATCTAGATTTCAATAAACTGAACCCTGGCATTGTATGCTCAAAATTCAGTATCATCATATCTCACAAAAATGTCTTAAGCAGTCAATTTTTAATAATTATATGCATTAAGAAAAAAAGGAAAAATTTCAATGAGGAAACAAGCCAATGTTTCAAGTCAAAATTATTTAATATCCTTTTTTTTCCTTTTAAGGAACATATACTTTCTGAATTACGTTACCGAAGAAACTGAACTCAGAGGAAATGGCAAATCAGCTTATATCTAAAGTCAAAGGACGCTGCTCCATAGGTGAATGAGGTTGTAACTCATGACATAATTCTCAAACATTTCAAAAATAGTTTGAGTATAAAATAATATGTAGAAAAATAATGAGCTCTTATAATCATGTTTAGAAGCACCTCCTCTTCAATTGCTAAAATACACATTAACAGTTCATTCTTGGGGCTGAGAAAGTACAATGGGTAAGGCGCCCCATATGGTCCCCTGAAGTCCTCAAAGCAGTGATCCCTGAGCTCACAGCCAGGAATAAGCCTTGGTATATGTATCATATGTGTGTATATATGTATATATATATATATGTTAACTTAAGAATTTTGGAACATTCTGGTTTAATTCTTTGATTAGATTTTTTTTAACCTCAAAAATTTGTTAATAAATTGAAGAAGTGGAGTTTTTGTAGCTTTGATTTCAGGAATGAAAACTCAAAGTAACAATAACAAAAGAGCAGTAGCCAAGATTTACAACATTCCAATCATGTTCCACATACATTCTAAATGTTCTTGCACACTAAGTAGTCTCAACAATCCCATAAGAAGGCACTACTAGGGGGCTGGAGCAATAGCATACAGGTAGGTAGAGCATTTGCCTTGCATGTGGCTGACCCGGGTTCGATTCCCAGGATCCCATATGGTCCCCCAAGCACCGCCAGGGGTAATTCCTGAGTGCAGAGCCAGGAGTAACCCCTGTGCATTGCTGGGTGTGGCCCAAAAAGCCAAAAAAAAAAAAAGGCACTACTAAATACCTGTGGTATACTTTAATATATGACATTTGTATTTTGCAAATTATACTTAAATAATGCTGGTAATGTAAACAGACCAGAAAGAAATTAAATCTTTTCTGTTTCTTCAATGACTCTAAAATTTCAATACTTTCATGGACAGTATTTTCAGTATGAAACGAGGTTTTTGTAAATTTGCAGATTTCTGAAATGTCAATATAATCTAGTTTTAGAACAGTTCCAGTAGTCCAAATAGATTTCTAATGCCTAGCTCGACAGATTTCCCTTTCTGGACATTTCACATAAATGGAAGGAACAGTATTTTTTTTTTGACATACTCAAGTGAAAAAGCTATTAGAAAAAAATTATATAAAGATTATATAAAGATTCCTGCTGCTAAGTTTTTTCTAAAAGTTTTTTTTTTCATGTGAAAGGAAATGAACTTTATTTTTTTTTTTAAAGAAATATTTTATTGAACCACCGTGAAAACAAGAAAAAAAATACAAAGCTTTCAGGTTTAAGTCACAGTCAAATACTGATTAAACCACCATCCCTTCACCAGTGCACCCGTTCCACCACCAAGAACCCCAATACACCCCCCTCCCACCCCACCCCCCATCTAAGTAGCTGATGATATTCCCATTATTCTCTCTATATATTGAGTACATTTCATATTTCCATACAGAACTCACTATTGTTGATTGGAAATTTTCCCCAACAATCAGGCCTGCTGAATAAGCATCATCTAATAATTTCTCTTCCTTGGTAAAAGTGAAGACTTTGAGTCCGCGCGGCCGCTATTGCGGCCGCGCGGTTTTGGGTTTCTAATATTTTAGCTCAGTTCACAGTCAAAATGGATGGCTGCAAGAATCTGCTCTGGTGCCAAAATGGGTTAGGAGACCTCAGGATCACAGTCAGTAGGCAGGAGGCTCTGCTTCTCGTGCCGCGGCTCTTGGTTCATCTCTGGGCGGAAGGCGCGCAGGGAACACCTCCCCTCCCAGGATCACCTACAGGCTACATCACTAAAGAAAGTCCTACCTCCTGGTGGAGGGGTCTTAGAGGGTGGCTCTCACCGCGTGGCTGCTGCCGCTGCCGCCATTTTCGCTCAGAAAAATGGGGTGGAGAGGGAAAAAAATCCCTCCCCGGGCTGCACGAGGTTGTAGTTCAGTTCACAGTCAAAATGCATGGCTGCAAGAATCTGCTCTGGTGCCAAAATGGGTTAGGAGACCTCAGGATCACAGTCAGTAGGCGGGAGGCTCTGCTTCTCGTGCCGTGGCTCTTGGTTCATCCTTTTCTAAAAGTTTTGAACACGATTTGCTCATCTGGTAATGACAATGTAACTACTTAACTAACCTTTCTTTTTTTTTCTCTTCTGTCCTCCTTTTTTTCTTTACTTTCTGACAATTTTCATGCTTACACTGTTAAGTAAACATCATTCTCCACAACATGGTCCTTTCTTCTTACATTGGCCATTACATATTCTGAGTTTAATAAAAGAAAAAAAGACAGAAAAAAAGGAGGAAAGAAAGAAGGAAGAAAGAAGGAAAGAAAGAAAGAAAGAAAGAAAGAAAGAAAGAAAGAAAGAAAGAAAGAAAGAAAGAAAGAAAGAAAGAAAGGAAGGAAGGAAGAAAGGAAGGAAAGAAGGAAGAAAGAAAAAAAAAAGACAGAAAGACCCTGGGCTGGAGCGATAGCACAGCGGGTAGGGCATTTGCCTTGCACGAGGCTGACCTGCGTTCGATTCCCAGCATCCCATATGGTCCCCTGAGCACTACCAGGGGAAGTTCCTGAGTGCAGAGCCAGGAGTGATGCCTGTGCAATCTCCAGGTGTGACCCAAAAAGCAAAAAAAAAAGAAAGAAAGAAAGACCAATAGTAATATTCTTTAGATGTCTCAGCTTCTCCTAAATGTGGAAAACATTTTCTGTGAAAATGTTTAGGCTCTATTTTTTTTCTACAGCATTGATATTTAGGTTTTAGCTGTACAATACCATACCTACAAGCAGCATGCCAATGTCCCTCTCACACTATCCCTCAGCCCCTAACTCCCTCCTTGTGAGGAAAACTAGGTTCTTTTGAAGGAATCTCAGTGTTTGTTTTCACTGGCCACTTTACTTATTACTCAACATTTGAATTAAGTCACCTGGTACTTGTTCTTCTTCTGATTCACATTACTTAACATGAATAACATCCTCCAGTTCTACCAAGGCCTACAGCAAAAATTTCAACTTTTATTATAGTGGAATAGTATTTCATTGTATGTATATACCACAACTTCTTTGTTCACCCATCTGTTGTTGGGCTCTTGGGCTGTTTCCAGATCTTGGTCATTTAAGTTAAGCAACTGTGGGTGTACATATATCTTTTTGAGTTGATATTCTTGGGACAGATGCCAAGGAGTCCAATTATTGGATCATATGGTAGCTCAATTCTCAGCGTTGGCAGGGGGCTCCTCGGCAGTGTGTGGGAGGCAGTATGGCACCAGGGATTGAACCAAGGGCCCTGTGTCAGCCACACATATGCTTCAGTCAGCCCTTTGAGCTATCTCCCCAGTCCTACTTTCAATTTTTTGAGAAGCCTCCATACTGTTTGGAAAACATTTTAAAAACTGATGCAGGGGGGCTGAGAGACAGTATGTGGGGAGAAAAGGGAACATGTATTAAGTTATATTGATAAGGGATAAAGACCTAGAACATACTAAGATCTCAGTATATCCTATAAACAACAAAACAATTCCATTTTTTTATGGCACAAGACTCAAATCTCAAACAAGACATATAAATGGCCTTTAAGTATGTGAAAAGATGCTCAATGCCACCAGTTATCAAGAAAATGCAAGTCAATTAATAACACAATAGATTCCACTTTACAACGACTATAATAAATATGATTTTGTTTTGTTTTGTATTGGGGTCACACCCAGTTGTGCTAAGAGCTTCCTCCTGGTTTTGCACTATGGGATCCTTCTGGTGGGCTTCTGTGACCATATGGGGTCAGAAACACAGAAGGCAAGAAAGTGCCTTACACACTGCACTATCTCTCCAGCCCATAGAATTGCGATTTTTTTAAAAAATAGAAAATAGAAATAGAAAATACTAGTTGAAGAGTGTGTGGAGAAATCGAACTTTGCATATTTCTGGTGGAAAGTTAAATAATACAGCCTTTTAGTATAACAGTTCATAAAAAAAGTTAATCAATGGAGTGAGAGATAGTGCAGAAGATCAGGGCTTGCCTTGTATGCGGCAGACCTCATGAGTGGTTTGATTTCTAGCCTCCTATCCCTGCACTGCATACGGTCTCCAAGCAACAATGTCATGGGGTCAATCCTGAGCACAGAGCCAGGAATAGCCCCTAAGCACTATGAGGTGTGGCCTAAAACACAACCACCAAGAAGGAAAAAAAAGTTAATCACAAATTATATCATGCAATTCTATTCAGAATATACAAAAAATAATTGAAAGCATGGTCTAAAATATTCATATATCAATGTCCATAGTCAAAAGCAAAAAGACAGAAACAATTCAAGTTCATGTATTTACCACAAAATACAGGGTATTCATGCAATGGACTACTATTAACTCATAAATAGCAATGCTGTATCATGGAAGAAGTTCTGAAACACTCTAAGTAACATACCTATCAAAGGACACTTTGATTCCTTTTGTATGAGGTACCCAGAACAGGCAAAGTCATAGAGAAAGAAACTGGTTAGAAATTAACAGAGACCAGGTGAGGGAGAATAGGAAATCACTGCTAAATGGGTATAGAATTTCAGTTTGGGTTGATTTGGAACTTTTGGAAATGGCTGGCAGTTGAGTCATGCAACATTGTGATATACTCTGTACCACTGAAATGTACACTTCAAATTACCAAGTCAGGAAAAGGCCCTGAGCAGTACAAGGTGTGGTCCCAAACCCCACCCTCCACAAAAGTGACAATTTTTGTTATACCTATTTGATCCTACTTTTAAAAGCCTACAATCATATTGAAATATCTGAAGTTCTAAAAATGGCCTAGCATGTCACCAAGACTTGATTACTCGATTACTCATTATTATCTCTCTGATTTCATCTCTAAACCATTTTTCCTCTGACTTTTCCACACTCTGCCCCTTTGGTGTTTTTTACACACACACTCTCTCTCTCTCTCTCTCTCTCTCTCTCTCTCTCTCTCTCTCTCTCTCTCTCTCCCCTTTGGTGTTTTTTACACTCTCTCTCTCTCTCTCTCTCTCTCTCTCTCTCTCTCTCTCTCTCTCTCTCTCTCTCCTGCTCAAAACCTTGGCATTTGCTAATCCCTTGGCCTGAAATAGTTTCCCCAATTATTTTCATGGGCCACGCCCTCATTTTCTGGTGCTCTATGATCCCTCTTCAGGGAAGCTCTCTGACTACTCCACCCAAGATTGCAAATCCCTCCAAATACTTCTCTGCTTTGCTTCTTTCCATAACATCATAACTAGCTCCTAGAATATGTAGTTCGATACTTCACATATATATTGTCTTTCTCTTGGACTAGAGAGAGAGCACAGCGAATAGATCATTTGTCTTGCATTCGGCCAACCCGGGTTGGTTCCATTCCTCTGTCTTCTTGGAGAGCCCAGCAAGCTACCGAGAGCATCCTGCCGGCACAGCAGAGCCTGGCAAGCTCCCCGTGGCATATTCGATATGGCAAAAACAGTAACAAGTCTCAAAATGGAGATGTTACTGATGCCTGCTTGAGCAAATAAAAAAAACAACAGGTCGACAGTGCAACAGTGCTACAGTGCTACCTTTTAAAGGGTATTAACTAGGATAGAGGCTTAAGCCCTATAACGAAAGTCTAAAAATACAGTGGTTTAAAGAAGAAAATTGCTTCTCATGTAATAGTCCAGAAATGAGAAGTGCATAGCTGGAGGGTCAACTCAACACATATTTTAATCTCTGTGTCCAGATCCTAATTCAAATTTCCATCAACTATTATTGAACAAAAAGAGATGTGAGGCAATGAGAACATAAGCATTTCTTCTTCAGACACAGCAGCATCACATATGACCGCCACTGATAACTCAGTGCCTAAATCTTAGCCCTGGTCACACCAATTTCCAAAGGAAGATAATACTTGTGTTTTCAAGAGTGGCAGCCATCAGTCAAATACTCACCCATATCCGAGGAAATCTTTATGGATAACTAGCACAAGAGATTTTTTTTGTCAATCAGACAACATTTTCATTTAATTCCTCACTTGAGGTTTTATTCTATATAAATAACTTAGGACCACAAACTTGCACAGGCAACTTAGGGCTACAAAATCTCAGAAGAGAAGTTTCTGTCCCTCAACAGAGCACCTGAGGAATGTTTATTTTTATGTCATCTAAGCAATGTATTTAATCCCCCCTCTAATATTTTATTCATTTTTTTAATTGTTCCAAATGAGGGAGTCATTTAGAATCTTCCCATCCCACCACAGTTCTATATACTGCCACTCTTTCAAACTACTCAAGATTCTTTGAATTATTGCAGATCAAAAAACAAAGCTCAGGTGAAAAAGTAAGTCAACAGGGCCAGAAGCAATAGTACAGTGGGCAGGGCACTTGTGTCACATGTAGCAGACCAGGATTGAGTCCCTGGTACACTATATGGTCCCCCAAGCCCCACCCGGAGTGATTCTTGAGAGCAAAGTCATGGAGTACCACTGGATGTGGCTCTCCAAAACAACACAACAGTAACAAAAACAAACACACAAAGTCAACAGTTCCAAGATTCTATTCTAACAGATACAAATCTATCATTTCAAAATCTACAGCCTTGGGGGATCCCCGGAGGTAGTGGAGAGACTGGGGACACGCCTAGCCTACCAGGTAGTTAGGTGCTTGGGAGGGATGCAGTGCTGATGCTGAGGAAGGGATGAGGATGCAGTGCTCTAGCTCCCAGCAGGACTTGGGGCTAAGGTCACACAGGGTCACCAAGGTCACACTGGGCATTGCCTTAGGGGACCGCAAGATGCAGGGACCGAAAACTCAGAACCTCAGGAATTCTGCAGGTGTTCAAACCAATATCTTCCATTTAAAATAATTAATGACCTTCGAGAACAATAGAAATCATTTAATGTTAAGTATCTAAATAAAAGAACATTTTCGGCCCCAACAAAAGAACATTTTCGTAAATGGGTATATAGTATATATACCCATTATATACTATACTATATTTTGATTATAAATGTATATTTGACTAGTTCTATGCCAAATTTCAATAAAACTGAATTTGAATTTTTTTCTAGAATTTTCACTAAGTCATCTGCTCCTAAATTTGTCCATTATCTCTCTCTCTTCAGGTACCTATTTTCAACATAAAATGCACAAGAAGCAGCTCAATAAAAGTGGGTCTCTCTCTCTCATTTTGATCCACACCCAGCAGTGCGCTCTCTCTCTCCCTTTCTAATTTTTTTACTTTTCAAATTTTATTTTTTATAAAGCTGTTTACAATATTTGATTACATTTAATATTCGAACACTAGTCCCACCACCATTGCCTACTTTTTAAATTTTTAAAAAATTTTAAATGAATCACGGTGAGCTAGAGTTACAGTCTTAAAATCTTTTGTGCTTATGTTTCAGTCATACAATGATCGAGTACCCATTCCTCCACCAGTGCCCATTCTCCACCACCAATGTTCCCAGCATCCCTCCCACCCATCCCCATCCCTCCCTCTCTAATTTTTGGTTCACACCCAGTAGTGCTCACTCAGAGCTTACTCCTGGATCTGCACTCAGGAAGGAATTACTCTTGGCAGTGCTGGGGGACCCTATGAGATTGCTGGGGGTGGAACCCAGGGGTTGGCTGCATGCAAGGGAAATGTCCCACCCACTGTACGATCTATCAAGCCTCCAAACAACATTCTCATTCTCTCTCTCTCTCATTCTCTCTCTCTCTCTCTCTCTCTCTCTCTCTCTCTCTCTCTCTCTCTCTCTCTCTCTCTCTCTCTCGGCTTACTCTTGGCTCTGTACTCAAGGGATCACTCTTGGTGGGTTGCAGTATCACCTTGGCCCCAATAAAAGAACATTTTCATAAAAACTAAGATAAAGCAATAGCTAACACTTTTAAAGCAGCACATTTACATACATCATTATACTGAAACATCACAGTGACCCTATATGGTAAAGATTCTTTCACAGATGAAAGAATTTATGCTTTTACACAAGATCACACAATTAGTACGTATTAAAGCAACCCTACTCTGAGCTCTTAACCACTCTGCTTTCAAATGAACGTTCCCCAAACTTCCGGGCACATCTTAAAATTGTTGACATATTACAATTGCCGTTGTAGTAATATTAAGTGACATTAATAAAGCAGCTGCCATTTGAGTGCTCAAACCTCCAAAGCACTAGTACCTAAGCCTGAAGGCCTGAAGAACTGAAGCTGGAAGAGATCCTGGAAATAATTTTTTTCCCCATTGTTGGTGTACCCAATAGCGCTCAGGGGTCTGGGGCCCCGCTCAGATACTCTCAGCAATATGGGGCAGTTGGCGCTGGGAGGAGGTGGGGAGGGGGTGAGGTGCCAGGGATCAAACCCCGGGTCTTGCGCACATCTCACATGCAAGGCATACACTTCACCACTAGCATTACCCCCCTTGTCCAGACAAGGGGATCCTCCTAAGAACTGAAATATTAAGAAGAGCGAGTGAGGGGAAATCAGATGTATTTAGAAACATTTCTAAACTGGGTAATAAAAACTAGGTTAGCCCCACATAATTGCAAAGTTGGCTTACGATTTCAGAACTAATTTTGCTTCCTTTTAGAAACACTGCACAGAGAAAACTTCCACAGGGAAACTAAACATTGATGACTAAGACAAAAATGACTCCAAAAAGTTAGATTCTAGATGTACAGAACTTTAGCAATCCCTGAAACATTTTTTTGCATACATTCTTCATTCTTAGGCATGTGCAAGAGTTATAAATAATAACAGTCAATCTCTTAATAATACCGAATCAGTTCTTTTGCTTTCTTTCTTTTTTTCTTTTTGGCTCACACCTGGGGATGCACAGGGGTTACTCCTGGCTCAGGCACTCAGGAATTACCCCTGGCGGTGCTTGGGGAACCATATGGGATGCTGGAAGTCATGTGCAAGGCAAACACCCTACCAGCTGTGCTATCACTCCAGCCCTATAGTTATTTTGATAAATATGAAAACTCTTAAGTGGCAAAAACGTTTCGACATTGTATTTTTCTATAAAGCAGTAAACAAAATAATGGTGCAGCATGCTCTAACAGCAGAAGCAGTTTACTATATAATTCACAAGAGTAAACCTTAAAATTGAGCTTCGGGTACAATGTGGACGATAATACCTCCTCCAGACCCATCTTCTGACCAAGAGCTTATGTAGGACGAAAATGTGATGACCGAGACATAACATTGGTATTTCCCCAATTTTCTCCAGTTGACATGGTGTTTTTCTGCTGAGTTTCTATTTGTTCAGTTCCTGGCTTTTTCTGTCAACCCATACAGAATTTGCAAGGCTAGGGTAAGAGCTAAAAATATTATAGGCATTTGTTTCTCTTGAAATTACCATTGTTACCATGAAAAATTTAAAATTTCACTGATTCTATATTAGCCTTTCTCACTATCACTTTGATCCTGCTATATTTTCTTTTGGGGGCAGATATTACAGATGCAAAGAGAAATCACTGTATCACTGTCATCCTGTTGTTCATCGACTTGCTATAGCGGGCGCCAGTAACGTCTCCATTCATCCTAGCCCTGAGATTTTAGCAGCCTCTCCTTACTCATACCTCCCAACAGTGCCTCACTGGAGGCTCTTTCAGGGTGAGAGGAATGAGACCCATCATTGTTACTGTTTTTGGCATATCGACTATGCCACGGGAGCTTGCCAGGCTCTGCCATGCAGGCAGGAGACTCTCGGTAATGAAGAGAAAAATAATTCAAATTTACAGAAATAACTGTACTAATAAACTATTAACTTTTAATTGTCAAATAAATGTGGAATTATTAAATAACTATAAATTAGGCAAATTATTTTTATTTATTTTTTATTTTTTTTAGGCAAATTATTTTTATGGCCCTCCATGTTTTGTTAATCTAAAAGTCAAATAATCTTAAAAAAAAGTCTCCTTTTCTCTTATGCCATGTTGTTTAAAGAAGGACAACAGAAAAAAATTGCAAAAAAGAAGTGACATTTCTCAATAGGCATTAAAATATAAGTTGCTTTTAAAAAGGAAAATTTGGAATGATTAATTGCCATATGATTCTAATCTATGAGAAAGGAAATTCAAATCTCTTAATACAATATAGTATAATGTCTAACCTCATTTACATATTGGAGCAAACAATATAAAATAAATTTGTTATATGCCTGCCAAGGGGGCAGTCAAGGGAATGGCAGAGACCCTGGGGACATTGGGACTGGTGCTGCAACTTTGTATGCCTGAAACAAATCTATTATGAACAGCCTTGTAAACCAGTGTCTTAATAAAAAAATTAATTAATTAAAAAATAAATGAAAAGGAAATTGTAGAAATAGCACTGGAATAAGAATGCAAATATACGCAGGAAATTGTTAAGTACAAGATGGGGCGAATAAACTTTTTTAAATAAGGAATTTTAAGTTTATTAGAAGAAAATATTTGCAATCCGATTCAAATATATGTTCCTCCTTTCATAATGAAAATTTCCCTTGTAGATCTTGACAGACTCCTCTTTCAGCATCAATCTAAAGTTAATAGACCAAAGATATATTTCAAACATGGACGACAAATGAATACAGATTTATTTGATTTGATTGTGCTGTGTTATTTCCACAAAAAATTTCTTAACCAATCTTTTCAGGTACAGTTAGTACAGCTACTGATTTTGTGAAGAGGAAAAAAAAATAACATGACCAGTATAAGATTCAGAATATGTACTCCTAAATATCTTTGATTTAAAAAAATCATACTCAACTTTTCTATATTGTCAATGTAGGGGTATGTATACATATATACACACATATGTATATATAATATATATTAATATTAGAATATAAACTTTTGTTTTTTCCCATTTGCTCCAGAATTTACTTCTAGGTAGATTTTCTCTCTCTCCCTGTACCTGGCTGTAATTCTGGAGCAAGTGGGACAAAACAAAGGTTTCTATTCTAATCCAGGTACTAAGGAGAGAGTTCTTAAAGCAACTTGTGAAAATTAGATGGTCTGAAACTAGCTGTTTGCTCTGTGTGTGTGTGTGTGTGTGTGTGTGTGTGTGTGTGTGTGTGTGTGTGTGTATCAAATGACCTTAGCTCCCTAGTTTGGAATAGTCCACATGCCAAGATCCTATCTTGGAAGTGCCTGGACACTGTCAGGAAGCCTAATCTTCACTATTCTCATATACATTTTATATTACAACAAAGTTTTGAAATAAACTTCTAAACTTAACCAGGGCTGAGTGATAGTGCAGTGGGTACAGTGGGTTGTCCTGCATGTGTAGGACCTGGATTCTATCCTTGGCACCCAAAGGGTTTCCCAATAGGCTAGAAGTGATCTCTGAGCCCAGCCAGGTGTGACCAAAAGCAAGCAAACAAATGAAGCAAAAAGCAAATAAACCTTAATCCATGTAAATTAGGAGAAGCATGATTCTTGCCATAAAGTATGTTACCAATTCTTAACAAACATGACATAACATACCTTTAATTTATAAACAAAAATATTTAGAAAAAAACCAATGGCTCTCTGAAAGGAGCGATTTCTGAGCAAAGAGCCAGGAGTAAGCCCTAAATACCCATTGGGTATAACTCATGAGCAAAAACAAAAAAAAAAATTTTTTTTGTCTCTGAAAGAAAAATAAAACTTTTTGAAAGGCTTAAAAAAGAAGTCACCATTTTTCAAATCAGCTTCCAACTTTGTTTAGAGCTCTATATACTGCATAGTTAACTGACATAAAATAGTACTAAAAACTTGGAATTTATGAGATAAAACTTAAGGAAGTGAAAATCCAGAAATAAATGTTTATGCACACATATAATGCCAAAACAAGAAAAACTACTGATTGCTGGTCATGTCAGGGACCTGTTACTGGTGTGTGTCCTGGTTTCTCAATTCTGGACAGAACAAAATTCCTCTAACAAAGAAGAATGCCTTGTAGCTTCCAATAATTAAAGTGCAAGCATTTCTATGTGATTCCTAAGACAAATACAGCATCAATGAATGAAACCAAGAGGTATCAATCAGTTTACATTTTAACACTAGCCACTAACAGTGAAAACCAACTAAGAAGAAGTAACTATATCTTTATTACAGGAGAGAAATAAAAAAAAAAAGGTATATAATAAGTGACTGAAATGATCTTTTGAAGTTCCACTCAATACTAAGATTCTATTACAGGGTTACTAAAAAGAAAATTCGTATTTCAAAACAAAAATTAGAGACAAACCTAGCAACATGCCACGGTTGGCAAAATTATCTTTAGAAATAACATCCAGGCCACACAGTTTTCACTACTTTAAAAAAAAGTAAAGTATTGAGAAAGATTGAGAAGAAGATTTCTCTAGTCTGAAATATAATTTGGAAGAATAGCAATTAGCAACCAGGTGGGTCTTTACACTTTTTCAGTAAAAGGAAGTCAAGCTTAACCTCACTAGTTAAAATGAAACTTAAAGTAAGACTGATTCATTTGCCCTTATCAATACAGAATAGGGCCTTAGAGATAGTACAGAACTTAAGGCACTGGCCTTGCATGCGACTGCAGCAGTGATGATGGTTAGAATCCCAGCACTGCAACTGGCTCCCCAGCAGAGCCAAGCTATGCCCTGACCACTGAGCCAGGGGTGGTCCCTCAATATAACAAAAAAGTAAGACAGAATATATTCTACACACATACGTAAGGATATATAAAATATGTGTGGTATGATACACACACACACACACACACACACACACACACACACACACACACTGGAAGAGATGCAAAGCTAAAGCTCTACAACATAGTGTTACAAAAACAACGCTATCTCAATTTATAAAGCATACAAGTATATTTTAATTGAGGACGGCTCAGGGTTACAGCATCTGACTAGCAATCATGAGGCCAAAGTTCAATCCAGGCACTGCCCAAGTGCCAAGCGGAATTCTGCTGGTAATACTGCTGGTGGTTCCCTAATGCGCCGATAAAATATGCAATTTCTGGGCACCACAACTAAGTGTGTGCAAGTACCACAACTATGGTGTGCAAATCCCTGGTGAATAACATAACTGAGTGTGTAACCAACCACAGGTGAGCACTGCAACTAAGAGTGTGAATACTACAACCACTATTTATGCCTGACCCCTAGCCACTGTGGCAGCACCAAAAACACAGGGACAGGGAGAAAATAAATTAAAAGAAAAGAAGAGTAAAAGAAAATTTAAAAGGCAAACATCTTATTAGAAAGTAAAAAGACTGTAAATATCAGGGTTACTGGGATGGAAAGTAATTTGGCGATGTCAAAAAAAATTCAAAATATAGCCTATAATCCAGTTGAATCAGAGACTGATATAGAATCCAGATGACCGAGATACACAGTATAAAATATATGTTGTATCAAAATAAAATTTTAATTGAGACCTCCTTTGTAACAGTTTGTGTCTTCTTACATGTTTCATAAAAAATGAAGTTCCCTTTACTCTAATTTACTTTTTACATTTCATTCTTTTTGAAGATGCATATTTCAACCTACTAGATTGATTTCATTATCTACTTTTTGGAAAATACTGTGTCCCCAAAACCTGTGGCAATAAAAGACAACATTACTACGGTTGTTTACCATGATAAAGAAAAAACTAACAATGCATATGTCCATCAATAGGCAGACAACTAAAAATGTATTATGAATCAGTTAAAGGATTAAATTAGGTATCTTTCTGTAATATGCATATATTTTAGAAATGTGACTGCAAAGAAAGAAGCAGAACAATAGTTTCAGAATGACATCACTCTTGTAGATTTCTAGCAATACATTTCATAATATGAATACACATATAAATTACAGAAATGGACTGAAGTGTGTGTGTGTATAATCTCAGAGTGGGAAGGGATACTGACATGGGAAAGACTAGTTAATGAAGTCTTTAGATCTGTATGTAATGTTTTGATTTTTAAAGATTTAAATGTTACTTGAGAAAATACTTGGAAGAGCAAGGAGTAGAAAGAATGAGTGGGAGTAGAGCTGACAAAGAATGAGATACATAGATGAGTAGGAACCACAGAGACATTATCCAACACTTAAATTAAGGGATTGGGGGGGGGGGAACTGCAAAAAAAGTAAAAACCATAAAAGCTACAGAAAGATTAGGGAGGTATGTAGCAACAGCTGGGGGGGGGTGGGGGGACTGGAGAGAGCAGGCAGTGGGCTGAAAAGACAGGAAGAAGAGGCCTAACAGCGGGTAAACTGATCCATTTCTCATTGGTGGTTCAACTGTATAAATAAAAGGGTGGCAGCTTAGTGGGAAAGTACTTAGCAACTGTTTACACAGACAACAGAAAGTGCCACTAGAGTGGCAAACTGAACTGTGCAAGGCCAATTAACCCTTTCACCTTGGTGTTTTATACCAGCTATCTTACTTACTGTGCTTCTGTTAGATTTACACTGATATGTGCGAAGACCAAATGCAATTATAAATCATTGTTACGTGTATTGATGAATTCTACAAATTCCATGAAGCACATCCATTTTATTTAATGTTCTGAATACTTCCTTTGCTCTTCTCATCTGGTTTTAATTAAGAAACACTTTAAAAGGAGGCGAAGTTATCCAGAAACTCAAACGACATATGTCCTTTATTAAACTATAAATTGATTACTATTCAAGTTTTTTTCTCTAATGGATACTTTTAGAGTTGGGGATATCTTGTTTCTTCTACATAAATTAGGAGAAAGTTAGGGGGGAGCAATATATTTAAATGGATAAAAATATAATTTGAAAATCCTAATTAACATTAAAGAGCTTAAAGAAAAATGTAGCCAGCTTCTGCATATGCACTTATATTTGTAATTTTTCACAAAATTTGCATCTTGAATGGTCACATGATTTTTAAAAATCTAATAATAGGCTTACTGTTATCAATATATTTTCTGATTCCATTATAGTTATGAATCTTCTTTAAGCTTTGTATTTGAGAGCAGAGACAAATCTTCTATATATTTCATAAAACCTAGAAAAACATTCTACACTAATAAATAGGGATGCAAACTGTGAAACATTAATATGTGTGAAAGGCCAAGCTTCAATGGGGCCAACAATAAAAGTTTGTAATTATGCAATTATAAGTTAAGGCAATTCAAATACATGTTTATTAACCTTAAAACTCTTTGGGGGAGCTGGAGAAATAGTACAGCATTTAGGACACCTATTTTGCACAAAGGTCACTGGGGTTGGACCCTGGCACCATATTTGGTCCCTTGCGCACCCCCACTACAATGAAGCCCTGAGCACAGCCAGATCTTCCTTCCCCACAATCAAACCCCTCCTTTTCCCATTATCCTTTGCTCCAATATTACCAATACTATCCCACTCTCAGCTAAAATTCCATGTCAGTCTTCTGTCATGTTATTATGGAATCTTGAGACCAATGGTTTTATTTTATTTTAAAAAAATACTAGTCAAGGGGCTTGAGCCATAGCACAAGCGGGTAGGGCGTTTGCCTTACATGCGGCCGACCCAGGTTTGATTCCCAGCATCCCATATGGTCTCCTGAGCACTGCCAGGAGTAATCCCTGAGCATCGCAAGGTGTGACCCAAAAAGCAAAAAATAAAATAAAATATACCAGTCAAGGGGCTGGAGTAATAGCATAGTGGATAGGGTGTTTGCCTTGCACGCGGCCAATCCGTGTTCAATCCCCAACATCCCATATGGTCCCCTGAGCTCCGCCAGGAGTAATTCCTGAGTGCAGAGCCAGGAGTAACCCCTGTGCATCGCCAGGTGTGATCCAAAAAGAAAAAAAATATACCAGTCAAATATCATGGTGAGAAACACACATAGAATTTTGTTGGTTTTGGGCCACACCAGGCTGTGCTCAGGGTTTACTCCTGGCTCTGCACTCGGGATCATACGTGGTACCAGGGTTTGAATCGAGTCGACCACGTGCAAGATAACCAGTTTACCCATTGCACTATTGCTCCCACCCCACACCCATAGAAAATTTGAGATGGGGTTTTAATAATATACACGGTCTAGTTTCTAAGCCAACAAAGGTCAATGCCAGTTCAAAAAGGTTACACCTGCCGTTTATGATCTAGGAACATTTCCCAGCTCAACTTTTCCTGGTGCTACCCAAAAGAGAAACAAATGAATTGTCTTTATCTTGCTACACAGCCTATTGATGTCTAAGGTTATATTAAAATCAGTGGAAAAAGAAAGAGAGCAGCTTTGTCTTTCTTCAAGTCTTTTCTTGAATGCAGGCCCCCCAAAACATTCCCCTAAGTTTTCTCTTCTCACACAGCAGCAAAAGTAACCAATCAAAACAGGCAGCATCAGGGCTAAAGATGAGCAACAGAAGAAAGGGAAATCTGCTCTTCTTAAAGGGACCGTGCATACTGATACTTCTGGGAGGTACACAGAGAATATGGTACATCTTCAGTCTGCTGAAATTCTGCTCTGACATATTCTCAAAGCACAAACAAATCCTAGTACTATCAAAGACAAGACAAAATCCAAGGTTTGATGTAGTGATTTTTTTTTGCCTTTTTTTTTTTCATTTTGGGTCACACCTGGCAATGTACAGGGGGCTCTGCACTCAGGAATTACTCCTGGCAGTGCTCAGGGGACCATATGGGAAGCTGAGAATCGAACCTGGGTTGGCTGTGTGCAAGGCAAACATCCTACCCACTGTGCTATTGCTCCAGCCCCTGTAGTGATTTTTTTTAAAAAAATGAAACTACAAAAATTTTCCTCCTACTTTGTTTCATGATGCATATGTTACAGGCATTCAATATTCCAACCCTAATCCCACCAACACTGTGACCTTCCCTCCATCATTGCTTCCATCTCCCAAATCACCCCTCAAGCATGCCCTCGTAGCAGGCCCGCAGTAATGTATTGTATATGCTTATTATCACTAACTGGGTAACGGAATTATAAAAAAAAATTCAAAAAAGAAAATTAGTGAAAATTGTTATTCCTCATCATGGGGACAATAAGTCCTGGTCTGAGGATTTACTAAGCTGCTGTTGCTAGCTGAGACTTCTCTGAAAGCTACAAAATTTTTCTAAATGAAAAGAAAAACCAAAATGATAGATATGCAAAGAAAATGTATTATTGCCTAGAAGTTGTAATAATAAGTAATTATTATTACTTCTCTAATGCAACTATTACCAGATTTTCTTCAGGAATTCATGTTCTTATTAGATAAACTACACTGTGAATCAGGATTAAAATTCTGAAGGAAAAAGGCTTTATAGAAATAGTAGTTATTAATTTAACCCACACAAGGGTTTATGTGGTTTTACAAAGTACAGACCTCTCTTCCTATTTCTCTTTTGGATACTCTAATATCTGCAGCCAATTTTGCACTTGAGTTTAGAATTGATAAGGGACTCAATGTCAGGAGCTAGTTGTCAATTACCATAATTTTTCCATATTAACTAAAGCATCTTAATACATTCCATATAAAAATCAGGAGATACAGATTTTAGGGCTGGTCCTGCATATAATTATCAATCTGGCCTCCACCTCACTACCTGATAATAAAGACTGATAACTAATCTTTTTCTCTCTTTTGGAAAGCTGTCAAATCACCTAACATAAAAATTATTTGAAAAATATACATAAATTTTTTAAATTTCTAAGTGTCAGGAGGGAAACATTCACAGACAAGTTACTTTTCTATATTATGACTATCAAATCAATATTTAGATGGCATTTAACTACAAAAGCTTAAAGAAAATTTTTTAGATAGGATGTTCACATTCTTTCAATATTGGAAAATTTGGTTACTTGGTATCTAGGAAAATATCACTAATTTTCTTCCTAAAGCTCTTCTATCTACCAAAGGTCCTTCTTCATTCTCTTCCTCATCAACCTAATATATATGGATAGTTTTTCCTTGACTCTTTTTAATAAGTAATACAATAATCAAGAACTATAAAATATAAAAGGCCACTAGAACCATACTTCCCTTCACCCAAAGAGGAGAATTTTAGAGAGGGAGACAACATACCACCTGTAAATTCTACAATAATTTCCTTTTTTTCTCTCTTTTTTAAAATTTAAACACTGTGATTCACCAAGCTGTTCAAAAGAGTTGCTTCAAGTGTACAATGTTCCAGCACTACCACACAATGTCCACCCAAATTTTCATTTTTTTGAAGGAAAATTTTGTAGTAGTCATACATTGATAAAGTAATTTATAGAATTCTGAAAGCCTCTCCTTTTAGTAAAATGGGAAAGTGAATTAGAAAATGAAAAGATGAACTCAGAATCTGGTGAGACAGGGGTCATCAACCTCTATGCTTGAAGAGCTTTCAGTGGAAGTAACACTGGCTAGCTGACAGGCTCCATGTTTACGGACAACATACGCAGTCCATCAACTGATTATATTTTGTCTTACAATGTTATTTCCTGTCTATAAAGAAAAGGAATCCTACCACATTCTTCCTTCAAAAATTCCATAAAACAGCACAGAGCTGGAAAATAATAGAGGAAGGATCTGTCAATATAATAAAGGTGTCTGGAATAAGCAGGTTCATAGACAAAGAAAATACATTAGTGATTTTTCAGAGACTGAGGGAAGGAAACTGTGAGTTTTAGTTTAATGGGCACAGATGGGATTCTGTTTGGGATGATGATGATGAACAAGTTCCAGAAATGGACACTGATGATGGCTGTACAATGCTATGACTGTTTCTAATGACAAAAAATTGTACACTTAAAAATGATTTAAGGGGCCAGAGTGAAAATACAGCAGATAGGGTGTTTGCCTTCCACGCAGCCAACCTGGGTTCAATTCCTAACATCCCATATGGTCCACTGGAAAAAAAAAAAGGATTCAAATGTTAACTTTTTGCTCTACATCACTAATCATCAGAGAGATGCAGATCAAAACAACCACGAGATACCACCTCACACCACAGAGACTAGCACACATCCAAAAGAACAAAAGCAACCGCTGTTGGAGAGGATGTGGGGAGAAAGGGACCCTCCTACACTGCTGGTGGGAATGCCAACTGGTTCGGCCCTTCTGGAAAACAATATGGACGATTCTCAAAAAATTAGATATTGAGCTCCCATTTGACCCAGCAATACCACTGCTGGGAATATATCCCAGAGAGGCAAAAAAGTATAATCGAAACAACATCTGCACATATATGTTCATCGCAGCACTATTTACAATAGCCAGAATCTGGAAAAAACCCGAATGCTCTAGAACGAATGACTGGTTGAGGAAACTTTGGTACATCTATACAATGGAATACTATGCAGCTGTCAGAAAAAAGGAGGTCATGAATTTTGTATTTAAGTGGATCGGCATGAAAAGTTTCATGCTGAGTGAAATGAGTCAGAAAGAGAGAGACAGACATAGAAAGATTGCACTCATCTATGGTATATAGAATAACAGAGTGGGAGACTAACACCCAAGAATTGTAGAAATAAGTACCAGGATGTTGACTCCATGGCTTGGAGGCTGGCCTCACATTCTGGGGAAAGGGCAACTCAGAGAAGGGATCACCAACTATAATGTAGTCGAAGGCCATGTGGGGGAAGGGAGTTGCGGGCTGAATGAGGGCTAGAGACTGAGCACAGTGGCCACTCAAACCTTTATTGCAAACCACAACAGCTAATTAGAGAGAGAGAACAGAAGGGAATGCCCTGCCACAGTGGCAGGGTGGGGTTGG
The DNA here is from genome assembly GCF_027595985.1 of Sorex araneus. Lineage (NCBI taxonomy): Eukaryota > Metazoa > Chordata > Mammalia > Eulipotyphla > Soricidae > Sorex > Sorex araneus. The sequence continues at coordinate 58,352,017 of NC_073310.1, read as the reverse complement.
GGGAGATGGGATTGGGGAGGGTGGGAGGGATGCTGGGTTTACTGGTGGTGGAGAATGGGCACTGGTGAAGGGATGGGTTCCCAAACTTTGTATGAGGGAAGCATAAGCACAAAAGTGTATAAATCTGTACATGTGCCCTCACGGTGATTCACTAATTAAAAATAAATAAATTAGTTAAAAAATGTTAACTTTTATATTATTTATATTTTATTTAAACTAAAAACAAACCAGAAGTAGTTAGCATATCAAACTGACATAAAAATTCTCAGAGTTTTGGGAAGCAGAAAAATATTTTAAGCAGTTATGGTACGAGCAGTTACTAAGAGGTAAAAAACATTTATGTAAGGAAAACTCTGAAGCAATGTAAAAATGTCAAAAGTAGTTTTCCATGGGTGTTTCAAATTTTCCATGGGTGTTTCAAAGTTTTATTTTATAAAAACTTTTAATAATGACAAAATCAAGCAAAAATAATGCATGTAAAGATAGTATATTACAATGAGTTACTTGTAACAGAAATCAGAAATTCCAAAAAATGATAGATCTTTTCATTTCAATTCTATGTGATTATTTCATACATCTTAAGAGCTTTCTTGTTAGATGCATATGCAATGAGCTTGGTGAACTGTCTTCTTTTTCCACTGTAAAATGTCACTTGTTCATAATATTTGTCTTCAAGATTATTTTACTTAATATTAGTATGGGTACTCTAGTTCTTTAGGAGTTACTACTTGCATCGTATATCCTTTTCCATTCAAGTTGTCTCTGAATCTAAAGGATGTCTTTTGTAGAAAATATACTCTGTGTGTGTGTGTTTTAATTCATCTTAACATTCTTTGTCTTTGAATATTACAGTTATTGATGTGATAAAATTTATAGCTGCCATTTAGTTTTTTCTATAAATCTCAGAGGTTTGTTTTGTTTTTTCATTTTTTGAGAGGGGTTCCTAAGCAGTGCTTAGAAGGCCACTCAGGGTAATACTCGACCAGGTTGTACAGGTCAAATGATTCAATGTTTGGGTTCTGTGTACTGGGGAGGATGGGGGGGGCATCATCAGGCCATCCTAGTCGTGTTCAGGGCCACCAGGATTATACTTAGGAACAATCAGAAGACCATGCAGTGATAGGCTGGATCTTGGGGTCCTCCACGTGCAAAGTGTGTGTTCTAGCCTTTGGGCTATATCAGATCTGTCTTCACTGACTTTTTAAAGTCATATAGTTATATCCCAGCATTCCATTTTACTTTATGAGAATTTTCAGTATATAAACTTTTAATTTTCTTAGTGATTGCTCTAAAGATTATTTATCTTACTCTGTCAAGATCTATTTCAGACTAATAACAAGCTAATTCTGGAGAGATGCAAATACATTTATACCATACAGAAATATTTCTTCAATTTTCCTTTGTGCTATCCTTATAAGACATAGTAACCTTGGTTCAACAAGCACTATTGTTTCATGTAATTGTTCTTTATTTTTAAATTAACTTATTTATATAATTGTTTTAGGAAGCCACATCTGGCAGCTTCAGGGCTTACTGCTGGTTCTGTGCTCACTCCTGGTGGGGCTAAAGGGACCATTTGTGATCACTTGTAACACTTGTCATTCCATTGTTTATCAATTTGCTTGAGCGGGCGCCAGTAATGTCTCCATTCATCTCTGTCACGTGCTAGCGTAGCTCAATGGCATTTGCTTGGTCCGGGAACACGAAGAGCATCAAACCGTTTGTTCAGGGTCTTGATGAAGAAGTCCAACCATCTCATAGGTGGGCGGCCAGGCGGTCTTTTGATGTCCATGGAATCCAGTCGATAACGGCTATAGTCCAGCGGTCATCTCTAAATCGCATTACATGTTCAGCCCATCTGATTTTCGATGCCTTGGCAAACAAGGCAGTGTCCTTGATCCTTGATCATCAACAAAGGTTGGAACTCCAGATTCCTCCTCTCACTTGAGTGAAATGTGATACTCCCAACATAGCTTTCAATTCCTCTTTGGGAGACCTGAATAGTGAATAGCGTTTTCATCCTGTTTCTGTAGGGCCCAGGTCTCTGAGGCATATGTTAGTGCAGGAAGAACGGTGGAGTCTAAAAGATGTGCCCAGAGCCGGAGGTTCTTTGTCCTCTTAACAATTTCTTTGATGCTCTTGAAGGCATTCCATGCCATTCTCTTCCTCTTGTGCAGTTCTGGTGCCAAGTCGTTAGTCATGTTGAGTTCTCGACCGAGATATACATAACTGCTGCATTCAGAGATGTTCGTTCCATTGAGAATAAATGGAACATCAGAAACTAGTCTGTTTCTCATGAACGTTGTCTTGGTGAGATTCAGTTGCAGTCTGACCTTTCCACACTCGTGGTCGAAGCTGGCCAGCATTTGTGCCGCTTGGCTAATGTTTGGTGTTATGAGAACGATGTCATTAGTGAAGTGGGGGTGGTGTAGTTGCCAACCATCTTCCTTCACTCCCATTCCTTCCCATTACAGTCGTCACATGATGTTCTTGAGGGTGGCACTGAAGAATTTCCGTGAAATGGTATCAACCCTGCTGAACCCCTCTCTTTACGTTGATAATCACTTCCTTGTAGAATGGTGAGATCCAGGTGGTGAAATCCACAATACTCGTGGGGGATCCTTATGTACTGAGTTTGAATAGGGCGCCCTGTTTGGCCGGGGCTTTGATGACCGCGTCAGTCTCAACAGAATCAAAGGCCTTCTTTAAATCAATGAACGTTAGACAGAGCAGCATCTTGAACTCTCACGAAATCTCAATGAGCTTGGTCACTGTGTGGATATGGTCTATCGAGCTGAATCCTTTTCGGAACCCAGCTTGCTCGCGTGGTTGTCCTTTGTCTAGTGTTCTGCCAATCCTATTCAGGATGACTCAAGTGAACAACTTGTAGATGACGGAAAACAGGCAGATCGGGCAATAGTTGCTGATGCTGTGGATGTCTCCCTTCTTATACAACAGAAGGGTTCTGCTGGTTTTCCACTGGGACAGAACTATTTGATACTGGGGATCAAAGCTGGGTAAGTTGCATGCAAGGCAAGCACCTTACCCACTGTACTCTTTTTGGCCACTGTAATTGATTATGTTTTCTTCTTATTATTATTTTTTTGCTTTTTGGGTCACACTCAGAGATGCATAGGAGTTATTCCTGGCTCTGCACTCAGCAATTACTCCTGGTGGTGCTTGGGGGACAACATAGGATACTGGGGATTGAACCCGGGTCGGCCACATGCTAGGCAAACGCCCTACCTACTGTACTATATACCTCCAGCCCCTGTAATTGATTTTTAATGAACTGAGAAAACAATATGCCATAATGTTTCATATCTATTTTTTTTCTGTTAGCTTTTCTTCCACGTAGACTCATATTTTCTTTCATTTTCTTTCATCATAAAGAACATCCTCTAGCATTTCGTGTAAGGCATATCTACTAGCAATGAATTCCTTTGACTTCTGTTTTCCTGGAAATGTTTTTCTTTTGCCTATATTTTTTCCTTTTGAAAGATAATTTCTTAGGATAAGAAGTTTTGATTATGTTTTCATATTTATATTTTTCTTTCAGTCCTTTAAATATGCCATCCCATTTTTGGGGGGGTCCATTATTTCTGATGAGGAGTCAGTTGCTAATCATATTGTTGTCATCCTGAACATAATTTAAAAGTTTTCAAGATTTTTTAATTAATATCTTACTTTCTATACATTTGTTATTTGCTTAAGTATGAATATCTATGTGTTTATTCAGCTTTTTGAATGTGTAATTTTAAAAATCAAATTTGATGGGTTTTGGTTTTGTGGGTTTTTTTTTCCCCCAAAAAAAATCTTTGTCTTTTTTGCTTCTCTTTTTCAGGGAATTTTATTAACCCATGTTTTCATGACTGGTGATGTTCTAGAGGTCTTTAAGTCTTTTTTTTTTTCAATGTTCCATTTTTTTCCCCTTTCGGTTTTATAAACTGAATGACTTCTACATCAATGCATGAATTTGACTGATACTTGTCATCTCATTTAGTAAAATTTCAACTACAGAAGTTTTACTTGGTTTTATTTTTGTTTTGTTTTTTATTTTGGATGCTAAAAGCTTTCTCCTGGCGGGCCCGACCATATAGGGTGCCAGGGATCAAATTGGTTGGTGATACACAAGGCAAGCACCCTACCTGCTACACTATCTTTCCAGCCACTACTTGTTTTTAAAAAGTCTATGGTTTTACTGATGTTCTCTCTTTGTCATTATACTTTAATATAAACATGATTTCCTTTATTTGTCTGGACATACTCATAACAACTTAGATGTTTTGTGTGCCAAGTATAACATGTGGACATATTTAATGAGTTTCTATTGACATTTTTCCCAAGTATGAATCACACTTTCTCGTTCCTTATATGTGGTGTAACTTTTTGTTGAAAACTGGGTATATCCAACAATAAGCTGGAATCTTAGATTCTGATTTCTGCCTTGAATTAGGACTTGTGTTCAATGTTTTCTTTTTCTCTGGTGACTTGGTCTTAAATTACTTCATGGAATTTGTCTTCTAAGTGATTTTAGGCTGCTGAAATCTGTGATCATATTTTCCTCTCGTTTTTAATCTTTATATATTGCCCCGTGTCAGAATCACTTAGTGACTGTCAACCATTGGTCAGAGGTTGTGCACAAACATACTGGCCAGTAAGGCTCCCGCTTTGGAGAGGCAGGGTGGGAAGTACTCCTGGCAGTACTAGGAAGTAGTTCCAGATGCGTTCCTGCTCAAGGCAACCAGGAACCACATCCAGCAGTATTGAGGCCAAGCAGTTTTGAGGACTGAACTTAAGGCCTCACACATGCAAGGCATGTGCTCTACTACTTTTCTTTTCTTTTTTTTTTTAATTTATTTTTTAATTGAGTCACTGTGAGAACAGTTACAGGGCTTTTAGGATCGAGTCTCAGTCATACTATGCTCAAACACCCATCCCTTCACCAGTGCACATGTTCCACCACCAATAACCCCAGCATACCCCCCTTCCCACTCCCCCTCTGCCTGTGTGGCAGATGATTTTCACTTTACTCTTTCCTTACTTTGATTACATTCAATTTTCGACAGGAAACTCACTATCATTATTTGGAGTTTTCCCCCCAACAGTCAGACCTGTCGGAATGGCATCATCAGACTGTATGTTTTCTATTGTTGATAACAAAGAGCATAAGATGTTACGTGGTCACGAAAGTGGCTGCCCAGATTTGGGATTCTGGTATTAAGTCCCTTGGCCTTTTCCCCCCTGGGCAGCATGTCCTTTGAGGCTCTTATTTTCTCGAGGACCTTCCTGTATCTCCTCTACATGTGCACAAGGTCTAAGAATGTGTGAATTGTTTAGCTAGGAGTGTGGGAATAGCTGTAAGATTACCCATCTTTAGGGTACATGACCCCTCGATAGTTCACCGCCTCATCGTGATGGGGGTGGCAATGGTGCCAACCAGCAAAGAGTGAACCAACGCAGGCAGATGCATATTTGTCAGCGTGCAGATCATTATAACATGCCAGCCTACCAAAAGCTTGCATTGACTGGGAGCACCTATAAGGGCGATTAGAGGCCACCATAAAAGCCTTTGTCCCTCTCAGAGTGCCCGGCAAGCTACCAAGGCAAGCCACACGGCAGAGTCTGGCAAACTACCAGTGGCGTATTCGATATGCAAAAACAGTAACAATAATGGGTCTCACTCCCCTGACCCTGAAAGAGCCCCCAATATGGCACCATTGGGAAGGACAAGCAAGGAGAGGCTGATAAATTTTTGTTGTTGCTGGAGCCCGCTTGAGCAAATCGATGATGACAAATGATACAAGTGTACATGAAGCCTTACAAAAAGGCAGCCTTCCTGTTCATCATGGATATGTGAGACCTTACCAAGGTCTGCAATGACTGTCATATCAGTGGACTTTCCTGTTAATTTTCCGACCACTCTGCTGAAAAACTGCTTCTTATATTGGAATAACAATCATAGACAGCTATGAAATTGACATATTCCATTTGTTTACCACTGAAATAGTACTCTTGAACTCAGGAACAAGAAAATTTTCTATACTTCTGGACAAATCAAGTCAACCTCATTCAGCAGGGAAGATAATGGTCTCTCAGCTTAACCTGTTCGGACTGAACTCCAAGAGCTGGGAGTGTGTGGGGATGGGTGGAATCTCAGGAAAAATGTTACAGATTCCCACTTACCTTACCTGAAGTTCACAAACATTTTTTATTAATAAGTCCACAGGTTTTCAATGCTTATTAGAGACTTTCACTGCAAATTTTTATTTTTATCAATTTTGTCAATGACATCAATCACTGTTCTAGGTGGAACAGATTCTCCAACACCTTACTCCATTACTCCTCCGTTACTCCTAAAGTCTTCACTATTGTCTCTCTCTCCCTCTTAAAAAAAAAGTATCCTCTAAACCAATCTTTCTCAGGGACCATATGGTTCCCTACAGGCCCCTCAAGGTAAGCCAAAAGAGCCCACACATAAAAATCCCATAAATTGTTTTTTTGTTTGTTTGTTTTTTAGGTCACACCTGGCGATGCTCAGGGTTACTCCTGGCTCTGTACTCAGGAATCAACCCTGGCGGTGCTCAGGGGACCATATGGGATGCTGGGAATCAAACCCGGGTCGGCCACTTGCAAGGCAAACGCCCTACCCACTGTGCTATTGTTCTAACCCCTCCAAAAATCACAAAAACTGGAATGGGGGCCCACAGCACAAGACTAAGGGTCAACTAGCATAATTGAGTATGGCGAGGTGGGAGAGTCACAGGAAGGAAACAAGGCTGGAAGAGACCACAACTGGAAAAGATTGAGAAACATTGCTCTAAATATAATCTTCAAGCATTTATTACATAACAAATCATTTAAAAATGTGAATTCAATATTTATATATGAATCTTACATACTTAATTCATTAACTTTTATATAGTTTGTTGCTGTGATAATACATGGTATAACTATATAAGAAAATATAATTTGGTTATTTTACTACACAGTGCACCACCAAACTCTAAGCACCATATTTAAAGAGTTATATATGGTATAATGTAGCTGGCTGTTCAGTAGTTTGTACAATATTGAATGACTGACATACAGTATATATAAAAGCATTCATAGGAGCAAAACAAAGATTAGAGGCACCAAACTATGATTTTACTTTCAAGATCTACTAGTTGGCTATCTCTGCTGAGAATAAAGGCTTGACTATCCTTTTGATAGATGATTCTTAAATAACAGGACACCGACATTTAAAATAACTTTATATGAAGCTTATAAAGAACATTCTAGGATCAAAACAGCTTTATAAGTACTTGAGGTACTTTCCTCTAACCAATCCCCATTCCAAACAAATATGAATAAGAAAATTTAAAAAGAGAAAATGATAGGGGGCTGGAGCAATAGCACAGCAGGTAGGGCGTTTGCCTTGCACGCGGCTGACCCGGGTTCAATTCCCAGCATCTCATATGGTCCCCTGAGCACTGCCGGGGTAATTCCTAAGCGCATGAGCCAGAAATAACCCCTGTGCATCATCGGGTGTGACCGGAAAAGCAAAAAAAAAAAAGAGAGATAGAGAAAAAACTTTAAATACAGCTATGATTTTTAAAAATATAGTTAAGACCTTGGTGGGGAAAAGCATTCAACCAGGAGGAGAATGCAATGCTGATAGATGGTCAAGTGCTATGTATGAAACCCTATCAGCAATAGCACTGTAAACCACAGCACAAAAACATATACAAAAACATTTTTACTGAGATACCATTAACACACAACAATTCTACCTGTTGTTTCCTCCCAAATATCACTACTGTTGTGGAACAAATAATTATTTCCATTGTGTATCTTTTTTATCAAGGCATTTCACATGCACAAAAATAACTTACAGGGGGTATATATTCAGATGTAATCCTGAAGAAGAATGCAAATGAAGTTGAAAGTAGCTATAAGAATCATGATTTGGGCTTTACATAAGAATTAAATTTCCACTGGGTACTTATTATCCCCAAACTGAACAGGTTGTCTAATAATCCCCATTGTTATAAATAACACAGACTGGATAACCATTTGCTGTGAAGAGATTACAATATGGGGGAAGAGATGTTGATCAGATATCTTCTTGGTTCTTTTTTGTTTTGGGGTCACCTTGGCAATACTTGGGGACTATTGCCCAGGGTTCACTCCTGATGGTGCTTGGAGACAACTGGTTCTTTTTTTTTTTTTTTTTTTGCTTTTTGGGTCACACCTGGCGATGCACAGGGGTTACTCCTGGCTCTGCACTCAGGAATTACTCCTGGCGGTGCTCAGGGGACCATATGGGATGCTGGGAATCGAACCCGGGTTGGCCGCGTGCAAGGCAAACCCCCTACCCGCTGTGCTATCGTTCCAGCTCCCGACAACTGGTTCTTTAACTTTTGTTTTTATCCTTTAACATATAATTTTAACTGTCTGATCCCTGAGCATTTTCTTTCTTGTACTAGGACTATTTAAGACAATAGCCAGATATGAAAATCAAGGAGGAGCCGGAGAGATAGCTCAGTGAACTAAAGCACACTTTGCATGCTGGATGCCCTGGTTCAATCCTCAGCAGCATATGGTCCCCTCACCACTGACAGGAACAACCCCCTAGCAGACAGCCAGAAGAAGCCCCTGAGAACCACTGTCTAAGGTTAGGGGGAAAAATCATATATATTAAGATCTACTTCTTTTTCTCATTCGCTTGTGAAATTCCAAAAGGCAAAGGCAAAAAAGATTGATATTAGTCTAAAGGGGAAGTTACACATATTGGGAGCTATGGGGAGGTGGCAGAGAAGACTAGTGAAATAAAAATGGCTATGAAATATCTGGTGTAAGTAACAAAGGGCCAAAAGATTGCTATATAGATAGAATTGCATTTGAAATCTCCTTTAAAAGTCATTTAATTAAAAAGAAGGTATGGGGCTGGAGAGATAGTACAACAGGTAAAGTGCCTGACTTGCACAGTTGGCCAGGACTAGATCCCTGGCACCCCATATATCATCCCTGTATCCCACAAGGAGTGATCCCTAAATACAGACCCAGAAATAAGCCCTGGGCACAGTCAGCGTGGCCAACCCTCCCCCACAAAAAAGGAAAAGGATACTATAAAAATCAAACAGATGACAGTAGAGAATAGTGAATATTTCATAGCTACTAACGTATGAGTTTCAGAATAAATATAGAGAACAGGCAACCTCAAAGTTAAAATTACAAAGTAACAACACTAGTGATTTCTTGATCAAGATATCACTAAAAACCTATTATATTATTTATAACACCTAAAAGAATTATAAAATATAAAAGGCATTTGCTGCTGTATGGATAAAAGCAGTTTACTCATGCTGAATAAAATCAATCAGAAGGAGAGGGACAGATACAAAATGATCTCATTCATTCATACGTGGAATATAAGAAACATAGCATAATAAGGGAATAACTAATGGCCAAACGCAATAGAATCTTCGAACTGGTCTACCAGCTAATCGAACTGAGATTACCGTGTGTGTGTGTGTGTGTGTGTGTGTGTGTGTGTGTGTGTGTGTGTGTGTGTTGGGAGGGGTGGGGGGTTCTACAGGGGAAGAGTACAGATGGAAGGGGACCTTGGGATAATGATAGAGGGAAGTGGATACTCTGGTGGAGGCTGTGTGCTGGAACACAGAATGTGTAAAACCTTATAATAAACAGTATTGAAAATCACAATGCCACAAATAAAATTTAAATATGTATATATTTAAATAAATGTCAGGCAAATAGACAAAAGTAATGACCAATTTAAACTGAGTATTTGAAAACATCCTTAGCAAACAGACCTATAAAATGAAAACTACAATGCATAAAAAAAAAATCTGAACTACAAAATGTTTCCATGAAAAAATAGAAAATGTACTCAATCATTTTCTTTGAAAATACTGATACATCTTACAACACAGAAATGTTGATTTTAATTCTCTAGGCTCTGAGTGCAGAGTCAGGAGAAAGCCCTGAGTACAGCTGGGTATATTAAAAAAAAAAATTAGTTTAGCTCTTTTGGTTTTGGTTTGGGGCTACACCAAGCAGTGCTCAGGGCTTACTCCTGGTTCTGTGCTCAGGTTCTACTCCTGCGAGGCTCGGGGCATACGGTAGCAGGGACTGAACCTCATCAGCCACATGCATGGTAAGTTCTTAGGCACTGCATTATTTCTCCAGTTCTCAACCTGTTTTAATGTGGTTTCTAGAAAATATTTAAGTATCTATGAACTTACAGTATTTAGATTATATGTATATACATTATGATATGTATACTGCTCTGTCCTGCTTTAAGGATTCAATGATTCAAAAAACCTATCATCTGCGAGAAACCAAGAAATGTCAGAATTTGCGAGCCAATAGGGTCTTGTCTCAGAGTGCTGGTTCGGATAACTGGTTTAGATAACTCAGAATTTGTATAAAGCTCTATATTCCAAAATCATTTGTATTCTCTTTACACAGAGGATTGCTCCTTTTAAAAGGAGTCCTCTGAGTTACTGCAAACTCTGCTAGCGTTGAATGGTCATTCTGTCACCCAGAGTAAGTGATCAAGTAATTTAAGGATACCAATTCATTGAAGTCTTCTTGATACCTTTTAGATCTAGATGTTTCATCAATATATCAACTGCTTTTGTTTCTATAAATGCTAACTAAAGATCTTTAGTATGAGATTTGTGTGATAAGCTAATTTTATCAGACAGAGCATCTGTGAATGTTTACATCTTTCTATGGAGGGTTATGAGATTTCCCTTGGGAGAAAACATCACAGCTGCATGCTTTCACAGCGCTTTCCAACCTCTGTCATACTATGGCATTTCACAGAAAATTTTATCTGTAGGACGCTGAAGGAAACTGTTCAGGTTGCTCAAGACAGGACAGGGAATCACTAGCTCAGCATACTTACTTGTAGTGTAACGCTGGGTAGCATGCTTTTAAAGGAGGTGCAAAACACTGCATGAAAAAGTCTCTGATTCGTATTTTATTTTCACGTGACTCATTTTGATCTTACTTATGCCTACAGTTGTGAAAATACAATTCAACATCTTTAATGGCAATGTCCAAAGAAGGCCACAAGATGGAGATATTACTCCATTATAATTTACATTTAGATGGCTGCATTTCTTTGTGTACATTTACCTCTCTGTTCCCTACTTTCTTCTTCAGGGCATGCTCAGCTACTACAGTATCTCTTAACATTTACTCTGGTTCCACTGTCAGCTTACTTTAACTACATTTCTTAAATAGAAATATTACGAAACACTTCTATGATGCACTAAAAGCAGGAAGAAAATGGAATCTCCTAGCTCAATATTCTACAACTTCTTTGGAACTCTTTTTATTTTATTTTATTTTATTTTTTCCTGACAGGCAAAAAAATACTGAAATTTCTTTTCTACCTGGGTACAGGCTAGCTGAGGTAGTAGATTACATACCAACATGTGTGAGGCACTGAGTTCCAGCCCTATCACCTTTAGGAGTGTATCCTGTTCCCACTACCTCCCCGACCCTGCACTATTACTGGGTATGGCCCACTGAAACACATTATGTTGCTTTATAAAACTATAGATTTACTTCATTTTCACATTGTTTAAAACTCCTCCAGATCCTCAAATCACTGTATGAGCTTTACCTGAAATTTATATTCTCATCTCTTTATGAATCCAAACTGCACTTAGCAAGGCTTGCTCACTCAATTTTGCTACCAAAAGATTGTAAGAAATCAAATGATTATAGATATCATCTCCAAATGATTATAGATACAAGAAATCAAGTCAGGGGCTAGAGTGATAGTACAGTGGTTAGGGTGTTTGCCTTGCATGCAGCTGACGCAGGTTTGTTCCCAGACATCCCGTATGATGGCCCAAGCCACACCAGGAGTAAGCCCTGAGGGAACAGAGCTAGGCGTAAGCCCCGGGCATTGCCTGGTGTACATACCAGCCCCCATCAATAATAATAATAATAATAAATCTAATCATCTCAAAATTTTTATTATTGAGGATAATTTGCCGAAAATGCAGGCAGGCTTTGAAGGCAATGCAAAATAAGTTCCAACTGAGGCCAGAGCTATAGAAGAGCAGGTAGGGTGCTTGCTTTGCACATGGCCAACTCGGGTTCATTCCCCAGTATTCCATATTATCCCTTGAACACTGCCAGAAGTAATTCCTGAGTGCAGCGCCAGAAGTAACCCCTGAGCATGTCCAGGTGTAATCCCTTCCCCCAATAAAAGAAAAAAAAAAGTTCCAACAGTGTTTTGAGAGATGTCAGCATTGTCAGTAACATGTGTACCTCTCCATAATAACTGTCAAGAGCAATCTAACTTACTCTGTTAAACTTCTATACTTCCAAAAATATAAAAAGTCACATTAATTCTACATGTAATTATTAGAGTATAGTAATCATATGAACCTTATCAAATCTAAACTAAAATGCTTTAAGCAAAAAAAGTCTATTTCCAACCATAGGTAATGGGCTTATACAAAAAGTACTGTAAGAGATATAATTAAGTACAAGTAAAATCAATTTCCAGTGACCTTACTTTATACAGACATTTTAACTTCTAATGAAATTTAATCAAGTACTAACCCAAAATATTTAAAAAGAAAAAAGAATCTAATTTTTTAAAAAAATCAAACTAGGGGCTGGAGCAATAGCACAGTGGGTAGGGCATTTGCCTTGCATGCGGCCGACCCGGGTTCGATTCCCAGTATCCCATATGGTCCCCTGAGCACCGCCAGGGGTGATTCCTGAGTGCAGAGCCAGGAGTAGCCCCTGTGCATCTCCGGGTGTGACCCAAAAAGAAAAAAAAAATCAAACTAAACTTTAAAAAAATCTGTTAATTGCAAAATAATATTTGCAATTGTGTTTTTATTCTAAAATACCCCAGAAGATTTTTAATAAAAAACTCAGTTTGGTCATGGAATAATTTCCTTAACCTGATCTATTTTATTTTGTTTTTGGGTCATACCCAGCTGTGCTCTCACTTACACATCTGCTCTATGCGTAGGCATCACTCTGGGTGAGCTTAAGGGACCACCTAGGGCACCAGAGGTCAAAACTGGGTTGGTGCATGCAAGGCAAGAAACTTATCTACTTATCCCTCTGGACCTGACTTGATCCATTTTAATGGTATAAGGTCATTATGGACTGACTTAAAAATCTCCCTCTCTTAGCAGACATATATATATGGCCCTAGGATTTCCCTATGGTATATTCTGATCTTCCCAGTAAGTGACAATAATGAACTTTCCAGTCTTAACTCCTCTGACTACTGATCATATCTCTGTAGAGTCTCATGTCATCTTTCAAAATTTTTATGCCTTAGTTGAATGTATTTCAGGATGTGTTCAGCTCCCTTTCTGAATTCTAGTGCTTGCTGCACTGTCATTTTTATGTAGTTATATATGATAAACACTTTAATTCTAAATCTTAGACTTTTAACTTTAATATCTCATTCAAATTCTATCACCTAACAGATACACTTTATGCCTTCCTCATTGATACTAAAATGGGCATCAAATAATTAAATATAATTTTACAGTCACATAAAATTTAACCAGATATGTAGATTGTGTCAAGGTCTTGTTTTTGCAACATGACTGGTAATACAGGAGATTCCAGATGCTTTATGACAGTATTCAAACACCCATGATATTAATTTAACATAGAGGAGGATAGAAATAAAATTAAAATTACGTATTAAATTTTGAAGTCTCAATGACAACTTTAGACCCCAAATTTCAGAAATTTATCTCAAAAAGCTTAACATTTAATTCTTAGTATATTTGAGTGCTACTTACAACAAGATAATCATTTTTTATTCATTCGTGTAAGACTCTAGTCTTACACAAATGAATTAGTGTAACTTTCTCCAATAAAGTAAAATAAAAGATATGATTTTCATTATAAAATGGCTGATGGCAGTGTTTCCCAAAGTGGGTGACACTGACCTGGATAATGGGGCTGGCAGTAGCCTCAGATGAAGTTGTGTATTGCTTTTTGTGATCTGTTTGACGAGATTTCCAGGGGAGCAGGAAGCAATTTTTCTTTCTGAGTAGGGAGGGTTAAGTCTCTGGTCTAGGGACTGTTTCTCTTAATGAGAAAGTGTGTTTTCACTGTGACTCCTTCCATCTCTGCACACCACTTGACAAGAAAGGCTTTGGAATTTGCAACTCTAAGTGAAATTAGTATCACTACTACCCAAGCGAACCCTGTAATTCCTGACTTAGAAAAAGATCCCTAAAACCTTATAGTAGAGGTATATGGAATAAGTGGTTCATTGATAAAAATTAGATACATAAATAACAAAGTTGAGAAAAGGCTTATCACAGAGGCAACATTTTATCAAACTTTGCATCAGTGTTACTAACAACTTGTTACATAAGTTTTCCTCTCATCATTCAAGGCTAGCATCTAACCTCTCCCTTCTTTTTTTTTTGCTTTTTGGGTCACACCCAATGATGCACAGGGGTCACTCCTGGCTCTGTGCTCAGGAATTACCCCTGATGGTGCTCAGGGGACCATATGGGATGCTGGGAATCGAATCTGGGTCGGCTGCATGCAAGGCAAATGCCCTACCTGCTGTGCTATCGCTCCAGCCCCTAACCTCTCCCTTCTAACTTCTATACTGCCTTCTCAACACTGAATAAAACAATTTTGAAATCCATCATTTAACACCCAGTCACTGTATAACATGATGACCTATGAGAATTTATGGACTATATCCTTAAGAATAACTTTTATAAGAGGCCAACTCCAATTTCCACTTCAATGATGTATCTAAATATTTATCTTAGTATTTGTGAACTATGAAAGTCAAAATATTGGGGCTGGAGTGATAGCACAGCAGGTAGGGTGTTTGCCTTGCATGCAGTTGACCCGGGTTCGATTCCTAGCATCCCATATGGTCCCCTGAGCACGCTACGAGTAACTCCTGAGTGCATAAGCCAGGACTGACCCCTGTGCATCACTAGGTGTGACCCAAAAAGCAAAAAAAAAAAAAAACAACAAAAAGTAAAAATATTTTAGGAATATTTTCATAATCATTGTAAGAAAAAAATTCACAACTACCTAAAAGGAAAAATAAAATAATACTAGATGGATTCCTGTTCCACCATGTACAGATTATGTGGCAAATTTTCACGATAAATTTGATTTTTTCTATAAATATGATGTAATAAACCACTCAATAATGACAAAAAGTAGTATACAATGAAACATCTGTTTAATTCTATTTTTAATAATGATATGCCTACATCAAATATAAATGACTAGAAGTTTATCTGCAATTCAGGGAGTATATTATTTGCATTTTGTTCTTGTTTTGGGGCCATACCCGGCTGTGCTAAGGGCTTACTCCTTGCTCTGTGCTCAGGGTCACTCATGGTGGACTGGGAGACTGGATTATGTGTGCTGTGAAGCAAACGTGGGTCGGCCACGTGCAAGGCAAGTGCTGCCCCCTTGTACTTCTTCCCAGCCCAATCTCAGGTTTCGGATCCCTCTAAATGAACAAACCACTTTAGATTTTACAATGAAAAGGGGAGACTAGTATTATAAGACAAGCGTGGTGGAATCCCCCCTGGTTTGCTGAGATCACTGACTACTGGTTCCCCAGTCATCGACTATGAACAGATCCTCATTTTCTTTTTCTTTCTGGGTCATACATGGCAATGCTCAGGAGTTACTTCTGGCTCTGTCCTCAGAAATCACTCCAGGCGGTTCTTGGAGGACCATATGGGATGCGGAATGCCAGGAATGGAACCCAAGGCAAATGTCCTCCCCACTATATTTGACATTTTTTTCCATCTAAAAATCCTGAGAGCACACAGAAGTCAGACAGGTAGAAATCATACCACACCTTTATTGTTTGTGAAGTTGTCGGATAAGTTACATTAGATGTAGGGACCGTTGATTTTTTAGCAAGTTTTACACTCTGTGCTCTAGTGTAGATTTCAAGCAGCCTTAAGAGAAAAGACAGCAAGCTCAAGAGAAAGTTAGGTCAGGATATTTACCTCACAGAGAAGCATGAGTTCCCAGTTTAAAACTGTTTTGATTGATTAGTTCTCCTCAATCAAGCAAAACAGGCCATGGGCAATCTTTCACCAACAAGGTAATTCACTGCTCAATGGACAAATGTAAGCAATGCATCAAAAGATCAGCTCTGTTTCTTTAGGGAAATCTCTGACAAACAACAGATATAGGAAGAGTAGGCAATAACTGTCCTTCCTTTACACAGGCTGATATTCTGTACATTTTATAAACTCCTTGTATTCGAAATACAAAAACAGCTTAAAAGATTAATTCCAATGTGATATCTAAAATCCAAATATCTTATAAGCATTTACTAATAGCTTTTCTTCTGTTTACCAAGATTCAACACTTATTTGAACAAAGGGATGAAGTTATTAATACCCTGCAATTTATGAAAACTTAGCTTGTCACAATTTCAGTGGACAACTGTCTTAATGAATAGAATCGATATTGTTGGCTAGGACACATATGCAAAGTATAAGGATGTCATGGCTGCAAAAGATAATTTTTTAAAAAAAAATAATGAGTTGCCATTCCATGAATACAGATATCTAAGGAATGGGAGCTGTTAGAGGAAGTGTAAATATGGCATGAGGAGCTAGAATTTAAGTTACTAGTGAAAGGTATTTCAGAATCTTCCCAATCCCCCAATCTTATCTTCTACCCTATCTTCTCTGAAAAGACACAGTAACCAAATTAGAATATCATGTAAACAATTAGAGTAATTCTTAAACAGGTTGAAGGTCTGATGTAGCATCTCTATAAATGCCACCCCTAAAGACCTACAGAATCCTTTCCAAGAATTAAACCAACCGGAAACCTTAAAAATACACCAGAAGGAATTTCTTTACTGTATCAGACTCTAAAGGTGAACTAAGAATATAGCTCTTAAAGGTCAGGAGAGATAGCACAGGACATTGAAACACTTGCCTAGCACACAGTCAACCTGGGTTCGATTCCTGATGCGATATATAGTCTTCAAGCACTGCCAAGAGTGATCCCTAAGCATAGAGCCAGGGGTAAGCCTTGAATTCCACAGGGTATAACCCCAAATACACATATTATCTATGTAATATATATGTATATATGTATATGCATTATATATGTGTGTACATACATGTATATATATGTGTGTGTATATATATATATATATATTTTTTTTAAGTTTTAAGACTTAAAACCAAGTTCCCGGAAGAGAGTGATGCAGAGTCTCTTGCCCGTGCACCTGGCTGTCCTCCCCGGGGCCCCTCGGAGGGGGTGGGCTTCAGCTTCCCTCCCCACCCCGAGCAGAACTCCTGAGGCCAAAGACCTCTGAAGCCTAGCCACAGCCATGCTCAAGGCCCCTCTCCACACATTTGGATGAGCCTCACACATGAAGGTACCGGAAGAGGAACCCAGGTATGTGGGACCTGGGGCTGAGACCTCCAAGCCTGCTTAGATTGGGACTGGGCCTCTTCCACCCAGACGCCCCATTTTCCAGTAGCTAGGCGGTCACATCCAGAAACTATCCCCAGTGCTGTGTAATCCCACCAATGGTAAACATCCAGAAACTATAACACCAAGCTCCCGGAAGCTTATAGACATCTTATAGCCTACTTCTCCCTCTGGGAGAACCTGGCAAGCTACCAAGAGTTTTCTGCCCACATGGGAGAGCCTCGCAAACTCCCCATAGTGTATTCATATGCCAAAACCAGTAACACTGATGGGACTCATTCCCCTGACCCTGAAAAAGCCTCCAATGCGGCATCATTGGGAAGGACGAGTAAAGAGAGGCTTCTAAGAGCTCAGAGCTAGGACGAATGGAGACATTACTGAGACTGCTCGAGAAATTCTACGATCAACAGAATGATGATATATATATATATATATATATATAAAACATTTGAATAGCAATGTTTAAGGAACTACTTACTCATTTGGGGAATTACTGTCTAGTTTTGGTTACCATATTTATATATTTTCATTCAGTGAATATTTCAGTGTTTATTTTGTGCCTAATTATAAAGTAAATAAAGATACTATCTGTACTAAAAATGAGTCAACAACTTCAGGCTCAACTCTCAGCAACGCATGTTTATAAAATTAGCAAACACTGAGACAGAAACATTGAACGCCATTGAATATGGCCCCAAAACAAAAACAAAATAAGGATTGGGGATTTGACAGAGAGGCAGAGCCCATGTCACCCAGGTGTGATGCCCTGGATCTGATCCTTGCCACTGAAAAATGAATAACACAGAAGGTTTCTAAGATAGGAAGTTTAATCCTTTCAAGTCCTACAAGTCATTCATTTCTATTCCAATGATAAAATATAGAGAGTGACTGAATTATCTTAGGTCTGGTGGATAAGAGATAATGTATCTTTAGGTCATTATCATTCTGGTTTCTAGTTTGAAGTATGAAAATCTCAAAATAGTTTTCCAAATTAAACTGAGTCTAATTCTTTTCCTTTGTTCTCGCTTAAGTTCAATTTTCTTACCAGACTAAGTTTTATCTCTTCACTCTATTCCAATGAGATTTCCATGCTGCTAGAGTTGAGTCAATTCTCATAAATCATTTGAATTATCATCAACTTTTAACCCAGCTGAGTGTTTCACTCTTTAAAAAGTACTTTCCTTAACATGGGCCAGGAGCACTGGCCCATGGTTGGAAGCTTGCCACAAATTGAGTGTGTGTGTGATGGGGAGAATAGGGTTGGGAGGGTGGGTGTTGGTGAGGTAGGCAGTTAGGACAGAGAAGGGACCACAATGATAGTTGGAAATAATAACTCTGGACAAGAACTGAGTGCTGAAAGGAAGTGAAGTGATATACATGATACCCTTTCAGTACCTGTGTTACCAACTATAATGCCTGAGGGAGACTGGGAAGGGGGTAAGGCAGCAGGGAAAGGGGAAAACAGTTGTGGGAAATGTACACTGGTGGGTAGATGGATGTTGGAACATTGTATGACTGAAATCCAACCACAAACAACTTTACAACTGTGTATCTCACTGTGATAAATACATTAAAAACTTTTCTCATTTGATTTGAAAGAGACATCCTTTTTTTGATTTACCTCCTACTTCACTAGCTATTCCTTCTTCATCTCCTTTGCTGTTTCCTCCTCTTTGCTGGTACCTGTCTTTTTTTTTTTTTTTTTTTTTTTTTTTTTTTGCTTTTTGGGTCACACCCAGCGATGCTCAGGGGTTACTCCTGGCTTTGCACTCAGGAGTTACTCCTGGCGGTGCTTGGGGGACCATATGGGATGCCGGGGATCGAACCCGGGTCGGCCGAGTGCAAGGCAAACGCCCTACCCGCTGTGCTATCGCTCCGGCCCTGGTACCTGTCTTAAAGTTTGGATAAACCCCTCTTTTCTCTTACTTTCATTTTCCTGAACATACTTAGTTTTGTGGCTTCAAAATATCTTCGAAGTATCTGGGGGAATTCATATCTATAACCCAAAGCTTTTCCTTGTAACTTCGGATTTGTGTAACTAATTTCCTTTATGCCAGCTCCACCTGAAAGTGTAATGGCCTCAAAATTAGCATGACCATAATCAAATTCCTAATTTCCCCCAAACAACCCTGCTGATTTCAGGCTGCTTTAGTTCACTGTGTGGCAACTATTGGGGCTGGAGTGATAGCACAGCGGGTAGGGTGTTTGCTTTGCACGCAGCCAACCCGTGTTCGAATCCCAGCATCCCATATGGTCCCCTGAGCACAGCCAGGAGTAATTCCTGAGTGCAAAGCCAGGAGTAACCCCTGTGCATCGCCGGGTGTGACCCAAAAAGCAAAAAACAAAAACAAAAACATTGTGTGGCAACTAGAATTAGACAAATTATTTCAGTTACGTCAGTTACTGAGACCAAAGGTTTTACAATTACCTTACTTAAATTATTAGTAAAATCCTATCAGTTCTCTGTTCAATTTAATCCAGAATTTCACCACTTTGTTCTACCTAGATCCATTCCACAATTCTACACAACGATCGCTCTAAGAAACTAATGGTTTACGTACATATGTCCTCAACATAAAAGAAGTGATCATTCAGACAGAGTACAGCAGGTAAGGTGCTAGCTTGCCTTATAAGCAGCCAGCCCTGGTTCAATTCCCATAGCACCATCAGGAGTTACCTCTGAATGCAGAGATAAGCCCTGAGCACTGGCAGGTGTGACCCCCCAAAAAACAAAACAAAACAACAACCAAATGATCATTCTGAAACTTAAGTCAAATCAGTACTTATACTCACCACCCAGTACATCCAACTGGATCCCCAACATCCTGGTAAGAACCAAAGTCCTTATGGCAGCTTCTATAGCTATACACGAGCTTGCCTTGATATCCAGGACTCTGATTTTATCTTCTCTTGTTCATTTGATGGGCTCTAGCTATACAGGCTGCTTCATTATTCTTCTACTCTACACAATTCTGTCTCAGACCTTCATTAAATGCTTTCTCCCTGCGTGCATCTCCCCTACTTCCTTTAGAGGTTTTTGCTGACCATCAGACCTTTATATTTGTTTGGTGATTTAGTGTTTACCATTACCTAAATATAAGTTTCTTGGTGTCAAAACTTATTTTGTACAACAGTGAACACCTTACATTTAAAATTTAGTAGACACAAACATATTTCGGTTGACTGAATAATAACAAAATTGATGAGGGTCTAGAACTAGGTTACCTATTTCATCTGACCTCTCATACCCTGACTAGTCATCCAAAAAACTGATTGGCTTCAAAGAGGGCCGGCTCTTGCTTTCAGGGACAGGGGGTTTAGTCAAAGTCTCAGGCTGGCCGCTGAGACCCCCAACATGGCATGAAAGACTTTGAAACAGGCTGTATTGGTGTTGGAGAGACAGGTACAGTGGATAAAGTGCTTATCATGTGCACCGCTGATTTAGGTTGGATCCCAGGCACTGCAACAGGTCCTCCAACACGGCCACGAGTGATCCCCGAGTAAGAGTCAGCAGAGCTAAGAGTGATCCCTGAACATGGCTGTGTATTGGCAAAAACAAAACAAAACAAAAACAAAAACGGGCTGTATTTAAGGCATTTTACCTACCACTCAGCTGACACTGGTATCAACCCAGGAACTGCACATGGTCGCCTGAGAACAGCCAGGAATAACCTCTGAGCACAGAGTCAGGAGTAAGTAGCCTTCAAGGACCACTGGTGTAGCCCAAACCCCATGCCACAGAAACAGGCTATATTTGTCTCTATCAAATTCTTGGTCCCTGAAAATATTCCAAAGCTTGATTCCAAAGAGTCAAAGTTATATTAAAATTTTTTTTTCTTTTTAAGGAAAAAAAGAAAGAAATCATCCCAATTAGTTTCTCTGTTTAAACAAAAACTCTTTGGGAAGTCTTTCCAATTTTAACATAATTGGCTGGTTTTTAAATTCTATATCCATATAAAAATCTTGCTGTCTTTAAACATACTCTTAAATGTTCTGGCTGTTCATACGGATTAATTCTACAAATTAAATTGCATTAAATTATAAAAAAAAATTCTGTGAGCAGTCACATGCAAAACTAGATTACATGATTTAAATTTTGCACTTATGCTAACTTTCTGTATTCTCTGATGGGGGCAAAATTTTGCAGGAATAACCAGAGAGCATCTTCAAGATCTTTCCGTAGGTTATATAGCAGACTCTTCAGCTATATAATTTAATCAACCATGACAAATTCTAACACTCTCTAAACTAAAGGGTTTTTTTTTTTCTTTTTTGGGTTACACCTGGCTCTGCACTCAGGAATCACCCATGGCGGTGCTCAGGGGACCATATGGGATGCTGGGAATCGAACCTATGTCGACCGCGTGTAAAGCAAATGCCCTACCCGCTGTGCTATTGCTCCAGCCCCTAAACTAAAGACATTTTTAAAAGTTAGTCTTCACAGTTATAGCTGTTATTTTTATGCCCACAATCATAACTTGAAAAACATATTTTGCCATTATGGCAGGAATTGGTGAAGATGGTGAATACAGACTGTTACTACAGAATTGCTTTCTAAGTATTAAATACTTGATAACCCTTATGGAAATTTAATTCATTAAAATTATGGTGTCATGGCAAAGAACACCCAGTTATACCTGGTCGAAAATTAAATGTCATTTAGTGTTAGTCTCAACTTGGCGTTCCCTTTTAGGTTCATTTCGTATTTAGACACGAGAAATGTGTCCTCAGTGCAATCTGGGTGTTCTGTTATTTTTAAGCCCCCGCTAAGGATCCAAAGCCCTTTATGAAAGACTACACCCCCAGGTCGTGTGAAGTTCTTAGTTTTGCACCCGAGAATTTCGAAACCAGCGAACTATCATCTCCTCTGTAAGTCTGAAACGGACTGGCCACTGACCCTCGCTCACCTCTCCCAAAGGCAGAAACACAAGCCAAAGGCACCGGCTACAAAAGCCAAGAAAACGAAAGGAAAAGAAGCTGCCCAAGACCCCCGTGCCTCCTGCTGGGCAACGCTTCCTGCAGCACCAGGAGCGCCTCGCTGCCCGGGAGGTTTCGTGGCTCCTGCCGGAGTGTCACGACCCCCGGAGCGGGACCCCTCGGAGGAGCTGGGCGACTCAACAGCTTTCTCAACTCAAAGAGATTCCCAAGAGCGCCGGCCGGAAAGCCTCGGGCACCAAGGCCGCCGACCCCAGTGCGTTCCCGCCTTGCCCCGCCTGCGGCCCGGAGTTGAGGGGGGACAGTGCAGGCGAAGGTGGGACCTGGGAGGCTGGGGGCAGGGGTGCGCCAGACGGTGGTTGGTCCCCTCGGGGAGAGGCGAGCAAGGGGCGGGGGTGTCCAAGGTGCACCCCGACCTCCCGCCCCGAGAAGGGCGGCGCTCAGAGCGGCAGCTGGCACCGTGCCGCCCGGCCCGCGCGGCGCTTACCTGCTGCACCCCGAGGAACTGGTAGAAGTTGAGCTGCACCTCCTCCACCAAGTCGAACAACTCCAGGTCTGCGCTCTCCCAGCCGCGCGCCGGCCCCACGGCGGCCGCCAGCAGCAGCAGCAGCAGCAGCAGCGGCGGCGGCGGCGGCGGCGGCGGGGACCGCGGGGACCGCGGGGACGGCGGCGCCCCGAGCCGCACGAGCAGCGGCAGGCGGCGCCGGGGCGGCCCGGCGGGTCGCGAGCCGGGAGCCGTCATTGCGCCGGGCTCCAGGAGGTGACCCGGCCCGCGGAGCCGGCGGCCGGCAGCGGGGACGTGGCGGGCAGCGCGGGCTGAGCGGACGCTGACAGTCGGGCAGAAGCGCGGGCCGGAGCGCCGGGCCCCGGCGGGCAGCCCCGGAAGCCGGCGGCGGGGGGCGGCGGCGGGGGTGGCGGGGCGGGCGGGCCTCAGCCCCCGGGCCTGCAAACAGCTGGAGAGACAGCGCCCGGCGCTGAGGTTGCAAAGGGGAGCGGCCGCCCCTCGCCTCAGCCTATCCCGGGCCTCGCTTCCGGTGACGTCACGTCTCCTAGCAACCGCGGGGCGGGGCCGGGGCCGGAAGTAGGGAATCCGGGCGGGCCCGGGAGCGCGGCCCGGGAGGTGGAGAAAAGCCCTCGGCAGTCGGAGGCGTGCGCGGAGCTCCAGGACGTCGGTCCACCGCGTGGAGACCGCCACGTCTAAGACGTGGCGCATCTACCCGGCCCCTCCCACGAGCAAATCCTCCCCCTCCCGGCCCCCCAAACAGTCCCCTCCAGATCCTGAAAATGAAAGGCATATTTGAAGGCTGATTTATGATGGTCTGTCTCTCTTACATGCACTTCATTATCGCACCAGTCAAGAGCTGGGAGGGAGGGAGGCCAGGGACTTTCTGAAAAAGGCAAATGGAGTGGTCTAGACTCGCGAGGGGAGGCAGAAAGGGAGCTGGGACAAAGACAGGGCGTACATTTCAGATGATGAATGGAGCCTCACGGGCACACCAGGAAGCAGGCAGTCTGGCAGAGTAAGTGATGGTCTTAGGAGAGGAGGAGTGTAATCACTTCAACCCACTTCCAATCGGGTTTTCTTTCCAAATGAGGTCTGTTTCTAAATACATTTTGTAATTGCGAAGGTCGCTGGACTGTTCAGCCAAGAGGTGGATAATGGTTAGCGATAAAGCTCGACAAACAAGCTTGCAGGTAGAGAGATGCCCGTCTCAGCCCAGGGAACAGATGAAGCTGCTTCGGAGGATCAGAGCACGCCAAGTGTATCTTAGACTGGGTCTGATCCAGACGGGCTGGCACCTAGGTGGTGGATAAATTTCATTTCCCTTGTCTTCTGCCTTGTGCTCTTATGTATTCTGTAAATTTAAAAAAGAGAGGAAGGAAGGAAGGAAGGGAAGGAAAGGAAGGAAGGAAAGGAAGGAAGGAAGGAAGGAAGGAAGGAAGGAAGGAAGGAAGGAAGGAAGGAAGGAAGGAAGGAAGGAAGGAAGGAAGGAAGAAAGGAAGGAAGGAAGGAAGGAAGGAAAGGAAGGACCTCTAGTTAAGCTTTCTACCTAAATGTCTGGGGAAGGATAGAAAAGGAAAAACATCATTCTTCTTGTTCTTCTTTCTTCTTCTTGTTCTTCTTTCTTTCTTCTTGTTCTTCTTATTCTTGTTCTTCTCCTTCTCCTCCTCCTCCTCCTCCTCCTCCTCCTCCTCCTCCTCCTCCTTCTTCTTCTTCTTCTTCTTCTTCTTCTTCTTCTTCTTCTTCTTCTTCTTCTTCTTCTTCTTCTTCTTCTTCTCCTCCTCCTCCTCCTCCTCCTCCTCCTCCTCCTCCTTCCTCCTCCTCCTCCTCCTCCTCCTCCTCCTCCTCCTTCTTCTTCTTCTTCTTCTTCTTCTTCTTCTTCCTCCTCCTCCTCCTCCTCCTCCTCCTCCTCCTCCTCCACCACCGTGACACAGAGTTACACACTTACAGGTTTTAATGCTTATGTTTCAGTAATCGAGTTTCAGTGATACAATGATCGAGTGCTCATCCCTCCACCAGTGCCCATTTTCTACCATTAATGGTCCCAGCATCCCTCCCACCACCCCGACCCTGTCCCCTTCACCCCATCTTGCCTCTGTGGCAGGGCATTCCCATTTGCTCGCTCTCTCTTTTTGGGTGCCGTGGTTTGCTACAGAGGTATTAAGTAGGCATCTTGTTTGGTCTATAGTTTATTTTCAGCCCGTATCTCCCAACCCTAGTGGGCCCGCCTAGCACCCTTTGCTTGGTGATCCCTTCTCTATCAGAGCTGCTTCTTCACCTACCATGTGAGGTCAGCTTCCAAGCTGTGGAGTACTCCTCTTGATACTTATCTCTACTATTCTTGGGCGTTAGTCTCCCATTCTGTTACTTTATATTCCACAAATGAGTGCAATCTTTATGTCAAAAGTAGCATTCTTTACCATCTCTGTAACCCATTCCCCAATGGCTGATTTGAATCTACCTCTTCACTTAGGTTCTCTTCTAGGCTAAAAATCAAGGACAAAAACAAAAACCCCTCCTCTTGTCACCAAAATCTCCCCCTAGCCCTTCCATTACTTCAGCTCAGTGTCTCTTGGGGTGGCGATGGCAGGGGCTGGTGCAGGCCAACGCAGGGCCTCATGCACGCCAGTCATGTGCTCTGCCACCAGTCCTCATCCCCAATCCTTTCTCAGTCTCTTTCATGTCTTCCATCTACCACAATTGCTTTCTCTTGTGTGCTCCTCCTTATTTTCCTCTTAGTCTTTTCACTTTTCTTTTTTTGATTGTTTATTTTTTATTGAATCACCATGAAAAAAGTTACAAAGCTTTCAGGTTTAAGTCTCAGTCATACAATGCTCAAACCCCCATCCCTTCACCAGTGCACATGTTCCACCACCAAGAACACCTCCCATACCTCCCATACCTCCCCCCACCTGTGTGGCTAATGATCTTCACTTTATTCTCTCTATACTTTGATTACATTCAATATTTCAACAGAAAACTCACTATTATTATTTGGAATTTTCCCCCAACAATTAAACCTGCTGAAAACACATCATTTGATAATTTGTTTTACATTGCTGAGAATGAAGAGTATGTGAGGTTTTGGATTTCTGGTATTTTAGAAATTAAGTCCAGAGAAATTTCTGCCCCAAGTTGCGTCACTGCAAGCTCATAGCTCTGGTTACTGGGCTCTATAAGATGGCGGTCACCACGTGGCCACCGTCGCTGCCACCGCCACCGCAGAAAGGAAAAGCCAAGAGAGAAAACCTTTCCCCTCCTGGGGCGGCATGGGGTCACAGCTCAGTTCACAGTCTAGAGGCATTTCTGTAAGAAGCCGCTGGGTGCTGAAATTAGTTAGTAGCCTCCGGGATCATGGTCTTTTAGAAGCAGAGGAGCTGTTTATATGCGGCTGCTCAGGGTCTCGTCTGGTCACTTTTCACATCTCTGAGGTGTGCTTATATAAGTCAGGTTGCCTATCTAGTTTTGATATTTTTCCCCCGTTTTTGTTTTGGTTTTGTGCCAAACTTGGCAATGCTTAGGGGTTACTCCTGCCTCTGCATTCATGTTCAGGGACCATATGGGATGACAGGGATTGCACCCAGGTTAGCCACAAAAAAAGACAAAAATGCCTTATCCACTGTATTATTACTCTAGCCCCAACTAATTTTGAAATTTTGATGTTATGCTTTCCCCATCTTGAATTCAACCAGCTTAATTAAGCTCAAGAGTGTTATGATAAAGCTACTTTCATTCTCAGGGTAGGAGTACATGATATTTGATAAAGGTTAGAGAGAAGATAGAATCTGGGATGTAAACTGACTACCTGTCATTATAACCATATGGTTATAACTATCTCTTTAAATAATCATGATGAAAGTAAGTCTATCATGGGTTTGAAATAGTATGTGATCACTTTTTAAATTCATCATAGGGCTTCCATTTCCAGGACACAGGGGTGTCTTTGTCAGTTAGGGACCCTCTAATAAAATACTGCAGTCTGGGTGAATTGAACAACAGATAGTTATTTCTCCCAGTTCTGGAGACAGAAATTCTAAGATTAAGGAGCCAGTATGGAAAAATTTTGATGAGAGCTTTCTCCCGGGTTATAGAAGAATCCTATCTTTTCTCTCACCAAGTAGGGTTAGGGAAATGGGGGTAGGGAAGGTGGGGGGGAAGGGCAAGGGGAGAGAGAGAGAGAAAAAGAGAGAGAGAGGGAGAGAGAAAGAGAGAGAGATCATGTTTTCTTTTATAAGGGCTGAACCCACTTTGGGCTCCTCTACCAACCTCCTAATACTATTCCACTCAGGAATAGAGCTTCAGCATTTGAATTGAAGGGGAGACTCCAACATTCAGTCTATAGCAAGACTTTTCCTCTTTCCTGTGTATCCTTTCTGCCTAGCAGAGTGCATAGCCCCTGATAGTGTAGTTGGGTGGAACCCTATGATAACCCATCACCACCATTTCCCCAATGACAAAGTTTTACTTTGCTTTCTGATTCATATTTTCTTGAAATGAGAGCATTATTTACCAAATTGCTAAACTAGTTTATAGTCTATTCAATAAGTCACACAATCACAATCACAATATCCCGTTAATCACCGATTTCTCAGGCAGGCTCAGTAACATCTCATTTCGTCCTTTCCCTGAGATCTTAAAACTCTATCTCGACTTGGCACTCCTAACAATGTTGCACTGGGGGCTCTTCAGGGTCAGGGGAATGAGATCCAGCTTGTTACTGGATTTTGCATATGAATACACCATGGGGAGCTTGCAAGGCTGTCCCATGTGGGCAGGAAACTCTCAGAAGATTGCCAGTTTCTCCTAGAGGGAGAAGTAGGCTAAAGATATCGCGGCTTCGTGGCCACGCACTTCTGAGAGCTTGCTTTTAAGTCTCTCTCTGGATGTTGGCCGTTGATGGGATTACACACACCTGGGTTCCTCTGCCGGTACCTTCATGCATGAGGCCTGTCCGAACATGTAGAGAGGAGCCTCCAGCATGGCTGTAGCTAGGTTCTAGTGGTCTTCGGCCGCCGGGAGCTCTGCTCGGGGTGGGGAGGGAAGCTGGAGCCCATCCCCTCTGAGGGGCCCCGGGAAAGACAGCCAGGCATGCGGGCAAGAGACTCTCTGCATCACTTTACTTCAATAAGTAAAATGTCAAAATAAGATGAAAATAAGAATTTTATGTATCTCACATAATATTCAACATCAACTTGACGGTTGAATTTATTGCAACATGGCATTTGAAACTGGTGCCATGTGCTATAGATTTAGGATTATTATCTGAATCTTTTTGAGACAGTCTATTGCTTCCCTCTGAGCATCCTCCTTCTGAGGAGATTCCATTTTCTTTCCAAGGCCTAGCTGAATAGGAGTCTAGTCACACACTATTGGAATTGCTTCTCACAGCCAGAAGGCATCGCTTTGGAGCTTTCTCCTCAGTTGCAGTGATACTTGTCTGCTATGAAATCATGTTATTGCTTGTTTGGGTCCAGGTTTCTGCAAAAGCCTCATTGATACTCACATCTAGACTTCCAGTTTGGCATCTTCACTTGTTTAATTACTGTTGCCCAAAGGACAGTGCAATTGAATCAACTGTCTTTTACTCAAGGCACAGACTTAAGTAAGCTGACAATCACCAGCTGTTTTCTTTTCTGGTGACATTTACTAAATCTGGGCATGAACCGATCAAGCTTGGCCCGGGCAGAGGGATTTTACACGTTAAAAGAGAAGCCAGTGAAATACTGAACAGGCATTTAAGTTGTGTAATGGATTGGAAATGTAAAGGAGCCCAAATGTTGTCATTTTTCCACAGAACACTTGCTGAACTCAGGAGCAGTGTAAAAGGCTGACGGATCTGGCCTGATAGCCAAAATCTCCCAGCATTTTCCCAATTGTAGAAAATGAACTCTGTCTCAAAGGAGGACTCTCCCTCCAATACACAGCAGTCTTTGGTGGTGGTAGGGGATGCCCATTGGTGCTCAGTGCTTACTCCTGACTTGCTGTTCATGAGTCATTCCTGCCTCACTTCTCAGGGGATCATGTAGTGCCAGATATGTAATTCAGTCCTCCTACATACAAAACAGCCCATTGAACTAGCTCTCTGGCTCCTCTAGTCTTTTTATATATAAATTTGGCATATAATTTAAAACATATAGAAGATGTGAGAAGAGCACAAAAATTTGACAAATAATCAAGATTACAAGATACATATGAGACAAATATTGGAGATTAGATGGGGATTTAAAATAACTTATAAAATATAATGATAGATTAGAAAGTAGAAGTAAAAGTGGACAAAGTTGTTTAAAAGTTGCAGAATTTTTACAGGATGGAATCTCAAATCTGATGGAGCATTTCAAATTGAAAAATAGAGCAGCTGTAGTCAAAAGCTCAGCAAATGGGTTGGTCTAACTGCAGATTAGATACAGTAGAATAGAAGGTTCATTAACTTGACAGCAGGTCAAAAAAAATACACAAACTGAAGCTCATGGGAAAAAAGATGGAGAGCTAAAACAGAATTTAAAATATATATGGGACTCAAGGAATGAATCAGCGTATATGTGACTAGAGTCCTAGAATAAAAAAGAAGGCATAAACAATATTTGTGGATAAATGGCTTAAAATTTTGCAAAACTAATGGAAGAAATAAAACTACAAATTAAAAAGTCAACTCAAAATAGGTTATAGGACTACGTGTAAAAGCTAAAACTTATGGGAAACGTTGGGCCAAAGACAGCTCAAAGGTTCAGAGTGCATGCACCAAATTACTGGAGCCTTGGGTTTAATCCCTGGTAACATACGGTCCCCCAAGCACTCTGGGAGTAACCCCTGATCATGGCCAGGTGTTGCAGAAAAATAAAACCAGGGGGCTGGAGCGATAGCACAGCGGGTAGGGCATTTGCCTTACACGTGGCTGACCTGGGTTCGATTCCCAGCATCCCATATGGTCCCCTGAGCACCACCAGGAGTAATCACTGAGTGCAGGGCCAGGAATAACCCCTGTGCATCGCCAGGTGTGACCCAAAAAGCAAAAAAATTTAAAAAAAACCCCAAACTTATGAGTAAAAATTAGGAGTAGATCATAGTGACCTTGAATTAACCAGTGGTTCCTTCAATATGACACCAAACGGGTAGAATGTCTTACCTTGAAATCAGCAGACCTGGGCTCCATCCCAGCATGCCATATGGTCCCCTAAGCACCACTAGGAGTGATCCCTGAACAAGGAGTAGCCCCTGAACATGGCTCGTGTGGCCTCCAAATAAACAAACAAAATTACATCAAAGTCATGTGAGAAAAAATTGCATACATTGAACTCTTTGAGATTGATTTTGTTTTGGTAATACACAATACAATCTAAAAAGTGAAATGAGAAAATAGAGAGATAATTCAATCGGCTGAGCATATCTTTTGCATGCAGGAGGCCCAGGTTTGGTTCCCTGGCATGACATGATTCCTTGAACATCCCTGGGAGTGAACCTTGAGCACAGAGCTATAAATAGCCCCCAAGCATCATGGGCTGTGACCCAAAAAACAAACAAACCAAACAAAAACGAAGTGACAATAGAGTGGAAGAAAGGATTTGTGTGAATCATGTACTCAATAAGGGACTTATATACAGAATAATGTAAAGGATTTAATTTGTTGTTGTTTTTTTTGTTTGTTTGGGAGCCATACACCCAGTGATACTCAGGGGTTACTCTGACTCTGCATTCAGGAAGTATTCCTGGCACTGCTTGGGGGACCATAAGGGTTGTCTGGGACTGAGCCAGAGTTGTCTCTATGCAAAGCAGACGCCCTATCTGTTGTAGTATCTCTCCTGCCCGTGAAGAATTCTTACAACTTATCATTTCTTAATAATGGGCAATAGATTTGAATAAATATTTAACTAAAGAAGATATAAAAAGAGTCATCATTCATGAAAATATGCTCATAAATATCATTAGTGCTTAAGAAAATGCAGATTGGGGCCAAACTAGACTTATATAATCATAATACCACTCCTAGAAAATGAGCAATATCTGTCAAAGAAATGTTCACAGAAGCACTATTTTTAATAACCAAGAAAAAACCTGGTTATTTTTAATAGCCTATAATAAAGCAATACACATGCACATAAACCAACAAATGAATGAGCTAAATACGGTAATTCTTGAATGAAATATTATTATTCATAATAAAGTAGAATTAGGTACTATACATACTACAACATGGATGGACCTTAAGAAAAAGCACGTCAACTAAAAGAAAACAGTCACAAAAGACCACTTAGTATTTGATTCCATTTACATGAAATGTCATGTAAAGAAGAGGCAAATTTATCCAGACGAAAGATAGTTAGTGATGAGTTTGAACTGGAAGAAAATTTGGGACTGGCTATAAATGAATGGGTAAGGAGTTATTTTTAGGGGCCATAAATATTCTAAAATTAGTTTGTGGTCATGTTTGCATTAAACTGCAGATATACAAAAGACATTGACTTCTTTATGGGTATATTGTGTGACTTAGTAATTATAGCTCAATAAGTCTGCATAAAAGCAAAAAAGGAAAGAAAGATAAAGAAAAAAATAAATCCCAGTGATACAGTAACTTAAGCATATCCCAAGGAAGAGAGATGAAATACAAAATGCAAAATAAAGTCATAATCAAAATATAGAAAAACTCTCAAGTTGCTAAAAGGAAGCTAAATTTTGTGTTAAAAACTTTAGTTTGATGGGGGTGGTGGGAGGGATACTGAGACATTGGTGATACAAAATGCGCACTGGTGGAGGAATGGGTGCTCGATCATTATATGACTGAAACTTTTTTTGTGTTGGTTTGTTTTGTTTTCTTCCTCCCTCCCCTTTTTATTGATTCACTGTGAGATACAGTTACAAATCTTTCATGTTTGAGCTTCGAGCTTCGATCATACAATCATCAAACACCCATCCCTTCACCAGTGCACATTTTCTACCACCAAAATCCCCACTATCCCCCCACACACACACACATTCCACCCCTTCCCCTGCCTGTGTGGCAGACAATTTCCACAGTACTCTCTCTCTACTTTGGGTCCATTCAATATTTGTATGACTGAAACTTAGTCATGAAAGTTTGTAACTGTATCTCACAGTGATTCAATTAAAAAAAAATCAGTTTGACCAGGCAGCGAACTCTGGTCAGCCTGATGCAAGACAGACATTCTATCAGCTGTTCTATTTCTTACCCCATCTCACTAGATTAATATTGTTCAAACTTTATAAAAAAATATCATCTGTGTGTGAGGCTCCTAGAAAATCAATTCAGGATAAACAGCTGGTATCTAATGAAGAGCAGTGCCCAGTTGAACAAAAGAAAGAGATATTTTTACACTCAACAATTTAGTCGTTAAAGATTCCTTCATTGGTCACCATTCTATCCTGAAGCTCTCTATTTTAAAAATAAAGATGTTTTCTACTTTACACAAATTTTAATGTCACACAAATGAGACTCAGACAAATTATTTTCTCTAGTGTCTTGCACAATTCCATGATTATCATTCATTTTTCAAAGGTTTCTAGAAACTCCTTGAATTACTTTTCTTAAATTGAAAAGCAAGTTTTACTCCTGCTTTCTTTAACCAACCAAGGATGATATTTCCTTCTACAGACTCCTCAATTCAGCTTGGACACAGCAATGATTGTATTTTCCTCGTATACAAAAGCTCCAATTAGCCTGCAAGAGAAAATTTTAACAGACCTCTTCATCATCTATTCTTCTAGACTGAACAGCCTGGGCTTGGCATTCTGCCTTTGAGCCCTAATATTGTTTGTAATGCCAAATTGGAACACAAAGGAAAATAGTACAAAGTTGCTGTTCACCTCAGTCAACAGCCAACTGCTATAGCAGTAATTTATGCAGAGAAATTCCATGCTTTATAAACGCCTATCATTAAATGTACCAAAAAGAGGATAATTTAAAAATAATACTAAATTTTCAATGTAATCAAGATGGAAACAGATTTAAAAAACTTCATTTCAGATGGCAAGATAGGGGAATTTTCAATTCTTCCACCATTCCCATGGCCCATTTTCACTTTTCCACTTCCAGTGTACAATTCTCTATTAATTGTGCTCAACTGGTAAAGGTTTTTAGTGCCAAGGCTCCATAATTAATATTTTTAACTTTAAAAACAAAAACAAAACCAAAAAACCCCCACAAAACATAAGTAACAAACATTTCACCACCAGGGGGCAAAGAACGTTTTTTACAGGAGGTTCATTTTGAACATTCTTAAAGAATTACATGTGTGTTCCTGATGGAATTTCAATAGTTATGAATTAAGAGAGATTCTATATAAACCTCTAAATTGAAGGAAGAGCAGTGTTTACAGATGATAAAATTTTACAGGTTTCATCAACCATATATCTTTTCATTTACTGTCATTTTGATTGCTTGGTAGGAAATTATCTCCCTCCCTTTTCCCTCTTCTTTCATATCTCTGTACCTGAGAAAGAAATTAAGAGTCTAAATGCTTTTTCCCCAAATTTTTGAGCCACACTCAGCAGTGCTCAGAGCTTACTCCTGGCTCTGTGCTAGGGATCACTCCTGGCTATGCTCAAGGGACCGTTTGTGATGCCAGGAATTGAATCTGGGTCAGCTGTGTGCAAGGGAAAAATGCCTTACCTGGTGTACTATCTTTCAGACCGTGGTGGCTGGGACCAGTCCCAGCAGCTTGAGGTACAAGACAGACCTCATCCTGAGTAAGACCCCCTTCCATTGCAGATCTTATTTCCTCACATCTCTACTCGCTTTGAGTGGGATATAAATGAAATGATGGAGCTGGGGAGGATGTCTCTCTACTTATTCTCTGCCTGAGAAAGAGATCTCTCAACTCTCCCTGAGCCTAGAATGAGATGTATGAAAATAAGTCCTTCCTGTACCGGCACAGAGACTTAATACTCTCCTCCCATATGTAGCTCTGGTTTTGTTTTCTGTGTTTCGATTTCCTCCACGCCACATCATTGCAAAGTTTTGTTTGTTTCTACTAGAAGAACCACGTTTGTAGACTTTACATAATTCTTCTCTGGTGGAACTAGAGTCATTTATTCTATAAAAAACTGTCTGTTGACCGATGATATTATCTTTATGCACCGTTGGCATTGAGAGCAATAAAGTTGATTGCCACTAGAGTCAATAGATTTATGTGTGGAGTAGCTTTGAAGCTAGCAATTTAGGAGCTGAAAATTTTCAAATAACTAATTCATTAATACTTTCAAAATAACAAGGACTCCCAGTTCCCTGAAATAAAAGCTTATTTGAGTGGTATTATGCCCTCAATTGAGAGATAGAAAGGGAAAGAACTGTGGAAGTTTTCTTGACAGTTCTTTTTCTGTCGAAGTATTCTCTTCCATTCTGTATCGCACATTCATGGAGAAGTGCAATTATTCTTTAACTGGCTGAATAAATGCTTGCACTGAAAAGAACCTTTTCTGAACACCAGAAAAATTAACTACAGTTGGAATGCTTCACAAGTATAGCATTTCATAAACTTGGTGACAAAGTTCACTCTCTAGACCAGGGGTTGGCAAATGTCTTCTGGAAATGGACGGGAAACCATTAATTTAGGTGAGCCAAATGGTTTCTGCTGCAACTACTCAACTTGCCTTCTTCACACGAAAATAGTCATTATGTTGTTGCTGAAATTCCCACCAAAAGCCTATGAAAAAACCAAGCAGCGTGCCTTTAGAACTGGAAAAACACTGTGGGGTTTATTTAGCTTTTTTTTTAAAATTTTTTTTATTTTATAAGATAGTTCACAATATTTGATTACATTTAATATTCAAACGCCAATCTCACCACCATTACACCTTCCCACTACTGTATTTGGGATATTTCCATCCCTAGTCCCAATCTCTGTCCCAAAGCAGAACCGAAATAATATATTTTGTATTGTTTGTTATGAAAAAAACGCTGAAAATGCTACAAAAAAAGTATCCATAGGGGAAACAGGTGTGAAGATTGTTCTATTTTGGCAGGGGATATTAAGACCTTCTTTAAGATATCACTAACATGTTAAAACACTGCTAAATTATACTAGTGGACCAGTAGATCTTGAGCTCCTGAACTGGGCCTCAAACAAAGGTGAGAGCCTAATTTTATAGACTATCTGAAGGGGGATTGCAGACAGCTAATAGGAGAACACAAAAGCAGAAATCCCCAAGCATGTTATTTCGAAGAGCAGGGTCTCAGTCAGCTCCAGGGCATGAGCACATTTGGAGGACATCCCAGGTTACCAAGGTTTCAAAGGAAGACTGACCATCACAAAGACATCCTGAATGCACTCCAGGATTCGGTCCTGTCACCTGGACTCAGCTCTCCCTGGAAAGCTCCTGCTCTCTGGAGTCAGCCTGTTGGAAAGGTGGGCAAGGGTCTCCTCTCCTCATCAGCGTAAGCAAAACAAAGTGCCTCCGGTTCAAAAATACCTTTGTTTAGGGAAATTCACATTAAAATTCATTAAATATTTAAATTAAACATTTAAATATTCAAATTTTCTTTTTTTTCTTTCTGTATCTTTCAAAAAATTCACCAGCTGTACAAAATCAGGCAGAGGATAGAGTTGGTTTATGGAACCAAAATCTATCCTTTTGGTCTTTTCATTAGATTCCAAGTTCATGGAAGAATAAAAATGGCCTAGAATGCTGGAGTTAGGCAGAGACAGGGGTTTTTGTTTGTTTGTTTGTTTATGTGTTTGTTTTTGTATGGAAGCCACACCCAGCATTGCTCAGGGCTTTAATCCTGGTGTGGCATGGTCCACTGGGCACTGCTAAGAACAAAGAACCTAATGGGCAGTAGCCCATGGGCCCTGTGAGGTGTAGCCAATTCCTCCCCTACCCTGAATGAAAGTAAGTCAACTAAAGGCCAGGAAGCTAGTTCAGATGGTAGAGTACATGCCTTATTTAGCCCAGGCCCTGAGTTTCATACCAGCACTGGTACTCTACCACCCAAAGTGACCTTGACTCCTGCTATGACTGGAGCTGTCCTGCCACCATGGGCACTTCTGGCTGTGGCCCTGTAAAAAGAAAGCAGCTAAAACTTTTCACGAACTGTTTCAGACTGATACAGGCTAGTTTGAGGATGTAGAATCATCACAATTATGAATTATGAAATTCAGAAAATATGACAACTGATCTGATTCTTTCATTTAATATAAAACCCATATTTAAAATTTTCAGCATTTAACTAATTAGTATCCTTTAGAGCAATTATTTTTTTCTTACCCAAGATCCATATCATGGTCATGCACTGTATTGAATATTTCTGTAATTTGGTCTCTCATAGTTTGGAAAAATTCCTGAATCTTTCATTGTTTTCTTACCACTGGAATTTCTGAAGAATGCAAGTCAGTTGTTCTGCAGGATATTTCTCAATTCAGGTCTGTCTATTTTCTAATGATTCAATTCCAGATTATTCACTATTGGTGAGACCTTTCCATTAATGACAATATGATCTTTTAGTGTTTTACATTAGTTTCCCATTATTGGTGATGCTGTGTTGATCCATGTTCATTTAAGGTAGTAACTATTCACCAGTGAACTAAAAATATCTTTGTGAATTGCCATTTTCCTTTTCATAATTAATAATCTCTATGGAGAGAGTTTTAGACTGTGTAAAAATCTTAGTTATTAAATTTCCAACCATTCATTTTAGCAACCACTGATGGTTTTTGTTTTGCTTTGTTTAGGCGGATATCAAACCTAAGGTCTCATACATGGAAGCATGTACTCTTCCACTGATCTACATCTCTGACCCACTGATTTTCTGAGGGAGAGTCCACACCCTGCTGTAATCAGGGCTTACTCCTGGCTCTGTGCTCTGTGCTTACTCCTCTGGAGGGGCTTGAGGGATCATATGGGGTACCAGGAATTGAATCCAAGTCAGCCACATGCAAGAAAGGCACCCTACCCATTGTATTATTTCTCTAGCCTCTGATTTTTTAAAAAAACTGAATTATTGCTACAATGGTGGCAAAACTGTGCTTTTTCTAACTATGTTATATCTTCTATGTTTAGCTCGAATTAATCTCTCTTGGATCTGAAATACCTCATTGTCTCATGCCTTTTGAGATTCTGTATAGCTAGACCCAGGACTTGTAACTACGTATTACCAGATCTGTGCTTATCTCCTGCGGCATTAGAGAATGGAGCATAGCATTACCCTCACTCTTACATTAAATATTTAGGAGACAGATGAATAAGGCTAACAGGTTCAGTAAGAGGAACATGTATATTTGGAAATAATATGTTTTTATTGTTTTGGGACCACACCCAGTGATGCTCAGGACTTACTCCTACATCTATGCTCAGGGATCACTCCTGGTGGGGCTCAGGATTCCAGGGATAGAATCTGGGTTGGTCACATGCTAGGAAATACCCTATCCAGAGTATTCTGTTACTCTGGTCCCATAATAGTTAGTCAAATCATTGGGCACAACTATTTATGCCAGTATTTCTTTTGTTGTTGCTGTTTGTTTGTTTGGGGGGTCATACCCAGCTGGACTCAGGAGTTACTCCCGGTTCTGTGCTCAGGGTTCATTTCTGGCAGTGCTCAGGAGATTGAACAAGGGTCAACCACATGCAAGGCAAGAGCCCTAATCCCTGTTCTGTCTTTTCAGTGTATGCCAGTACTTCTGACAATGAAGAAACTAGATTGTGGTTCTGAGCCTGGAAGATCTATGCCAATACCAGACATTCTACTGTGCTTTCACTCAGGGTATAAAAGTTTCCACATGTGTCTATTTGGGATAATCTGCTCAAAGCTTCCCCTAAGAAGGAAGAGCCTCAAGTCATAACCTGCCACCTTAATGACCAAAATTTATAAAAATTAATATATTATGTATGTTATTTGTGTGAGTGTTTGGGATTACACAGAACAATATATTCTTATGATGAAAGCTGAAGAAAAAGTACCTGTAAAAAAATAAAATACATTAATCAGTCACTACAGCTTAGTACTTAGGTGATGAAGTCACATCATTCTAAGGGTTAAAAATTGGGTACAATACAAGTCACCATACGTATCAAAGCTGGTTTACGTCATAGCTAAAGGAACTCATACGGCAAATAAAATGGCAAGAAGGGTTTTAATTCTAAAAAAATATTTTTTCTCACTATAAAAGTTAACATGCCATGTAGAAAGTTAGAAAACTATTGAAGAGCATCAAATGAGAATAAAGTATTTTACTATTTTGGTGAATACAAAGCAATTTCTCCCCTAGGCTCTTTGCAGTTCTGAGTAGGTTCACACATAACAAGCATAACAAGCACAATGCATCACCAGGCGGGGCATTTTCTATCAAGACAATCCACGTACATTTCTCTCGCATCTTTCCAAACCTTTCCAGGGCTAGTTGGTGCCAATGAAAGCAAATGCACGTGTGTTCCCCCTTTTACTTTTTTTCCAGAAATGATAACATATTATATTTATGGTTATACACCTGTTTTTTCAATTTAATAACAAACCTTGGAGATCATTCAGATATGTTTGCAGAGAGCTTTCTTATTTTCTTTGTTCACTACTGCCTATAGGTCGTTGTTTTTGTTAGTTTTCGTAGCACTATTAGCAGTGCTCAGGCGCCGCCAGCTCTGCTGGTAGCCTTCTCCCTGCGGGGGTCCGTGGGTCAGGCTTTAAGCCCCCGGCAGGATGCTTCTCCATATGAATTTGCTATACTATCACTCATATGAAAAGTTTCTTTTTGTGAATTATTATTTTCATGAAATATTATTATGGCAAATTACCCTATTAATGCTATGTGAGTGTGTATTTTGGGTAAATTTCTATTATTAGTTCTCCCTGGATTTAAATAGATGTTGACAACTTACGCTCCAGGACAGTTTTGAACATTTCTGGGGTCATACATTTTCTTTCCGAGGTTTTTATGGTGAGCTGTGTGTGCTAACGCGCCTGGAGCAGAGGTCTGGATCTCTGATTCCACATTCCTGGGTATGTCCGGGGGAGAGGTTAGTGTTTGAACTGGTGACCTCAGAAGATTCCCTTCCCTGGCATGGGTATGCCAGTCCATTAAGGGACCTGAAGAGAACAAAAACGTGGAAGAAAAAGTTATCTCCCCTTCTTCCGATTTTTTTCTGACTCCTTGCCTGAGCCAGGGCACCATCTCATCTCCTGCCTGCGAGGGGATTTACCTTTCCTCAGCCCTTCTGTCCTGGATTAAGTTTCCTGGATCTCCTGCTCACAGACAGCAGATGCGGGGCCTTGTCAGGGTGAGCCGGCTCCTTTTAATAAATCTCTTTTTATATCCTCCTGCTTCTCTTTCTCTGGAGAGCAATAAGTCCTCGTCTGTTGATATGTAGATAAATGGCAAGATTACAGAATCTTGCTAAGACAACAGCAGTATGCAAGCTGTCCTCAAACTAGAGAGTGGCAAACTTTTCTGTGTTCTTTGAAAAGCGTTGTTCAATGACATAAGGGTGTGAGAGTCCTTAAGTAGATTCTCATGTGCTAATAAAAAGTGGCTCATCTTTCCTCCATTCATACACTCAGACGAAAACGGATTGAGTCCTGGTCTGTGCTAGAGTCCAGACTTGTGATAGATCTTGTGGTGTGTGTGGGGAACTGGGTGGGGTAGGGAAAGGTGAGATTCAATTTTTTTTTAACTTTCCTATTGAATCATAGTGAATCACTTCTCCTTCTCCTCCTCCTCCTTCTCCTCCTCCTTCTCCTCCTCCTCCTTCTTCTTCTCCTTCTTCTCCTCCTCCTCCTCCTCCTCCTCCTCCTCCTCCTTCTTCTTCTTCTTCTTCTTCTTCTTCTTCTTCTTCTTCTTCTTCTTCTTCTTCTTCTTCTTCTTCTTCTTCTTCTTCCTTCTTCTTCTTCTTCTTCTTCTTCTTCTTCTTCTTCTTCTTCTTCTTCTTCTTCTTCTTCTTCTTCTTCTTCTTCTTCTTCTTCTTCTCCTTCTCCTTCTCCATCTCCTTCTCTCTCTCCTTCTCCTTCTTCTTCTTCTCCTTCTCCTTCTCCTTCTCCTTCTCCTTCTCCTTCTCCTTCTCCTTCTTCTTCTTCTTCTTCTTCTTCTTCTTCTTCTTCTTCTTCTTCTTCTTCTTCTTCTTCTTCTTCTTCTTCTTCTTCTTCTCCTTCTCCTTCTCCTTCTCCTTCTCCTTCTCTTCTCCTTCTCTTCTCCCTCTCCCTCTCCTTCTGCTTCTCTTTCTCCCTCTTCCCTCCTCCTCCTCTCCCCTTCTGGGCATTGTGGTTTGCAATATTGATACTGAGAGATCATCAAGAATATCCCTTACCTACTTTTATCCCTCAAATCTTGTCCATAATGATCATTCCCAGCTATTATTGTTATACTGGTCTTTTTTCTATCTTACCTACATTCAGCCCCCCACATACTTTTTGTTAGTTCCAACCTTTGACCAGTCCTCCTAACTCCTGTTTTCCCTGGCCATGGATATTATTCTTCTACTATATATATATTAATATACCACAAATGAATGAAGTCATTCTATATCTGTCCATTTCCTCTGACTCATTTCATGCAGCATGATACTCTCCATGTTCATCCATATATAGCAAATTTCATTACTTCATTTTTTCTGACAGTTGCATAGTATTCTATTGGGTAGATATGTCTCAGTTTCTTTATCCATTCATCAATTCCTGGGCACTCAGATTGTTTCTAGGTTCTGGCTATGGTGAATAGTGCTGCAAGATTCAATTCTTACCTGCCTCTAATACATCCACCAACTTGGAACTTAGCAGAAGCCAATGTGAATGTCTAACACAATGGGTTTATGTTGGCTTCCTTTTCTCTTGCTGGGAAGATGGGAAAGAACTTGGTAGGCACAGTAAGAGAAAACTCTCTCCCAATTAAAAAACATTTCTTGCCAAATCAAAATTTGTTTTTAAGAATGGAAATTAAGGGGTCTGGAGCGATAGCACAGCGGGTATGGCGTTTGCCTTGCTTGCGGCTGACCCGAGTTCGAATCCCAGCATCCCATATGGTCCCCTGAGCACCGCCAGGGGTAATTCCTGAGTGCAGAGCCAGGAGTAACCCCTGTGCATTGCCAGGTGTGACCCAAAAAGCAAAAAAAAAAAGAATGGAAATTTAAAAAGCTATGGAAGAGATAAACAGTACATCACAAACAGTGCACAGAAAGTTCCATGTAAAACCAAGTACAAATGATGCCATCAC
The DNA here is from genome assembly GCF_027595985.1 of Sorex araneus. Classification (NCBI taxonomy): domain Eukaryota; kingdom Metazoa; phylum Chordata; class Mammalia; order Eulipotyphla; family Soricidae; genus Sorex; species Sorex araneus. Next base: position 58,310,962 of record NC_073310.1, on the reverse strand, counting down.
CTGCAGGGGAAGAAATCTACACTCTGCTCCTCAGGATCATTGAGGATAATTGTGGTGCCCACAGAGTGGGGAGCAGAACATTCCTGCAAGTCCTTCACTTTTGAACTGTATCATAAACTTGGTGCAACCCAAATTAGAAGAACAGTTAGGGACCAGAGCTATAGTAGAGTGGGCAGGGTGTTTGCCTTATACATGGCCTACGAGGTTCAATCTCTGGTACATCATGTGGTTCCCCAAGTCTTGCCTAGGAGTGATCCCAGAGCATGTATTTAGCCACTTCTGGGTGTGGCCCCCCAGAATTAAAAGTATAATTAGCAAAGAGAGGACCTCATCTCCCCAAGGCCCTCTACCCTTACTAGTTATTTTATCAGAAGCATTTGATAGGCTCTGGTGTGGTTCCTAAACCAAAGCCATATAAGTGGACCCAACAAGAGAAGTCTACCAAATCCAGAGGCAGAATCAGAATGTGAAAACAGTGAGGATCAGGGACTGGAGTGATAGCATAGCAAGTAGGGCATTTGCCTTGCATGTGGCCGACCCGGGTTTGATTCCCAGCATCCCATATGGTCCCCTGAGTACTGCCAGGGGTAATTCCTGAGTGAGTGCAGAGCCAGGAGTGACCCTTGTGCATCACCGGGTGTGACCCAAAAAGCAAAAAAATAAAAATAGTGAGGCTCAGTCATTAAACAGTTAATATAAATGAGGCCAGAACATCAATCTCTTGGTTAGCTGAGAAATCTGGCAGAGTTGTGGGCATTCATTCTTTTTATCAAGCAGGTGAAAGAAAAATACATTAATCTTTAGCTCGAGAGTACAATCTTACAAGTATTCATACTCTACAGGAATATAGAAATGTCAAAGAGGACATTAAGAAAGCATCGCATTATTGAGTAAGATGCCTTGTCAGAATTACAGGGCACTTTCGAGATTACTTTAGGAAAACTGAAATGATTCTCAGAGTCTTTATTTATATCATCCTTTCAGATTTAAATTTGTAATAGAATAATTTTTATCCATACCTACCTAGTAATAAATAAAAGAACACATAAGTGCAATTAGAATTACACATGTCAGTACCAAATCAATCTCAAATTAGCTTCTATGGCTATAGCTATGATACCAGACGGCCACTATTCTTTAGCCATAAAGGCAATCTCCTTCAACTGCATCTAAAATTCCTTTTGTTGGGGCTGGAGCAATAGCACAGTGGGTAGGGTTCGATTTCCAGCATCCCATATGGTCTCCCGAGCAGCACCAGGGGTAATTCCTGAGTGCAGAGCCAGGAGTAACCCCTGAGTATCGCTGGGTGTGACCCAAAAAAGAAAGAAAAAAAATAAAATAAAATTCCTTTTGTTAATTTATGAAAACTGACAGTTTCAGGAGTGAACTGGGGGACCTATGGGGAGAGGAGAGTCGGGAGCCAGTGGTACACGCCTTGACCGTACAAGAACTCCAGTTGAGTCCCAGCACTCAGGGCTCCCGATCACTGCTGGGTGTGTCCCTGTGGTCACAAGCCCATTGGCGTTGCTGGGTCTTAGCACTGAACCATTTGTCCCAATTCTATTGCCTGAGTACTACTGGGAGTATTCCTGGGGCCCCATGAGCACTACTTGGGAGGTATTCCTTTCAAGAGTCAACTCTGGAGTTTCTATCATTACTTAGAGCAAAAATTAGATGTAAAGAGCATAATTTTAGTTTCTTTCGTTTGCTTTTGTGCAACACCTGGGATTGCTCAGGGTTTAGTCGTGGCTCTTTGCTTAGGGATCATTCCTGACAGGCTTTGGGGATCAGATGGGGAGCTTGGAATCTATCCTGGTTTGGCCGTATGCAAGGCAAGTTCCCTACCCGTCGTACTATCACTCTGGCCCGTGAAGAACTCAATTTTAGTTAGGGAAATGGGAGAAAAAGATGCGTGTGATTTTACTAAATAACAATAAAATGCATGCAAATTTATTATAAAAGGAAGATCTAAACTGGGCCTGATAATGGATGAAAGGAATCAAGAATGCCACTGCACCTTTGATGAGGAGAGCTCTTTGCCCTAGTTCAAACAGGCTGACTTCAAGCGGCCAGCACCAGAGTGCGGGACCTGAGAAGGGACAGCTGCGTCTAGGAGACATAACATGGGCAGGGAGTGCCTGCAGGATGTCCTTGAGAAGGTCAGAGCCTCCCCTTGTAACCGTGGCAACCTGGCAACATATGCCAATTGTGTTCCTGTCCTTGAGGTGGTTCAGAACTTGCTTTGCAAAATAACATGTGTTTGAGTTTCTGTTTCTGTGCTCTCCTGGCAGCTGTCTGCAATTACTCCAACCTCCATCAGGTATCATAAAACGGAGCGTTTGCCTTTCTTCTGAACCCATTCCTGAAGCACAAGCTTGGCTGGGTCTGCTAGCGTGATATACCAGGTTCTCCCACGTTACAAGGTGTGTGTGTTGCTTGGCTTTTCACTGGCTTTTGGTGGGAATTTCTGCAACACTATCACTGGAAAATTAGAAGGTCCAGATAAATAGCTAATTTATTTTTAGAGTGTGTGGACCTTGAGACAACTGCGTTACCATATTTCATTGCATATTTGGCACTTCTATTTTTTTGCCACACCTGGCAGTGCTCCAGGCTTACTGTTGACTCTGCATTCAGGGGTCACATCTGGCAGTACTCAAAGGACCATATGGAGTGCCGGAAATATAACCTGGGTTGTCTGCCTATAAGGCAAGCATCCTACCTGCTGTGCTATCTCTCTGGCCCCTATAATTGTCACAGATTCTATGCTGATTTTTTTAACTGCTAAAATAGGTGGGATGAAGCTTTTAAAAATTTTGCCACCATTCAAAATAACTCATTAGCAGATATTTTGTTTTTGGTGCAAGATTAGAAGCATAATATATGTGCTTTAATATGTTAAAATAAATAGCCCAAATTGATGTACACTATTTCTTTTTTCTTTTTTGTCAGTGTAACATCTATTTTTAGTTATTTTTTTTACAGACTTACAACTTTTCGTGCTTGTGTTTCAGTCATACAATGCTCAAGTACCCATCCCTCCACCAGTGCCCATTCTCCACCACCGATGATACCAGTATCCCTTCCAATTCTCCCACCCCATTCCCCCCCCCCCCACCCCACCCCACCTCTGTGGCAGGGCATTCCTTTTTGTTCTCTCTCCCCTTTTGGGTGTTGTGGTTTGCAATAGAGGCATTGAATGGCCATCGGGTTTATTTTATAGTCTATTTTCAGCGCACATCTCCCATCCCCAGTGGGTCCTCGAACTACATTTTACCTGGTGTTCCCTTCTCTATCTGAGCTGCCCCTTTATCCAGCGTGTGAGGCCAACTTCCAAGCCTTGGAGACAACCTCCTGGTACTTGTCTCTACTATTCTTGGGTGCCAATCTCCCATTTTGTTACTTTATATTCCACAGATGAGTGCAATCTTTCTATGTCTGTCTCTCTGACTCATATCACTTAACATGATACTTCCCATGTTGGTCCACTTATATGCAAAGTTCATGACTTCATCTTTTCTAACAGCAGCATAGTATTCCATTGTGTAGATGTACCAAAGTTCCTTTAATCAGTCATATGTTCTCGGGCACTCGGGTTTTTTTCCCAGATTCTGGCTATTGTAAACAGTGCTGCAATGAACATTCTAGTGCAGATGTCATTTCGACTATACTTTTTTGCCTCTCCAGGATATATTCACAGGAATGGTATTGCTGGGTCAAATGGGAGCTTAATTTCTAATTTTTTGAGAAGCGTCCATACTGTTTTCCAAAAGGGCCGAACCAGTTGGCATTCCCACCAGCAGTGTAGGAGGGTCCCTTTCTCCCCACATCCACGCCAACAGTGGTTGCTTTTGTCCTTTTGGCTGTGTGCCAGTCTCTGTGGTGTGAGGTGATATCTCATAGTTGTTTTGATCTGCATCTCTCTGATGATTAGTGGTGAAGAGCATCTTTTCATGTGCCTTTTTGCCATTTGTATTTCTTTCTTGAGAAAGTTTCTGTTCGTTTCATTGCCCCATTTTTTGATGGGGTTGGATATTTTCTTCTTGAGATTCCAACCAGGATGCACACTATTTCTTTGTGATAGTTTAATCAACCTTTTTTGTGATATTAAGAAAAAATGTTGATACATTAGTCATTACTGATTTGTGAATTATAATCGAAATATTACACTTGAAAAAGTTTACGATTGTTACAGAGCACAAGCTTAGGAATCTCAATTACATCGTCAACATTGGTTTCACTGGTTTCCTTTGTTGGCTGCTGTGCTCCTCTGTGCCCTAACGACAGGTGGTTTACTCCATTCCCCACAGTGTGTCAGCTTCAGACCCACCTAGTGCATCCGAAATTTCTGTCCTTTTGAAGCTTTGACTACTATTTCATTTTGTATAAGATCATAACTTTTGTGGGGAGGGGGCTTGGGGATCTGGGCCACATTCACTCTTGAGTGTTGGGTCACTCTTGGTGGTGCTCCAGACCTGGTGCTGGCAGTTGGACCTCATGGACTGCATGCAAGGCAAGTGCTTAACCACTGCACTATCTCTCCAGCCCTAAGGTGCCAGCTTATAGTTCCCGACTTGTGTAACAGTTCTTTGGACACGAATTGATCATCACAACTTGTCATCTGCTGCTAGAAACAGTGAGAGCAGAACTTAAGGGATTTGTTTACGTGTACTGACAATGAGCATGCGCTGAGAACTCTAGGCTAGTTCCTCACAGTGCTCCTGAAGACAAATGTGCATCTGTATGGACTGGTATATGTTACTGCTCTGTTACTTTTTTTTTTTTTGCTTTTTGAGTCACACCTGGCAATACACAGGGTTACTCCTGGCTCTGCACTCAGGAATTACTCCTGGCAGTGCTCAGGGGACCATATGGGATGCTGGGATTCGAACCCGGGTCGGCCGCGTGCAAGGCAAACGCCCTACCCGTGGTGCTATTGCTTCAGTCCCCCTCCCTAGCCACTCTTACTCTCAGCTCTCAGCCTTCTCTCTAATTCACAACCTTCTCCTCTAACTCTGTGTCTCTTCATTTCTCTATGTCTCTGTCTCTCCCTCAATCTTCCAGGAACTCTGTTTCACTCAATCTACTCATCCTTCTGTCACCGTCTCTCTCTTTGTGTGTCTATCTCTCTGTGTCTCAGTAACCCCACAATTCTTTCTTCCCGCTGTATCCATCTCTCTCTTTGTGTGTCTATCTCTCTGTGTCTCTGTAACCCCACAATTCTTTCTTCCCGCTGTATCCGTCTCTCTCTTTGTGTGTCTATCTCTCTGTGTCTCTGTAACCCCACAATTCTTTCTTCCCGCTGTATCCGTCTCTCTCTTTGTGTGTCTATCTCTCTGTGTCTCTGTAACCCCACAATTCTTTCTTCCCGCTGTATCCGTCTCCTCTCTCCCTGTGTCTCTTCTTCTCTCTACACCACAGCAACCTTCTACATCCTCCTCGCAGCCATTATTTTTTTCTCTCTCTCACCATGCCTCCCCAACCATGCCTCCCCATGGGAAGCGCAATCTGGAAAACTGGAAAAAATGTTTTTCCAGTTTTCTGGACCACCTGCAGCCCAGGAGGGCAAAACAGCCCTTAAGGTTTGTTTCTCCTTTCCTTAGACCAGCAACTTAATTAACATCTCTAATCCTCCTTCCTAATATTTGCCATTCTGTATGGACACAGTAATAGACACTTTTGGGCTTGTAGGGTGACTCTCCTGGGGACATCTCACCACAGACTCAGACTACAGTGCTCAGGCAAGATCAATCATTCCTAACACCAGCAGGGTCCAAATATAGTTATTTCTTTTTGGATCATGACAGAATTTGTCCATGACCAAGCTCTAATAGTTAAGCATATGGCACTTTGAGCAGACCCACTTCGATGCCAGGGTCGCTAGCTCACTGCTTGCCCTGGGTCCATCCAGTCCCTCCTCATGGCCCTGCTTTTGGGGATCTAGGAAGTAAGGACAACTGAGGCTTAAACTGGAGAGCAGATGTCCAGGAGGTATATTATCTGGAGTCAATCAACTCCCAAGCCACAGGCTTGTCTTTTTAACTGTCTTCCTGTGTCCATACAAGAAGCAATTGCTTGGAAATAACTAACCATGCAAAGGACAGTAAGGAGAAGAGAAAGACAATATTTACAAGTCAGAGTCTGATCAGGAGACAAAGATAATTGATAGGTTGCTGGGCAATCAACAAACACAAGCTCCCAGTGGCCAGGAAGAAAGGGCAAACCAATGTTATCCTACATACACTCAATAACTTAGTTTTTAAAAACTGATTTGAACAACTCTTAAAAGTAGGCAAATACATATGTATAACCTGGCATTTAAAAAATCACTCAGCAATTGATAGAGGGATATAGCAACAATAATTAAAATATATCATTTAAACATCATGATTAAAAATATGACTTAATGAATATATGCTGGATAGAGCATCCAAACAAGGCTAGACCCAGCAGAGCTCAGAGGCTGTTCCTTGTTCTGTTTTCCGGAGCCACCCCCTGGCAGCACTTATGGGACCACATGCAGTGCCAGGGATCAAACTGGGGTCAGCCACATGCAAGGTCAGCACCTTACATCTTATGTTGTAGCTCTGGTCCACATAATTTTCCTAGCATATAGTACAATAAGTTAAAATCATTAACAACAATAGGACACCAGGAAAAACTTTACAGTTGAAAAGAAATTTTATAACCCCTCTGTAATAAAAAAGAAGCCACTGATAAATTTAAACTAGTTTGAACTAAGCAACGATTAGTAAATTGTGTATCAAAACTTGTAGGATTCAGCTAAAGAAATACTTAGTGAAAAAATATGATCAAAGACATTCATTTTAGAAAAAAGCCTAAATTAATAAATTACACATATATAAAAAAATGACTTCTAGGGAGACTCCATTAGCCCGGGTTCTCCAGAGAAACAGAACCAAGAGGAGATTGGGTAGATAGAAAAAGTGCGAGACAGGGGCTGGAGCGATAGCACAGTGGGTAGGGCGTTTGCCTCACAGGCGGTCGACCTGGGTTTGATTCCCAGCATCCCATATGGTCCCCTGAGCACCACCAGGAGTTATTCCTGAGTGCAGAGCTAAGAGTAACCCCTGAGCATCACTGGGCGTGACCCAAAAAGCAAAAAAAAAAAAAGCAAAAGTGCGAGACAGAGGAATAGAGGGACAGATAGGGAGCTAGCTAGAAATACAGAGATAGGGTGATGGGGGAAAGAAAAATAAGTATGGATGGCTTGAATCCAGTCACAGCATATGCCTCAGATCAAAGGTTATAGGCAGGACAAGCCTGTGTTGCAGTTGAAGTCTAAAGGCTGTGGGCAGAAGTTCCTCTTCCTTGGAGGTCAGTTGGCCTTTTTGTGCTGGTCTGACCTTCCACGCATTGTGGATAAAATCCACCTGTACTGGAAAGAGCCATCAGCTTTATTCAAGTCCACGGATTTAATATTAATCTTATCAAAGAAGCATTCACAGAAACACCTGATTAATGTTGTACCAATTCTTTGGTACCCTGTGGCCCAATCAAGACCAGACACAAAATTAACTATTACAGTAGTTACAGGTATAAATGGGAATAATAAGCACTTTAACTCGTGGGAGGGTATTTTTATGATATTGGGATGAGAGAGTTTTAAAATAAGAGACAAAAAGTACAATCTATAAAGGAAATTTCCAAATTACATAAAAATACAAATAAATTAAAACTTCATTGTTGCAAATGATTCCCATATTCTTAAAAAGAAAACATTTCAAGCTCTGTATAAGCATCTGCTTCTGGAGAGGTGAGCCTTTAACACTCTGCTTCTGTGAAGTTTTCAAGAACACAAAATAATATACTATTTTCTGTTATGTGTAATATTAGCTATGATATTAGCTATGATAAATATTTGTAAAATATATTTCAGGTAGCGGTGGCATGGGGATAGAAAATAGATTTCTGGAGAAGTACTCTGGGAAAAGTATCAGTAACACTACTTCTTAAGATAAGGTGAATATCAGTTTGTGTATTATTCTTCATACCTTTGGAAATGGAAAAAATAAGTGACCGATAAATTCAACTGTCAGATGTACGACCTCTTGGAAATGAGAAAAAAGCTAAAGCCATTATTTGTATTATAACAGACAAGTACTTAACTTATGAATAAAACATCACTACCTAAAAGTTGTTTGCAGATTGAATAAGCTGGATATTAATTAAATCAAATAACTGAGTGCTTCATTCTGACCCATAGCCTCTTTTAGACATTAAAATTCAATGAAAAGATTTTTTTCTCTTTACAAATGAAATATGCTTTCATTTTTCTCTAGTATATGAAGCCCACACGCCTACTTATTGTAAAATCATTATGATTAGGGGAATTAATTTCCAAAAATAAAAGATTTATATTTCATATATTAAGCATACTTATAAAGTTATACACATATATTATATCATCAACCCCCCCAAATGTCTAATCTATGTCAGCCATTATTTTTATGATTAGAGTAAGCAATGACAGAAACACAAAGTGCTCTTAAATCATTGGTCTGGTCTATGTAAACAGTTTTCTCTGACATCATCAAAATATCTAATTACTAATGTCTGACTTAGGCAAAATATTGCTGTTAAACTGTTCAGCTTCTAGGGGCTTTATAAGTACTGTGTGTATGGGGGGTATTGGAGTCTGGTAATCCCCTCAAAGGTTACACAAGAAGTGAAGGAGTTAATTGTTTCTGCTGGATGTGGTGGTGAAATTTTTCTTCCAAATTGTTCACACGTCTATTTCCCTAAAATCACCCAAAATTATAAGTCCTCCTCCTCCTCCTCATCATTATCCCGTTAGTCGTTGATTTTCTTGAGCCGTCTCAGTAACGTCTCCATTCATCCTAGCCCTGAGATTTTAGAAACTTCTCTTTACTTGTCCTCTCCAACGGTGCCACATTGGAGGCTCTTTCAAGGTCAGGGGAATGAGACCCATCATTGTTACTGGTTTTGGCATATGAATACGCCACAGGGAGCTTGCCAGGCTCTGCCATGCAGGCAGGAATTATAAATAGATAATCAAAATGTTTCTGTGTTTCTGACCACAAAAGTAACTATCTAAATCTTTAAACACTTTTTTTTTTCTTTTTGGTTCACACCTAGCTATGCTCAGGGGCTACTCCTGGCTCTGCACTCAGGAATTACTCCTGACAGTGCTTGGGGGACCATGTAGGATGCTGGGGATCAAACCTGGGCTAGCCGCGTGCAAGGCAAATGCACTACATGCTGTACTATTGCTCTGCCCCTTTTAACCACATTTAAACCTGCAAGAAGTCCTGGCAAGGAAAAATCCACAAGCAGTAAGATTTATTAAAATAGAAACAAAAGTTATGTGAAACTAAGCATCTTTTCCACTGTTGTGCTTTTCTATTCATTTACTTTTGTCTTTTTTTTTTTTTTACATGGGCAGGGGCCTGGGGAACACTTGATGGCTCAGGGTTTACTCCTGGCTCTGTGCTTAGGGATCACTCTTGGGGTACTCGGGAGACTTAGGTGATGTCAGGAATCAAACTTAGGTCAGTCATGTGCAAGGCAAACATCTGAACCACATGTACTATCTCTCCAGCCCTTAACAACTGGCTTTATAAACTTCCATAACCCAGTGGGGCTCAAATAAGTACAATATCCACAAAATGAAGGCATAAGTTTTCACTTAATACTTGGAACAATAAACTCCCCACAACTGGACTGGTCTTACGACCCTTCAAAATCCCAAATGCACCAGCCTCTGCATTGTGAATATGAGCTTTTGCATAACACAAACATCTTCCTATTCCTTTGCCTGTGTTCTAAGGGAGGGCAAGCTAATTAAATGTGTGTCGCGCGCCGCTTCGTCCAGCGAAGAAACACGCAACTCGGAGATCCTTTTGGCTGCGATTTATTCAGGAACTTTCTCATGCGTTAGAGAAGAAATCAGGAACGGGGACGTGGAGTAAGGAGGAAAAGGGGACGCATGAGGGAGAACCGACCAGCCAGGTGACTTCCCCCCTTATATACTTCTCCCTGCCTGTTTGCCCTCAAGTGTCTGCAGCTGATAAACCAGCCATAACTTGTGAGCGTGACAAGACATCCTGATTCCCCATCAGGTGTTGTTCACGAAGCACGGTGCAACCAACAAGAAACAGGTGTTCACGAAGCACGGTTCCATGGAGGCTCTCCACAGTTCCCCCTTTTTGTTTTAGAACAACAAGTCTGTGTAGCGACCTCGGCCCCCTTGGCCTTACCGGTCATTGGGAGCCCTCTCGCTTGTAGGTCCCTGTCTTAGGTTGGTCCAAGGGTCAGGTGGGTATAATGCACCCTTTCAAACTCCTCAACTACAGGAGGTCCCCTGCAGTTAAGGGTTCTCAGCTGCACAATACCTTTGCTACATCCAGCTAGACTTGATTGTTCTCAGCGAGATTATTGATTCAAAGTTGCAAGCCAAAGCTTGGGGGATTGCTGTGCCTCCAGGGCCGGGATACCTGCAAATATCACGCCCTTGTAAATAGTTGTACTTGCTGCATATTATATAGACACCAGGCAAAAACCCAAAGCAGCGAGAAGCAATAAGGATAGAAGTACTCCCACCTCCACCCACTCTTTGATAAAATAGAGGGGACTTCTACTCAGGTCTTATTAAGGTGGGAACGGAAGGGATTAGAGCAGGCCAAGTTGTAGCAATGGCCCAAAAAGCTGCTTCTTCAGCTCGTATCATCACAGGAACCAGGCTGAGCAGGAGCACCAGTTTCCACCTCTTGGTCTACTGGAGGTGCGGTCTTTCGTGTCAGGCGTTCAGGAATCCACACTGGTTCTGCCCTGTCCTGTGGAAAAACACAAACAGAACCCCTGGCCCAGGTTAACACGGGGTCCGGGCCGTGCCATTCACCAGAAAGGATATCTTTCCATTTAACATATCCTTGGCACACAGGAATCTTTGAAGAATGCCTGTCTGCAGAGGAGGTGCCCTTATCATCAATGATCAAAAAATTTAGAGTAAAAAGTGCAATAGAGATTCTTTCTCGAGGGGGCCGTCCCAGGCCAACTCCCCCTTTTTGTTTTATTAGGCATGCTTTAAGGGTGGAATGAGCACGCTCAACGATGCCCTGTCCTTGTGGGTTATATGGGAGGCCATGAGATAAAGAGACTCCCATCTGGGCACAAAATGCGGTGAATTTAGCAGAGGTGTATGCCGGACCATTATCTGTTTTCAGTTGGGCTGGAATGCCCCAGGCTGCCCATGCTTCAAGGCAATGAGAGATAACATTTGCGGACCGCTCTCCAGGAAGGGGAGTGGCATGAATGATACCGGAGCACGTGTCCACGGATACATGGAGATATTTGAGCCTGCCAAATTCCGAGAAATGTGTAACATCCATTTGCCAAATGCGTAAAGGCACAAGACCACGAGGGTTTATGCCCATGGAGGGGGCAGGAAGAAAAGGGACACAGTGTGGACAATGTAAAACAATTGCCCGAGCTTCGGCTCGAGGGATTTGAAATCTATGTTGAAGGGTCCGAGAAGAAACATGGAAATGGTCATGAAAATTTTTTTGCTAATTGTAAAGGAGACTGAATAACAAAACAAGATGGTCTAGAGAGTGCATCAACACAAGCATTGCCTTCTGCTAAGGGACCCGGAAGGCCTGTATGAGAGCGGATATGTGTGACAAAAAATGGTTTTTCACGGGTCCAAAGAATTTGCTGTAAAGCAGATAACAAGGAGGCTATCGAGCTGGAGGCCTTTATGGGTCCTGCCACCTCAAGTGAGCAAAGAGCATTTACAACATATCGTGAATCAGAGATCAAATTGAAAGCAAAGGAGCAATGCTCAAACACTGTCAAGACAATGCGGAGTTCCACAACTTGAGGAGACGTAGTTGGAAATTGCATACGAATAGGATCTTGACCCTCTATCATATAAGCCCCCCAGCCTGTACTTGAACCATCAGTATAAATGTTTGGAACATCCCGAAGGGGTACATAAGAGGTGACTTTGGGGAAAATTACCGGATGGGTTTTAAAGAAGGTCATTAGTGGATGTTTGGGATAATGATTATCAATAACATTGGGAAAAGAAAATCGGAGAATCGCCCAATCATCATGTAAGTTACACAAAGAAACTATTTGAGTGGAATTATAGGGGGTAATAAGAGTATCTGGAAGTTTTCCAAAGTATTGCAAGCAGTCCTGAATACCAATCATAGCCAAACGGGCTACAGCTGCAGGGTATAATTCCACGGCTTTTGCCGGAGAGACCCTAGGATGAATCCACAGAAGGGGTCCCTCCTGCCATAGGACTGCAGTAGGTTGCCCATATGTTGGAAGTACACAAAGTAAAATAGGAAACTCAGGCTGCACGCGTGTATTGCCAGCAGCAGTAAGAGCTTGCTCAATTTTGCAAAGGGCTTCTCTAGCTTCGGGTGTGATAGTCCGTGGGGAAGAAAGAGAAGGATCACCTTGAAGCATATTGAATAAAGGTTTTAAGTCATAGTTAGGTAATTTAAGGTATCCCCTTATCCAATTAATGTCTCCCAACAAACGTTGGAAATCATTAAGTGTGTGTAAGTGGTCAAGCCGAAGCGTAATTTTTTGGGGATGTACTGCTTTGGGGGTTATCTTAGCGCCTAGATATTGGACAACTGTTCCTTTCTGAATTTTTTCAGGGGCAATAATTAAATTGGCACTTTGTAAGAGCGAGGTTAATTTGAGTAGGGCATTATTAAGAGCGTTTTCGGATTTTGCTGCCAGCAGGATATCATCCATATAATGCACACATTGTACTTTCGGGAAACACTTTCGCAAAGGAGCTATGATGGAACCTACGTATAGCTGGCAAAGAGTGGGACTATTTGTCATCCCTTGTGGGAGGACTACCCACTCATATCGCTTATCTGGTTGCTCATGGTTCTTAGAGGGTAATGTAAACGCAAAACGGGGAATATCCTGTGGATGTAACGGGATAGAGAAAAAGCAATCTTGTATGTCAATGGCAATTACATGCCAATCTTTTGGTAAAGTGGCTAATAAAGGCAGGCCACGTTGTACAGGCCCCATCACGCGCATTTGAGCATTAACAGCTCGAAGATCATGCAACAAACGCCATTTACCGGATTTCTTTCTAACTACGAAAATAGGAGTATTCCAAGGGGATACAGAAGGACGTAAGTGTCCAGCTGACAATTGTTGATTAACTAAGGCTTCAGCTGCATCCAACTTTTCAGAGGACAAAGGCCACTGTGGAACCCACACCGGGTCCTCTGTTAACCATGTTAGGGGGATGATTTCCACAGCGGCCCCTACAATAAATTTTGGTCAGCAGAAACAGCAATAGGGCGCGAAGAAGTGCAAAGCCTAACTCCCATCTTAGCCAGAACATCTCGTCCCCAAAGGGAAAAGGGCAAATTAAGTATAAAGGGCTGGAAGCTATCCTGGTGTCCCTCGTCATCCTTCCAGGTGAGGTGACGTGCGCTTACTTCTGGGGTACTGAGGTACCCCAGGCCTCGCAACTGCTGAGCAGAAGCCTGTGTGGGCCAGGCAGAAGGCCAATCCTTAGTGGCTATTATGCTACGGTCTGCTCCAGTGTCAAGGAGTCCCATGATCCTTTTTCCTTCTACTATTAATTGCATCATGGGTCTGGTATGCATACCTAATGCAAGAAAAGCTCCCTCAATTTGTTCCTGATTTAAAGCCCTTTTACCATTGCATGTCTGTCCACCCACGGCGGGAAGGAGAATAACCTGGGCAACAGGGTCCCCTGGGCTGATAGCAGTAATCCCACGGGGAGACTCAATCAGGGCTCTCACACTTTCAGAATGGTTGGGATCAATTATACCAGGATATACACACAAGCCTTTCAAAACTGCTTCAGGGGAGCCTATTAGCAATCCTATAACTTCATTCGGTAAAGGGGCTAGTTTCCCTAACTCTAAAATCTGTACTCCCATTCTCGGAGTGAGGACCATGGGATTGACGGCTTGTAGGGTCACAGCGGGGGAGGCCTTAGAGGCTCCCCCGAGTCCCTGGGATGTTGCAGAGATGGCCATTCCTCGGAAACTTGCGCCGCCCCATATATTTGAGGGCCCTGGGGACGTGGGCCCCGTAAGCCGTATTTTGAATCCCTTCTTATATTGCTTTGAGATATCCTATGGCCGTGGACATCTCTCACTGACCTACACTCACTTGCCCAATGTCTTCCCTTTTTACACTTAGGGCAAAGTCTGGGTCTAGATCCTACAACTTGGTTATTGACAGGACACTGTCTCCTCAGGTGCCCTGTCCTTCCACACGTATAGCAGGTTACAGCGAGTCCCGTAACTTTCTTGGTAATATCCATGACAGCCGCAGCTAAGCCTGTGGCGGTTAGGGGACCCCCTATTTCTCGGCATATTTTCATCCAATACTCCAGTCCCAGACTCTTATAGGGGGCGATAGCCTTGCGACACTCAGCAGTGCATTGTTCAAATACCAACTGCTTTATGAGAGGCATCGCAGTGTCCGAATCTCCAAAGATTTTTCCGGCAGCCTCGACTACACGGGCAACAAATTCGGAAAACGGTTCCAGGGGCCCTTGAACTATTTTAGTAAGGTTGCCTCGGACTTCCCCTCTGTTGGGTAGAGCTTTCCACGCTTTCAATCCTATTTGGTTCACCTGCGTATAAACTTCTGGGGGGTACCCGGTCTGCTGATTGGCGAATCTGCCAAGTCCTAATAACATGTCCCTATCCCAGACTGCTCGTGCCCCTCCTTGGGCTAGATTGGTTGCTGCTTGCTCATTTGCGAATTCCATTAAGAAGGTGCGCCAGTCCAAGTATTGTCCAGGAGTCAACACCGCTCTAGCCACCTGTTGCCAATCATTTGGGGTCATACAGTATCTGAATAAGCCTTCTATTTGAGTTATAGTAAATGCGGCGTTGGCTCCATAAGTCTTTACTGATTCTGCCAAGGTCTTAATTATTTTAAAATCTAGGGGCTCATGATATCGCTGTTGATTATTATCTTCAAAAACTGGGTAAGTTAACTGTAGCTCTCGCCTAACTTCTGCCCAGAGCCCGGGTTTTGCAAAAGAAAGTCCGCCTCCCGTTTTGTTAAAGTAAGGGGGCGGATCATCCTTAGAGCCCTTTAGCGGTAAGTATCGGTCACTATCATGTATCGCAGCTTCCTCCTCAATAGGGGGGTCAGAATCCCCGTTAACCCGTCCCTGCTGAAATTGACGTAGCGAGGGATAAAGAGCCGGACGGGTCATGGATGGTTCTTGGGGCCTTCCTTTCTTTTTTGGGGCGCGTCCCTCCATCAGCGGGGTTCCCCTAGAGGCCTCGCTTTCCACGTCCGAACCCTCCTCTGGCTCAGAGGCTACAATGCCATGACGGCTGCCTCTGTCCTTCTTTGTGTCTTCTAACACTACTTGTCCTGATCGTACGGCCTTATCGCACTTCTGATCCTTAAAGTAATCATAGAAAGCAAAAATGAAAAGACAAAGGGAAAGACAAACAAACATCCAACCAACAAACGAAACATACACATCCATGGATACCATTGTCCTGACTCACCACAGGAACTTGATCGTCATGACTTCTCGTGAACCTTAGTCCTGACTTACCACAGGAACCTCATCGTCGCGACTTCTCGTCCTGACTTACCACAGGAACCGGATCGTCACGATTTCTCGTGAACCTTAGTCCTGAATAAATCGCAGCAAGTTCTGAATCCACCGGGGGGGTACTGGAGGTCGGGTTCCCCGTACGGGCCACCAGCTGTCGCGCGCCGCTTCGTCCAGCGAAGAAACACGCAACTCGGAGATCCTTTTGGCTGCGATTTATTCAGGAACTTTCTCATGCGTTAGAGAAGAAATCAGGAACGGGGACGTGGAGTAAGGAGGAAAAGGGGACGCATGAGGGAGAACCGACCAGCCAGGTGACTTCCCCCCTTATATACTTCTCCCTGCCTGTTTGCCCTCAAGTGTCTGCAGCTGATAAACCAGCCATAACTTGTGAGCGTGACAAGACATCCTGATTCCCCATCAGGTGTTGTTCACGAAGCACGGTGCAACCAACAAGAAACAGGTGTTCACGAAGCACGGTTCCATGGAGGCTCTCCACAAATGTGAAAACCAGCAAGAGTGAATCTGGGATTTCACAGTTGAGCTTCTGTTATTTTCAGTAAGGCTGTGTGCAGGCAGGGCTTTTTTTGCTGATCTCCTTTTGCATTCTCTATCCTCCACCCTGGATGATGTCTTTGAAAGTGGTGAAGAGGGAGAGCTTGACAACCCTCCTTACCTTGTAATGGTGATTGGTATGAGCGAGAGAAGATGCAGTTGGTCTGGCAGAGGTTTTCCTTCCTTTGAGTGGCCTGCAGCCTCTCTCTGCACATAAGCTGCCAGCTGAGTCTTAGGAGAAAAGCCAAATGGAGGTGAGGCTGAGTGTCATTCAGATGTGGCTTCTAAGTACGACGAGGACCCTTGGTTTTGTTTGTTTGCCTGTTTGTTTTGGTTTGGGAAGAAACAGTATCTTCACACCCTTCCTAACATATTGACCCAAGCAAGGGTTAACACATATGGGTCATGAATTACCTTTATTTCCCCAAAGATTTCCATTTGGAATCAGACCTTCTCTTTCATGGTTCTGAGGCTAGGCAACCTTTTTATTTTTAAAATCTTGTTTTAGGGGCTGGAGCAATAGCACAGCGGGTAGGGCGTTTGCCTTGCACGCGGCTGACCCGGGTTTGAATCCCAGCATCCCATATGGTCCCCTGAGCACCGCCAGGGGTAATTCCTGAGTGCACGAGCCAGGAATGACCCCTGTGCATTGCTGGGTGTGACCCAAAAAGCAAAAAAAAAAAAAAAAAGAAAAAAAAGAAAAAAAATCTTGTTTTATAATGCTTATTTTTGTTATCTTTATTTCCACAGGAATCCCACATTTTGGTACCTTTGGGATATTGCAAGACATGATCTTCTTTTTTTAAAATTTTTATTTTATCACCATGTGGAAAGTTACAAAGTTCTCAGGTTTATGTCTCAGTTATACAATATTCAAACACCATCCCTTCACCAGTGCCCATATTCCACCACCAAAATCCCCAGTATACCCCCCACCCCCGCCCCCCGCCCCAACAGTATAACTGATGAATTTCACTTCATTTTCTCTTTACCTTGATTACCTTCCATATTTCAACACAAAACTCACTATTGTTGTGGGAGTTTTACCCCCAAACAAGACAGTCCTACTAAGGAAACATTTGATAATCAGTTTTCCATTAAAAGATTGTATGTTTTCAGTTTTTAGAAAAGGTCGCGCGGCCGAGTTAGTGGCCGCGCGGTTCGGATGTGTCCCAGTCCCACATCCCGGAGCCGTGTTAGTTGCTGCTCAGTGTTGCCAGGGCTCCATCTGGAGAAGGTGTGGTGGCTGCACCTCCTCCGTCCGGATCCCCGGTGTTGCTGGCCCCGATTTGGGTCCGGAGCATTCTCCAGGCCGCATTGCTCACCAGAATATCTGGCTGCTTCTCTGTTGAATCAAGACATGGTCTTCTTTCAATCAGATATGCTTGCCCCCCTCACCCCCTGGTTTTTGGGCCACACTCAGCAATACTCAGGGATTATTCCTGGCTTAGGAATTAACTACTGGTGTTGCTCAGGAAACATATGGTATTTCAGGGATAGAACCCAGGTTAGTGATGTGCAAGACAAATGCCTTACCCCCTATATGATCACTCCAGATCCAGAACTTTTTTTGTTGTCTTTTTTCTTTTCTTTTAAATTTTTTTGGGCTGTATCCAGCAGTACTTAGGGTTTACTGCTGGATCTATACTCAGGAATCCTTTCTGGTGGTGCTTGGGGGGAACCACATGGGATACTGGGGATCAAATCTGGGTCAGCTACATGCAAGGCAAGCACCTTACCCTCTGTGCTATTACTCCAGACCCCAAATATGCTATTTTTTGCTTTTTTGGTGGTCAAACCTGACATTGCACAGGGGTTTCTCCTGGCTCATGCACTGAGGAAGTACCCTTGGCAGTGCGCAGGGGGACCATATGGAATGCTGGGAATCGAACCCGGATTGGCCGCGTGCAAGGCAAATGCCCAAGGCAAGCACCCTACCCACTCTGCTATTGCTCCAGTTCCCAAATATGCTATTTGTTCCATTCAAACACTTAGTGATTTACTGCCTAGCATCTTGGATAATCTGCTGTAAAAACACAAAATAATACCACAGTCACTGGATGAAAACCAACTGTAGAGTAAGTGAGACATATATACGTAATGAAACTCAAGTACATTACATACTTACAGACTCCTTAGGATAAATCAGCCCTAGCTACCCATTGTGCATAAGTTGCCAAGCTCCATGTGATCTGAGCTTGTCATCTAGGACACAGATGACTATACTTGGAAATATTCCCAAATGCCAGCCAATAAATCTCCTTCCTACTGCATGGAGTCTAACCAGCTCAGTCAAACTTTCCCTTACCGGGAATTTGTGTCCAAGATGCTCAGAGAGAAGAAGCAATGGAGAAAAGTGCTCATAACTACGGTGGAGCATCGAGTAGGGACAATGAAACCTACTGGGAATTTTCTCCCCAGAGCTTTCAAACTGCCAGATAAGTGACCACTGGTATAATGCCATATCTGCTTCCTTTGCTGTGTTTTTACTATCATATGCAAAAAATTCACAACCAATTCCAGTCTCGAACTTTTTCCTTATGTTTTCTTCTTAGAGCTTTTAGGTCTAGTGTTAAAGTACTTAATCCATTTCAAGTTAATTTTTATGAGTGGGGCAGGATAGAGGCTAAGTTTAATTTCCTTGCATAGAATATCCAGTTTTCCCAACACTACATTGAAGAGACCAACTTTCCCTATTGAATATTCTTGATGCTTTTAGTTGAACATATATTCATGGAGTTATCATTAGGCTCCAGTTCAGTTTCACTGGTCTATGTATTATACTGTTTTATAATATAGTTTTATAATATAGTTTCTGAAATCTCTGTGTATTGAATAATGTTCTAATTCTCCATTGAGACTAGAAACTGTACTGACATACAGAAAAAAGCTGTGTCTTTCTGTCCTTCCCCTCATCTGAGATGGACCTAACTGAGCCCTCTTCCTTCCACTCTGATAGGGCCTTATTGTTTTTTAAATTTTCATTTATTTATTTATTATCAAATCACTGTGAGATATTTACAAAGCTTTCATGTTTGAGTTTCGGTCATACAATGATCAAATAACCACCCTTCACCAGTGCACATCTTCCACCACCAGAATTGCCAGTATCCACCCCACCCATCACACTCCCTCCCCTGCCTGTGTGGCACACAATTTCCACAATACTCTCTCTCTACTTTGATTACATTCAATATTTCTGCAGCAGTCTCATCTTTATTATTTGGAATTTTCCCACCACCACTCAAACCTGCCAAAAAGGCAATGCTAGCCAATTTGTTTTGTATTGCTTGTCATGAATAGCATATAATGTTGCATGGCTGCTCTTGCAGCTGCGCACTTTTGGAATCCTAGACTTTTAATAATTAAAGTCTGGCAAGATCTTTGCAATGAGTTGCTTGGTTCTGAGATTGGTTTGTGTGCCTCTGGATCATGGCCGTTAAGGAGCTTAATAAGTAGCCCAGGGAAATTCATGAGCATCATCTCAGAGTTCCATGGGGCAGGGGGAAGAAGAGGGACTGGCTCCTCCCCCACCCCATGAGGCCTGGCATTGTGCTATGGTCCCACATACCTGGGCTTCTCGTTGGGTTTTGCAGGATGGCCACTGCCGGGATTCCTAGGGGGCAGCTGGAGGAACAGCACCTGCCCCTATCTGGAGTAGCCGGGCGACAGTGGCCTATTGCAAAGTCCGGAGGCATCTCTGCAGCGAGCTGCTCAGTTCTGAGATTCATTTGTGTGTCTCTGGATCATGGTAGATTAGGAACTTAATAAGTAGCTGAAAGGGCCTTATTAATAATATGGCAACTCTACAGAGAAATACAAGTCTTTCACCAACAGACTTACATAATCTCAAAATGATCAAACTCAAAAGGATATGAACTGAACATTTTTCAAAGAAACTCTACTTAAAAAATTAGTTAGAAACCCATCATAGAAAGAAAAGAAAGGTAAAACTGTTGTGGGAGAAGAAAGAATGAGTAGATGGGAACCTAGGTGATCAATGCTCCCTTTCTCTCACACTAAGGGTACCTTGGAAAACATCTTGTAAAGGACAACTCAAGTGCAATCCTGCTGCTTTACAAACAAGGAGTCTGGCTCCTATAATGTAAGGAACTTGCCCAAATCCCTCCAATTAGGAAGTGTCAGGTAGCAGGAACTAGAGCCCACTTGTATAATCCTTCCCACAATGTTCACCGGAACCCATTATAGTGGCTCCACTACCACAAAGGGTCAGGGATCTCAGACAGCACTATCAAATAATTTTTCCTCAGAAGCAATAAACGGCTCACCCTAATCACACTTTGCCTGATGTGGTGTAAGATAAAGACTAGCTGGTCTTCTATCAGCACAGCGCAAATGAAGGCTGTAAGAGGTTACACAAAGGATAATTGTGTAATGTGAGAAAGTTATTTAATGATCGAGACTGGTTTCATTAAGCTAAAAAGATAGGCAATCCATTAAGAGAATTTTACTGCAGACAATTTTTAACTTGCTTAGGTGTGTCCGTGAAGGCTATATTCTGTCCTTTTAAGTAAACTAAACAAGAATGTGTAATACAGTAGCTGAGACACTCTATCCATCCTCTTCATGTCTGCCCCTCTTCATGTTGTTAAGAAAGAATTCATATGACTTTTAAGGAATGCAACCTATACAAGATGGACTTCTATCTCATCCTGAAACTGTTGTTTTAGAAATTAGGAACAAAATGGAAGCATGAGAAATGTATGTGTAATAGATGTTAATACAAAATGGATATGAATTAGTAAATGCTATCAGTTACTGGCAGCTACTTTCTCTCATACCCAAAATATTTTATTTCATTATCTGGACATCTGTCTCCAGAAATCTTTTAAGATGAAATATTTTATCTTGAATATAATAACTTGTTCAGGCCAGTCTCTTAGTGATCACTTCTGATTATTACTTTGATGTCTAGGGAGTTTCACCATTATAGCATCATCATAAAGCATTATAGCATTATAATGCAGAGATCTGAAATTTTTCTTCTGCTCAAGTCTCTGTGAACTAGATTGTGAGTTCTCTGAAGACAGGGTCTCTGCCTTGTTCATCTTTATCCCCAGACTCAAGGTCATAAATTAATAGTGAATTTTTGTGCCTTCCCTTGGGAGCTTATAGTGAGAGAAAAACAAAACAAAGAAATAAGCAAATATCTGGCAATAAGAAGAGTTCCCTGATGTACCAAGAGTGGCACACAACATTTGATGACATTTAACAAACACGTTCGTAATCTCTTTTACAAGGGCTTAATGACTCCAGGATGAAATACAATAATCTTCACACAATTTCCTCTAAGGAAACTTTATTAGACCACTTTTAGCAGGTTATTCATAACAAGCAATACAAAATTAATTGTTTCAGTTTGCTTTGGGGGCACGGTTTGGGATTTGGGGCAGAAACTTTCAAAATATGGTGGTGAGAAGGTGAAATGGTGGTGGGATTGCTGTTTGAATATTAAATGTAATGAATTATTATGAACAACTTTAAAAAGATAAATTAAATAAAAAAAGAGTACCCTAAATTCAGCTCAGAGATAGTTATCATTTTTATCTGTTAGGGTGAAAAAAATACACATTGGCCTTGTGCCTTCAACATTCTATGATAAACTAGATTTTGTCAAATTAAAAATAAAGGGTGAGAAAATATTTGAGAGCAGATAAAACTACATGTAATCAACCTGATGTAGATAATATTGGAATACTACAAAGATGGATTGGAAGGGAAGGAAATTAGCACGTTTGTGAGGCACATTAAATATGTTAGGTACTGGGTACTTTTTGTCATTATTTCTCCTGCAAAAATGCTATGGAGCAGACATGAAGGGCACAGAAGGAAGTTATCATGTATAGATGAGAAAGTACTGGGGGGCCTGAGCCCATTTTGCAAAGGTCCTTGAAATCACAGTTCTGTAAAGACTCCAGATAGGAGAATGGCATCACTTCTTACATTATGCAGTTCTAAAAAAAATCACCATTAGAGATAATTTAATCATTCTCCTCTCATAAATAGGCAA
Source organism: Sorex araneus (assembly GCF_027595985.1). Classification (NCBI taxonomy): domain Eukaryota; kingdom Metazoa; phylum Chordata; class Mammalia; order Eulipotyphla; family Soricidae; genus Sorex; species Sorex araneus. The sequence continues at coordinate 58,288,784 of NC_073310.1, read as the reverse complement.
CAGTAGGTCATATCTATATGGTTTAGTGTTATTTTATCTAATTTTTTTACAGATTGGAAATATCTTTTGATGAAGCTATGTCTATTAATTCATGTCTCAGGCTTCGAGGCACTCTACAGACTGGAGTGATGTTTTAATTTCACTGCTAAATATCTTCTCACTTTTTTCAGCAATTCTTTGAACTTCCTTTAATTTACTGAGGTCTTCTTTTTTGTGTCTTAATTGAAGAAACCCAGATACTTTTCCTTTAAAATTATTTTCTTTCACCATTATTTCACTACTCTTACTTAGAACCGTAACATCCCATGTTTAGAATGCAAGTTCCATTCTATTTTCTGTTGTTCCTTTTTTCCTACAATCAAACTACATATTATGTCATTGTGTCTTCTGTTTCAGAACTTAAGAATTTTCATCACAGCCTCTGTTTAACTCTTTGTTTCAAACCCTTCTATCATCATCTTTCATAATAAGAAATTGCTCTGACTTACTTTCCTCCCTTGCATGTCTTTTCAAGTACATGATCTTACTACAAGCTGAAAACCTGCTTATCTGTAGAAAGCATCTGTCCTTATTGCTCATTTCTTCTGCTTACTTACTGATTTATTATCTAACTTTTAGGAACAAACCGATTCTAATGGACTCATACTGCTCTTTGCTTCTTTGTAGGTGGCCACTAAGAGGATTGAGATAAAATTTCCATACAATTATAACATGCATAGACAAAAAGGACATAACACATCTGGACCTTTGGGTAAGCATTTGGTAGCATATGAGTTAAAGAAATGGAAATGGATTTCTTTGGTTATTGATACTACAAAATGGATTTTAGATTGGACTATAAACAATGGTAGCTGAAAAGAAAGCAGCATGTGGATGAATTTTCTGGGTTGTACTAACAGATATGGTAGACTTTAAGGTCAAACCCATCTTTGTTTAACATCTTTGTAAATAATCTAGAAGACTGATTTAAAAAAAAAAACCCAAAACCTTTAATTACATGTTTAAGTGACTTCAAGCTGGGAGGTGTTAAACATGATATGAGGAAAAAGACTAGTGTAGACGTGGATAGATGGAATGATTATTGCTTTTTCCTTGTTAATAAGAAAAAAAGTATAAAATGGTAACTTAGTGTAAGCATAATGTTAAGTAAGTTATTAAAATGAAAAAAATGAGTAAAGGAAAAAGACAGTTGATAACGACCACAGAAAATAATTGACAATGTGGAATATAAGTTTAAGTTGTTGCTTATTACTTAGGGTTTCCTTAAAATGGCTCTGATTTCTATCAAGAATACCTACAATTTCCACATGGTGACTCAATAAAAAAATTAAAAAAAAAAGAATACCTACAATTGGGCTGGAGCAATAGCACAGTGGGTAGGGCGTTTGCCTTGCATGTGGCCGACCCAGGTTCAATTCCCCGCATCCCATATGGTCCCCTGAGCACTGCCAGGAGTAATTTCTGAGCGCAGAGCCAGGAGTAACCCCTGTGCATTGTCGGGTGTGACCCAAAAACCAAAAAAAAAAAAAACAGAATACCTACAATTTATTGACCAAAATGCCAATATGATACAGAATTTATATTATTATTCTGTATTTATTAGTCATAAAATTATATGCACAAGTCCATAATTTTGTATTTAATGTTTGTTTTGTTAATCTTAAAAGTCAGAAGATAACTAAAAAGGCAACATGTAGGATAACATAGCCTCAGTAGTTTAGGTTTATTGGGTTACTCCCATTACAGTGCTCCTATTCCTCTTTGTTTATTTGTATCTTCTTTCTTGGTGTTCTGTTGACTTGTAAATAATGTTTTTCTCTTCTCCTTGAGTCCTTTGCATAGTTTATTCAGAGCAAGTCCTTTTTGTATGGACACAGGAAGACTTAACAAATGTTATGCTTTTGTAACGTGGGAGTCATTTGACTCTACATGACATTTTCCTCCAGGGCATCTGTTCTCTTGACCTAAGCCTCAGCTGCCCTTACTTCCTAGCACCCCCAAAGCACGGTCCCGACGTGGGACAAGAAGGACCCAGGGCAAGCGGTGAGTTGTGTGCTACCCTGGCATCGAGATGGGCCTGGCCAAAGTGCCTAATGCTTAACTATAAGTTAAGAGCTTGATCATGGACAAATGCTGTCATGATCCAAACAGTGATACTAGATTTGGACCCTGCTAGGGTGAGGAATGATTAATCTGGCCTGAGTGCTGTGGTCTGAGCCTGTGGCAAGATGTTGCCAGGAGAGCTGCCTTGCAAGCCTCAATGTATCCCTTGCTAGGTCCATACAAAAATAACTAGTATTGAGATGTTAATAAGTTTCTGGACTAAGGAAAAGAAAAAAACCTTAAGAGTGAGGAAGGGCTTTGGAGTGCCCTGCCCTCAGGAAGGGCTTTCTTATGTTGATTTGGCTACTTGGCTGGTTGTAGCCTAGAGGGCAAGGTGGGAGAGACAAGTAGGAGGAGAGAGAGAAGCCAGAGAGAGGCAGCAGTTGAGCAGTAGATCCAGAGAGAGGCCAGAGCTGGGAGTGCGGGAGATGAGAAAGTTTGAAGATTGAATAAACGGTAACTAATCAGCAACCAGCTTGGTCCTCGTTCTTCCTTCGCCTGTCCTTGACCACCGGCTGTCCCGATCCAGTCCACACACTGCGGTTCCAGAGCACCGAACTCGGGTGGTGAGACAGAGCCTCCCGGAGAGCCGGCGAGTGCACGCGCCCCCTCGGCGTTCTTTAGTTTTTTACAGCAACACAATGTTTACTTGGGATTTAAAAACAAAAAACAGGAGCTGGAGCGATAGCACAGTGGGTAGGGCCTTTTGCTCTTGCACGCAATCGACCCGGGTTCAATTCCCAACATCCCAAATGGCTCCCTGAGCACTGCCAGGAGTAATTCCTGAGTGCATGAGCCAGGAGGAACCCCTGTGCATCCCTGGGTGTGGGACCCAAAAAGGAAGAAATAAAACAAACAAAAAACAATGCAGACTACACTAATTCAGGTAGAAAATTCAAAATTTTGGAAAGATAAATTTGAGATTTTTTTTTCTTTAAAAGGATGGTTAAGAGAAAGTTGAAACACGTAGTTAAAGGGTTGATTAGTACTAACTAACCAGTGTAAACCAGCTGGACTCTACATAATTGGTTACTGATTTTCTGAAAAGAATGAAAAGGAAAAAGACTCATTCAGTGTTTCAGCTAGTTATCCCTAATTTTCATTTCTCTTGATCCTAATGGCGTCTTCAACAATGTTTGCTTACCAATTTCTTAAAACAATTGCTTTGTTTCAGTCCAAAGGTCTGTGGCCCAGCTCACAGGAGAGAGACGACACAATGCCAGTGTAAGCACTCCCAGGCTCCATTTTAAAAATATCTTCTGGGTGTCAACTTTGCATAGTTTATCTTACTTTAAAAAGTTAACATATGGGGTAGGGGTAGGGCAGAGTGATAGTACAGCGGGAGGGCGTTTGCTCTGCACACTGCCAACGCTGGTTTAATCCTTGGTACTACATACGATTCAACAAACTCTGCCAGGAGCGAGACCTGAATGCGGAGCCATGAGTAAGTTCTGAGCACCACTGGGTGTGGTTTCCCTTCTCCCTGCTTCCCCCACAAAAGTTAACATATAGGAAAGGTTAATTTAAGTAGGATGAACAAATGCATAAATTTAAACGCATATCTGATTATGTAAGTGCCACCACATTACATAGTCAGGTAACAAGCTAACAGAAAAGTGCCCACATCTCCAAAACTTCCTTTTGCAGCCCTTTTAGCTCCCTCTAACCTTTGGCAACCAGTTATTTTTATCTATTATTTAAACGTTTGCACAGGGTAGCATGTAAATGGCATAATATGTTTTAAAACATTTTTGTTACTTTTTCAGGTGGAGTTTTTTTAAATTGTGGTAAAAAAAATACACCCCTAAAATTTACTCTCAATTATTTCTCAGTGGACACTACAGTAGTGTTCATTATGAATGTATTGTTGGAATTTTAGAACTTTCCTCTTGCAAAAATGAAACTATATTTACTAAAAAACTTCCTTTCTTCCTCATCCCCCAAAGGTCCTGAAAACCATTTTCTACTTTCTGCTTCTAACAGTTTAAGTATTATAGTACTCATATAAGCAGGACCATGATTGCTGTATTTGTTCTTTTATGATCGACTCACTTCACTTAGTGTAATGTTCAGATGGTTCATCTCACGGTGATTCAATAAAATTAGAAAGAAAGGAAGAAAGGAAGGAAGAAAGAAAGGAAGGAAGGAAGGAAAGAAAGAAAGAAGAAAGAAAGAAAGAAGAAAGAAAGAAAGAAAGAAAGAAAGAAAGAAAGAAAGAAAGAAAGAAAGAAAGAAAGAAAGAAAGAAAGAAAGAAAGAAAGAAGGATACAGCAGGATGTCCTTTGTTAAGGCTGAACAATATTTTATGCTATTTAAATACTATATATATATATTTTTTGCTTTTTGGGTCACACCTGGCTATGCACAAGGGTTACTCCTGGCTCTACACTCAGGAATGACCTCTGGCGGTGCTGGGGAACCATATGGGATGCTGGGAATCGAACCCGGGTTGGCTATGTGCAAGGCAAACACCCTACTTGCTCCAGCCCCAATACAATATTTTTCTTATTCCATCTTTTGTTAATAGATATTTATATTTTTAGGTTGCTTCCATCTTTTGGGTATTGTAAATAATGCTTCAATGAACATGCGTGTGTAAATATCTCTTCATGAACTTGTTTTCAATCATTTTGGATACATGCCCAGAAGTGAGATTGCTGTACTAAATTGTAATGCTAATCTTTTTTTTTTTTTTTGAGGAATCTCTACAATGTTTTCCATAGTGGCTGCACCATTTTATATTCCATAAACAAATATTCTAATTTATCCACATACTAACCAACACTTGTTATTTTCTGGCATTTTTTAAAATGTTAATCTAATGGATATAATGTGACATCTCATTGTGGTTTTGGTTTACATTTCCTAATTATTAGTGATACTGAGCATTTTTCAAATGCTATTCACTATTTGTATATCCCAACTGGGGAGAGGTCTATTCAAGTCCTCTGCTCAAAAAAAATTATTTGTTGAATCACCATGATAACAGTTACAAAGCTTTCAGGTTTAAGTCTCGGTTATACAATGATGAAAAACCCATCCCTTCACCAGTGCACATTTTCCACCACCAAAAAACCCAGTATACCCCCAATCCTACACCCTCCCCCTACCTGTATGACAGATAATTTTCACATTACTCTCTCTCTACTTGGATTACATTCAATATTTCAACACCAGACCCACCATTTAAAAAAATTATTGAATCACTGTGAGAGCGTTCATGTTTGGGTTACAAGCATTCATGTCTGGGTTACAATCACACAATGATCAAACACCCATCCCTCCACCAGTGCACATTCCCCACCACCAATATACCCTGTATACCCCCCATCCCACCCTCCCCCTGCCTTCATGGCAGACAATATTCCCCATACTCTCTCTCTACTTTTAGGCATTATGGCTTGCAACACAGACACCGAGAGGTCATCATGTTTGGTCCATTATATACTTTCAGCATACATCTCCCATCCTGACTGATTCCTCCAGCCATCATTTTCTTAGTGATTCCTTCTCTATTCCACCTGCCGTCTCCCCTCCACTCATGAAGCAGGCTTCCAGTTATGGGGCAATCCTCCTGGCTTTGTACCTACTGTCCTTGGGTGTCAGCCTCATGTGATGTTATTCTATACTCCACAAATGAGTGCAGTCCTTCTATATCTGTCCCTCTTTTTCTGACTCATTTCACTTAGCATGTTACTCTCCATGTCTATCCATTTATAAGCAAATTTCATGACTTCATCTCTCCTAACAGCTGCATAGTATTGTGTAGATGTATCAAAGTTTCTTTAACCAGTCATCTGTTCTAGGACACTTGGGTTGTTTCCAGATTTTGGCTATTGTGAACAGTGCTGCAATGAATATATAGGTACAGATGTCATTTTACTGTGCTTTTTTGCATCCTCGGGATATATTCCTAGAAGTAGTATTGCGGGGTCAAAAGGAAGCTCAATTTCTAGGATTTTTTAATCTATTTTCTACTTTTTGGGTCACACCCAGCGATGCACAGGGGTTACTCCTGGCTCTGCACTCAGGAATTATTCCTAGTGGTGCTCAGGGGACCATATGGGATGCTGGGAATCTGAACCCGGGTCAGCCGCGTGCAAGGCAAATGCCTTACCCGCTGTGCTATTGCTCCAGCCCCTCAATTTCTAGTTTTGAAGGACTGTCCATGTTGTTTTCCAGAAAGGCTGGACCAGTTGGCATTCCCACCAACAGTGAAAGAGCGTCCCTTTTTCCCCACATCCATGCCAACACTGGTTGCTTTTGTTCTTTTGAATGTGTGCCCGTCTCTGTGATGTGAGTTGATATCTCATTGCTGTTTTGATTTGCATCTCCCTGATGACTAGCGATGTGAAGCATTTTTTCATGTGCCTTTTGGCCATTTGTATTTATTTTTTGAGGAAACTTCTGTTCATCTCTTCTCCCCATTTTTTTGATGAGGTTGGAGGTTTTTTCTTATACAATTCTACTAGTGTCTTGTATATCCTGGATATTAATCCCTTATCAGATGGGTATTGGGTAAATATTCTTTCCCATTCTGTGGGCTCTTTCTGTATTTTGGTCACTGTTTCTTTTGAGGTGCAGAAGCTTCTTAGTTTGATGTAGTCCCATTTGTTTATGTTTGCTTCCACTTGCATGGTCAGTGGTATTTCTTCCTTAAAGATGCTTTTAGCTTCAATGTCATGGAGATTTCTGCCTACATTTTCCTTTATGTACCTTATAGATTCATGTCTAATGTTGAGGTCTTTAATCCACTCTGATCTGACTTTTGTGCCTGGCACTAGACAGAGGTCAGAGTTCATTTTTTTGCAGGTAGCTATCCAGTTTTCCCAGCACCACTTGTTGAAGAGGCTTTCCTTGTTCCACTTCACATTTCTTGCTCCTTTGTCAAAGATTAAGTGGCCATATTTTTGTGGGTCTGTGACAGAATATTCAACTCTGTTCCATTTGTCTGCGGGTCTGTTTCTAGCCCAATACCATGCTGTTTTAATTACTACTGCTTTGTAGTAGAGTTTGAAGTTGGGGAAGGTGATGCCACCCATCTTCTTTTCCCCAAGGATTGCTTTAGCTATACATGGGGGTTTACTGTTCCATATAAATTTCAGGAGTGTGTCTATTTATTTGAAAAATGTCATAGGTATCCTGACAGGGACCACATTAAATTTGTATAGTGCTTTGGGCAGTATTGCCATTTTGATAATTTTAATTCTCCCTACCCATGACCAGGGAATATGCCTCCATTTCCTAGTGTCCTCTTTTATTTCTTGAAGTAGTGTTTTGTAATTTTCCTTGTATAGGTCCTTAGACCCACCATTATTATTTGGGATTTTCCCCCAACACTGCTGAAAAGGCAACATTAGACAATTTGTTATCTATTGCTGAATATGAACAGCATAAGATATCACATGGCTGCTATTGTGGCTGCGCGGTTTTGGAATTCTAAAATTTTAATAATGAAATCTGGAGGGATTTCTGCCAAAAGCCGTTAGGTTCTGAGATGTGTTCATTCGTGTGTCTCTGGGATTGCAGCCGTTAAGCAGCTTACTCAGTAGCCAGAGGGACTGTTCGTGGGTGGCGACTCAGGGTCTCACTGGGGTGGGGGAAGACAAGGGTTGGCTCCACCCCCATTCCTTGAGGCCCCGAGAGTCTCATCACTCTGGGCCCATACCTGACTGTCCAGTGGCCTCTGGAAGATGGTGGCCTTGAGCCGCCAGGGGGAATAGGCGAAGAACGACACCTTTTCCCATCTGGGGTGGCCCGGTGCTGGGAACCTAATGCAAAGTCCGGACGCATTTCTGCCAAAAGCTGCAGGGTGCCGAGATGCGTTCGTGTGTCTTTGGAATCATGGCTGTTAAGCAATTTATTCAGTCTTTTGCTTAATTTTTAATCTATTTTTTAATTTATTGAGATGTAAGAGGGGTTTTCTTATATGCTATGGATATTGTTACCTTATTAGATGGCTTACAATTTGTTTTCCTCATCCCATAGTTCAACTTTTTATGTAGTCAATCTCATGATGATATTTTCTTTATGTTAGAGAAGTTTTTTAGTTTGAGGTAGTGCCATTGGTCTATTTTCACTTTTGTTGTCTATGCATTTGTCCTAGCAAAGAAATCACTGCTATATTAAATGTAATATATCTTATACCTACTGTGTTTTACAGTTTTTAAGTCTTTAATCCATATTTAAAAGTTTTTGTGATTGATATGAAACCCTCCTCCTCCTTTATCTTCTTTTCCTCCCCTCATTGTTTGGGATATGGATATATTTTCCTAGCACTATTTGATGAAGAGATGATTTTTTCTCCATTGTATTCTCTTATCCCTTTCGTTGGAGATCATTTGACCTTATCAATAAATGTTAATTTCTGGGCTTTGTATTCCATTTTAGCGATCTATATATCTGTTTCTATGCCATGCCATATTGTTTTCATCACTATAGCTTTGTAATATGTTTGGGGGGCTGTTTGAATCATGATCTGTGCTTAGAGATTATTCTTATTGCTGGCTCTTTCCTTAAGAGTTACTCTTGAAAGTATTTGGGGGACCATATATGATGCCAGGGATTGAACTGGGATGGTCACATGTAAGGCAAGTTCTGTGCATATGTACTAGCTCTCCCGTATTATACATCTTTTAATCACAAAAATGTGATGCCTCCAGCTTTTTTCTTTTTGTGTGTAATATTGTTTTGGCTATTTGAGTGCTTTGAGGTTATATATGAGCTTGAGGATTTGTTTTTATTTTTATTGTTGCTCTAGTAAGCAAAAACAACTTCTGCAAAGGCCTTAAGAGAGAAGATTGTGGGGCATTCCTGGAGTTGCTAGCACATTTTCCAAAAGACTGAAAGCCACCATTTCATTTTTCCACTTGTTTTATATTATGCTTTTGCATATTTAAGAGAAATGACACATTGCTAAAATATGTGCACAGTAATCTTATTACTTAAGATTACTTATTACTTATACACAGTATAAAGTGTATAACTAATACACAGTATTACTTATTACTTAATCACTTTTTTATTTTTTATTTTAATGCCGACATACATAAACAATGTATGACAGACACTATAGAAATTTCAATCCCAGAGTCTTCTGATAGGGTAGTTCAAACTTTTCATATTTATTGTGGTTATTTTTAAAAAGTATTTTGTCTTATTTAATGCTATTTGTCAGTTTATTTAAATTCCTCCTTTTTCTTTCCTTACATTATTTGTTATCATGTTTCAGTAAAAAATTCTTCCTGGATTTTAAGAGATCTACTATGTATTTATATTTAGTTGGTATGGAAAAAATTAAGATACTTTTTTCACAGTATCTTACAGTTATTCTTGTATACATATTTCATTATGTATTTTATCACCACACATAACACTATTGATAGTTCCTTAATGTAAATAAATATCCAGTCTGCAATGTGGATTTCTTCATTGTCTCATAATTGCTTTTGGAATTTGTCCAAATAAGAATTCCAAAGAGGTCCATATATCACAATAGCTTGACAGGTCTTTCAATCTCCTTTTAATCATTATTCACACCCATTTTTTTCTCCTTGTAATTTATTTATATTGAAAAAACAAAGTCGATTCTCCTATAGTACCTCCTACAGAATAGATCTTTCTAACTGAATATTTGATAGTATTATTTAACATGTTCCTTCTCAGCCCCCAGATGAGAAGGGGCCTTGAATTGGATGGTAACAATGGTATGGTGATAATTGTAAAGAATTGGGTTTTAGTTGCTTTGTTTGCATTTTTGGGAGAGGTATGGAGAGAAATCAGGTTGTTTGAAGGGCATCCAAGCAAAACTCTCAATTACCTCAATGAGCTGTAATTCAGTGGAGGTGATATGAATCAGAGGAAACATTTTGGAAAGATGACCTTTAAAGCCATAGGATTAAAAAATGGCCTTTTCAAATCCTATGACAGTGTAAATAAAACCAAGAACCAGTATGCCAGCCTGGGTCACGCTAACAAAGGCAGAGGAGCCCCGGGGATCCGAAGAACTGCCCTGGGCAAGAGGAGGGAATCCAGAAGAGTGTGGTGTCCTAAAATCTCAGAGAAGAAAGTGTTCTAGGAAGGAGGAAGCTGCTCCTGCTCAGAGCTGTGTCAACGCTACAAATATGGGAAGAGAGTTGGCTGAAAGAGATGAACACAGCCTTAGAAAAACAAGGAGGTAACCCTTGGCTCTTAGAAGGAGACTCAGTAGAGGAATGAAACTATGGGAGGTGAGGACTAGGAGGAGAGGTATCAAAGTAGGCAATTTACTATTTTTTAAATTTATTTTAATTTTTTAAATTTTATTTTATTTTTATAAAGCTGTTCACAATAATTCATTACATTTAATATTCAAACATAAATTCCATTACCATTGCACCTTCCACTACCATACTTCGAGTGTTTCCACCCCAAATCCCATACCGTGGCCCCCAAAGCAGAACTGAAACAATTTTGTATTACTTGTATGCTTGTTATGAATAATCCACTAAAAATGGTCCAATAAAGTTTCCTTAGAGGAAAGCGTGTGAAGATTGTTGTATTTCATCCTGGAGCCATTAATCCCTTGTATAAGAGATTACAAACATAGTTGTTAAAGCAGTCAAATGTTGTGTGCTACTCTTGGTATGTCAATGGTGTAGAGTATGAGCGTTCACGTGTTCCTGGAGTTGTAAAATTTAGAACATGATTATACAGAAGATTCACTCATGGGTGAAGCCTATGTTGCTCTCTTTCAGGAGATTTATTTGAGTCTCTGAATCATGACCATTGATGAGATTATATGGCACCAGGGACAGTTTGTGGGTGTGACTTCCAAGCTTCTGGTAAACGTGGGAGATGGGGGGAGGAGGTCCATTTTCACTCCGAGTGAGCTTAGAGATTTCAGTCACGGGTCCCTCAGACCTGGGGTTTTCTGCATATTCATTTGTGGGCGAGGCTCATCTGAGCCTGTGGAGAGTGGCTGTGAGCAAGGTGTGAGTAAGGCGGTGATTGGGTTCTGGAGGTTTTGGCTGCCGGGGCTCAGTTGGGGTAGGGAGGGAAACTCAACCAGCCCCATTAAAGGAGGCAATTTAGATGGGAGATTTTTTTTTTTGATTTTTGGGTCACACCTGGCAATGCACAGGGGTCACTCCTGGCTCTGTACTCAGGAATTATCCCTGGCGGTGCTCAGGGCACCATATGGGATGCTGGGAATTGAACCCAGGTCGGCCGCGTGCAAGCCCTACCCGCTGTGCTATTGCTCCAGCCCCTAGATGGGAGATTATTTTTATAAAATATCTTCCACACTTTATTTAAACACCGTGGTTTACAAAATTGTTCGTGATGATTTGTTATGGACATTCAATATTCCAACACCAATCCCACTACCACTGTTACCTTTCCTCTACCATCGTCTCTGTTTTTCTAACCACCCTCCAGTTTCTCCCCATAGTAGTCTCACAATAATTTATTTTGTGTTGATTGTTACCACTGCATGACTAATGGAATGATCAAAAATTCTTTACAAAAAGAAAATTTGTACAATTGTTATGTCTCACCAAGGGGGAATTAAGTCCTTGTCTGAGAGTTAATTAAGCTGCTGTTGCTCATTAAGCCTCTGTGTCACTGTTTTTGTTAGTCGAGCTTACTTGGCTTTTATTTTACATTCCCATCCAATATGGTGTGCTCCTGCTGGAATGCCAGTGTTGTAGAGTTTGGAGATGTTGTATGGATGCAGCTGAAAACTCCAGAAACTCTAGAATAGCTAGCTGGGCAGAATATTTAACTAGCTTACATAAAATTTTCGGCCGGTTAGCATCTCTGTGGAGCTCAGTCATGAGTCAGTGGAATCTGGCCCAAGGCATAGCAACAGTTGTTGGGGCTGTGGGTAGGTTTGGGTAGAGCAGAAGCCTGGCCTGCCCCCCTTCTTTAAAAAAATTTTTTTTATTAGTGAATCACTGAGAGGTATAGTTACAGACTTACAAACTTTCGTGCTTATGTTTCAGTCATACAATGGTCGAGTGCCCATCCGTCCTCCAGTGCCCATTTTCCACCACCAATGGTCCCAGCATCCCTCCCATCACCCCATCCCATCCTTCCCCCTCCCCCCATCTCCTCTGCTGCAAGGCATTCCCTTTTGCTCTCTCTCTCCTTTTGGGTGTCGTGGTTTGACATAGAGGTATTACGTGGCCATCATGTTCGGTTAGTCTACTTTCAGCCCACATCTCCCATCCTAAACAAGGCCTCCTAGCACCCTTTACTTGGTTGTCCCTTCTCTGTCTGAGCTGCCTTTTCCACCAGCATGCGAGGCCGGCTTCTAAGCTGTGGAGTAATCCTCCTGGTACTTATCCTCCCTTCTTAAGCATGTTTGTAAGGCTTCCAAGATGGAGAGGAAGAGAGTGAGGACTCAGAAAGGAGGTTACTGATGTCCAATTATCACTTTCTCATTGCCTACCTATGTTTAACTAGAGAAATAAATTTTACCAGAGCTACCACAAGAGTCAGAGCTTGTCCTATTTCTTGTGCTTTATATTTCTTTCAATATTAAAGTGTTCTTTGATTTCAATTTGTTTGCAATTTTTCTGTGGGTACTTTCCTTGTGATTCTATATTTTTAAACGCATGTTAAAAAACGCCCTTTTTAAAAGCCCTTTTTTAAAATGCCCTTGTTTTTTGGGTCCTCATCTGGTTCTGTGTAGTTCTTGGATCCCATGCATTCCTCTAAATGTGATTTTACTATTTTATAACTTTCAGGGTTGAAAATGAGAAGAGTGATACTTGTTTGATGCCCTTAACTGGTTTTCTTTGAAAAATTGTTAAGACTTCATCCTTGAGCTGTAGGAATTTCATCAGCCCAAGTGACAAGCAAGTTATTTCACTGGAATAACTTTTAAAAATTATTCTGGCTTTTTACTTGATTACCTTGATCCATGCTGCCTGACTTAACTAATAAAACTTCCAGAAGATGCATAGTAAATTCATTCCTCTCCACAGTGATGATGGACTGGAGTGATAGCACAGTGGGTAGGGCGTTTGCCTTGCATGCGGACTACCCCGGTTTGATTCCTTTGTCCCTCTTGGAGAGCCAGGCAAGCTACCTAGAGTATCCCACACACACGCCAGAGCCTGGCAAGCTACCGTGGTACATTCAACATGCCAAAAAGAGTAACTAAAAGTCTCACAATGGAGATGTTACTGGTGCGCACTCGAGCAAATTGATGAACAACAGGATGACAGTGAGACAATCTTGACCCATCCAAAGACCTGTCTTTCTTCATTTCTTTCCTTGTGGAACTTCTAAAAATTGTTATTATCTCCCCCCCTAACTCCAAGTTTCATAATTTGCTCTACATATGGTAGATTTTATTTTCAGTTTAGTCTATTTGAACTCTGTATTTAGCATTGACCCTTTAAAAATTTATTAAAAATTTTTGGTGGAAACACTGCTAGCAGTACTTGGGGGTAACCAGAGTTATATCCTGCATTACCAGGTATCTAACCCAGAGTCTTGCACATGCAAGGAATATGTTTTTCCACTTGAGCCACATTCCTGACCCACAAATCATTGAATTTTAAACCCACTGTACAAAATCAAGTTATGTTCTTTGGAGGTCTTCTTGTGCTTTAGGAATATGTCCTTTAGCCACTGTTAGAGTCTTAACTTGCTCTTTTACTCATCGAGGAAATCTGTCTTTGTAGTCACCAACAGCTTGGAGCATTTGGTAGTGTGCCTCCTTCAAATGATAAATGGTTAGTGATCTTGTTGGCTGATTCATATTCTTTATCACAATGTTCGGTATAGCATTCTCAATAAGTGGAGAACTGAGATTTATAGGCCAATGTGAGGAGAGAGGCTCTATTAAACTGCTGGCATCCTTCACCCCAGATACAGGAAGCTCTATTGCCTTTATCCTTGCCCAGCACAAAACCAAGCATCCTTGGCAACATTTGAGCTCTAGCTTGGTAAGCACTGATGCTCTGAACTATAATTTATGCCCCAGAAGACAAAGCATCAGATATAGTTGGGCCCTGCCCCAGGTTTCAACAGTAATGAACAGTTTTCTGAGTAGTCTTGGAATGAAAGGAAAGTGGCTCAAGAATTTGAGCTCAAAATCTCCTTCGATTTGATTTTCAAGTTTGTAACTTTTATACTATTGTCCCACAGCACAAGCACCAAATGCTGGAACATTAAGTATAAAGATTATGTGGAACATGTGATTCTTAGGTAGTTGTTAGGAAGACATAATTAATTGAAGTGTATAAATAGTTGGAGTCGGGGCTGGAGTGATAGCACAGCGGGTAGGGCGTTTGCCTTGTAGGAGGCTGACCAGGGTTTGATTCCCAGCATCCCATATGGTCCCCCGAGCACTGCCAGGAGTAATTCCTCAGTGCATGAGCCAGGAGTAACCTCTGTGCATCGCTGGGTGTGACCCAAAAAGAAAAAATAAATACATTTAAAAAAATAGATAGTTGGAGTCATAATGAGACCAAATTATACTTCAAATTGAACTTTACATGAAATGCCACATTTTAAAAATCCATTAAAGATGAAAGAGTATGACTTAGCATGAGATTAGGATGTATAGTTTAAAGTTACCACATAAGGGGTATAGTTTAAAGTTACCACATAAGTGATAGCTCAAGAGGCTGAGCACATGCTTTGCATACAGGAGTTCCAAGTTCAATCTCCAGCACTTCATGGTCTCCTGAACACCACCAGGAGGAACTCCCCGAGTACACAGAGTAAGGTCCCAAAACTACAACAAAAAAAGTTAAGTCACCACATGAGAGAAACGGTACGCTTGTTATTAAAGAATTTTTATTTAAATTAGCTAAATCCATCAATTAACTGAAATGGGGGCTGATGAAACTCAACGACAGATCAGACGTTCAACCCCCAATGGTCATACTAAATCTTCTCTAGTATGTCTCCAAAACGACAGAGGTGCTGAGTACCCCACCCTAAAGTCTGCTCACTCAGAAAGTTTTAATCACTTTGGTTTAATTAATGTTTCTAAATAAATTACAAGTTAACAAAATGTTTGTCAGTCTAGACCCTGATCTGGGCTTGCCTCCATGTGAAGCAAACAGTGGCCAGCAGCCAGGGACGTTTAGTGCTCTCTGAAATACGAGCCGGGCTCCAGGGAGATCAGGAAAGCAAAGAAATAATCTGGGTTCTTTTCACTGTCTACTATTTTCAGTTTTTACAACAGTATTCTCTGTGTTCATATATCAAAATAAAGTATATCATGTACAATTTTTGAGGGTGGGGACCACATCCTGTGGCGCTCAGTAGCTACTCGCAGCTCAGTGCTCAGGATTCACTTCTGTGATACTGGGGATCTAACTTCGGTATCCTGTATGTAATGCATGTGCTCAGCCTGTCTTTTTCAGGCCTGTGGGGCATCTGCTTCCTTAGAAGAGACAAGGAAAGCTTTGATTAGAACCAGTTGGGTTTCTACCAGTACTGATGCTTCTCTCTCTTTTCAAAATATTATTATTATTTTTTATTGAGTCACCGTGAGATACACAGTTACAAAGCTGTTCATGATCGGGTTTCAGTCATACAATGATTCAATGCCCATCCCTCCACCAGTGTCCATTTCCCACCATCAGTGACCCCAGTTTCCCTCTGCCACCCCCACTCCCCCAGTCTGCCTCTATGGTTCTATGGCAGGTTCTCTCTATCTCTCTCTCTCTCTCTCTCTCTCTCTCTCTCTTTCTTCTTTTGAGCATTATGGTTTGCAATACAAATGCTGAAGAGGTTGCTATGTTTGTTCCTTTACCTATTTTCAGAACACAGCTCTTATCCAGGGTGATCATTTCCAACTATCTTTGTCGTAATGGTCCCTTCTCTGTCCCAACTGCCTTTTCCCCCCAACACTTGAGGCAGACTTCCAACCAGGGACTAATCCTTCTTTTTTTAAAATTTTATTTATTTGTTTATTTTTAATTAGTGAATCACCGTGAGAGTACAGTTACAGATTTATACATTATTGTGCTCATGTTTCCCCCATACAAAGTTTGAGAACCCATCCCTTCACCAGTGCCCATTCTCCACCACCAGTAAACCCAGTGTCCCTCCCCACCTCCCCAGTCCCGTCTCCCCCGACCCCACACTGCCACTATGGCAGGGTATTTCCTTTCGTTCTCTCTCTCTGATTAGGTGTTGTGGTTTGCAATAAAGGTGTTGAGCGGCCATTGTGTTCAGTCTCTAGTCTACATTCACCCCTCCCCCGCATGACCTCCGACCACATTTTACTTAGTGTTCCCTTCTCTGAGTTGTCCAGAATGAGAGACCAGCCTCCAAGCCATGGAGTCAACCTCCTAGTACTTATTTCTACTATTCTTGGGTATTAGACTCCTAGTATATTATTCTATATTCCACAGATGAGTGCAATCTTTCTATGTCTGTCTCTCTCTTCCTGACTCATTTCACTTAGCATGATACTTTCCATGCTGATCCACTTATATGCAAACTTCATGACTTCATTTTTTCTAACAGCTGCATAGTATTCCATTGTATAGATGTACCAAAGTTTCTTCAACCGGACTAATCCTTCTTGCCCTAGTTTCTACTGTCCTTGGATGTTAGTCTCATATTATGGTACTTTTTATATTTTATAAACGAGTGCAATTATTGTATTTCTGTCCTTTTCCTTCTGACTCATTTCACTCAGCATAATAATCTCCATGTTCATCCATTTACTGGTGAATTTTGTGACTTCATTTTTTCTAACAGCTGCATAGTATTCCACTGTGTAGATGTACCAGAGTTTCTTTAACCAGTTTTCTGTTCTTGGACACATGAGTATTTTCAGATTCTGGCTATTGTAAATAGTGCTGTGATAAACATAGAAGTGCAGACAGCATTTCTGCAGTGTATTTTGGGCCCCTGGGGTATATTCCCAGAAACAGTATGATGCTTCTCTTTTAAACTGTCTTTTATCTATGCAGTTTTTCCATGTCCATGATTTCTTTTATTTTCCCTTGCTGTTTTTATTTTTTTATTAAATTATCAAGGGTATTATTAAGGTGTTTCAATGATATCAGCTAACAATACATTTATGAATAGGAAAATCCATCTCTTACAATGGTAGTGCATGCGATTTGGATAACCAATTGATTATAATAAACTAATAATCAACTAACTCATATCATTTAAAACTAGAGTCAATACACTATTGAACCCTCTATAACTGGAGTTTGGATTATTACTGGAATAGCCAGACAGCTGCCTGTCGCTATGCTCCATCTTGCCAACTTAGTGTTCTTTTATACAATGTAATATACATGACATTAGGTAAATGCATGTTTTCTTTTTGAGTAAATTGACTTATAAAGACTAGCTTTAGAGGTACGATTTTGCACCTTTCTGTTACCACATGGCACCCACAACCAAAGTACTGACAGCCCTCTACTAGTCCAGTATATCCTCTCCCCACTTTCATTCCCTGCCCCACTGGTAACCTCAGATCTGCTGTCAGAGTCCAAGGGTTTGTTTTCATTTGGCCTTGTCTGTTCCTTTGTTTTGCTTCCCTATATCCCACATATGAGTGAGATCATCCAGTATTTGTCTTTCTCCTTCTGATTGGCTTCACTTGGTATAACACACTTCTGTTTCATCCATCTTGTTGCAAAAGAAATGATCATTAAAACCAGAAGGTATATGATATATGTATACAATGGGCTATTACTCTGCCATTAGGAAAAAAATAGGTTGAGTAATAGTCCATTGTATACATCTACCATGTTATCTTCCCCCTCTCTTGATTTGGGGCCCATACCTAGTGGTGTTCAGGGGTTACTCCTGGTTCTGCATTACTGGTTACTTTCTGATTACTCCTGGAGAGCACAGGGGTCCACATGGGATGCCAGGGATGGTATCTGAGTTGGCTGTGTAGGGCAAATGTCTTAGCAGCTGTACTGTTGCTCTGGCCTTTCTTCCCATTTTTTTTCTTTTTTGGGTCACACCCGGTGATGCTCAGGGGTTACTCCTGGCTCTGCTCTCAGGAATTACTCCTGGTGACGCTCGGGGGACTACATGGGATGCTGCGAATCGAATCCAGGTTGGCCTCGTGCAAGACAACCGCCCTACCCGCTGTGCTATTGCTCCAGCCCCTCTTCCAATTTTTTTTTGATGAAATTGTTTCTTGCTAAGTTTTGTGAATTTCTTATATAGCTTAGATTTTAGTCCTTTGATAGACGTATGGTGTGTGAATGTTTAGTCCAACTTAGTAGGATGCCTTTTGTTTTAACAATCGTTTTTTTTTTTGCTGTGTATGACTTTTAAAAATATGTAATCTCATATGCATTTTTCCCTTTACTGTTGGAACTGAATCCCTGAACAAACCACTGAAGCCAATATCATGAGTGTTTTTCCATGAAACTGGATCCATGTCTCATACCATGCACAAAAGTTAACTCAGAATCCATTAAAGGGAGGGGTTACAATCCTTGCCTCATACGTGATCGACCTGGGTTTGATTCCCAGCAACAAATACGGTCTCCCCCAGCACGACCAAGAATAACTCCTCACCACAGAGCTAGAAGTAAGCCCTGAACATAACCAGGTGTGCCCTCACCCCACAACACAAAATGATTAAAGACTTGGATGTTAGTACCCAAACCATAAAATACATGGAAGAAAATAAAGGTAAATGAATGCAATTTTTTCTGGCTGATTCGAAGTCATTCTAAACTCCATCTCATGTTTATCCTATCTAAATTAGCCTCCAAATTTTTATGGATAAATACCTCAAAGTAGCATTTCTTAAAAGTGCTTAAAAATGGGGAAAAATGCATCAATGAGTTGTGAATACAGCAAAAAATAAAAAGCATTAAGGGGATTCTGCAGAGGTCATTTTGAGTCACAATGAAAGACTTTCCAAATTGTGCATGTATTAAAAAAAAACTAAATAAAAATTCTACACTCAAATAGGACTATAAAAAGCTGGCAGAGTAGAAACATGAGAATGATGCATCTCATCAACTCATTGATTGTTTTTTGTAACCAAATACTACACACACACAACGCACACACACGTCCTTGCCTATTGTTGGATCTAGGTTGCAGCCTACATTTCTCCTTGAATATTTATATCTCATTACCCCGCTGTTATAATCACTGTAAATTTATAAGTAGTGATATCTGACAAGTACTGACATCTAATTAGTCTTCCATCACTACTCCTCAGGAGTGCCTCGGTTATTCTAGCTCCTTTGCATTTTCGGGACTGGGGTCTTCAGTTTAAACTCTTTCGCAGTCAGGGACTGGAGCTGTCTTAGGAAGGGTTATTGCTGTGTGCCCTTTAGTACATCCTTTCCTCCCCCAATTCCCAGCTTCCTATCCTGCAGCTTCCTCATGCAGGATTTCCTCAAACTTCTTGTTCCAAGATGACTTCCCTTCTTGTTTTCCATTATGTTTTCATTTCTTAAAAAAAAATTAATCCTGCTATTTCAGTAAGGCCTTGGGAAATAGGAGAAGCAACTAGAAACACTCACTTATATCAGGAAGTAGGGGCCTCTAATTCTTCGAGGACACAATAACAAAATGAATTCCCTTGGATTTACCACTCCTCCCTTCCCCTCACCTTCCCCACTTCCCTGTCTCTACTTCCAAAAGCTTAGCCCACAGGTAAGCTGTGGGTCAAACAAATGCTACTTAAATAAAAGGACTGTAGGGTTGCAGTGTTCTCACGATATTCAGTCTCTCACTCTCAGTGATTCAAAAAACACTTGCCAGTTATATCCCGAATGTTCGGCATTACTGCAGGCCCCAGGAATGCATGCACCTGTGTCTCTACGTTCTTAGGTGTTCAAAGACCAGAAAGAAACAATTTTCTAACAAAAGACAGAGGTAAGTATAAAATTCGCATTACATCAGAGAGAGAAAGAGAGAGAGGGGGGTGAGGGGGGCTATGTGTCTTTGTGATGTTGCCTAGCAAGTGGCAGAGTTTCTGGGTCTGAAAGTTCTGAAGGTCCAGTGATGGCCACTTAGGGTCTTGTAAACACAAAGCTCTAAGCAGTGACAGCAGCTGGTGGGGAAAGGTTCCTCAGGGTATGCAAAGCAGGCAGGGCTGAAATGGCTAGAACTCTGCTTATTTGCACGACTTTTTAAAAATAACTGGATCTGTGAAAAATTGAATTTGGCACCAGTGGGGTTTGGAACTTGCAGTTTCAGTCTGCAGTAGAGAAATAAACAATTGAGGAGTTGATACACCAAGGCCATCTTTAGCTCATTTATGTAACAGCATTTGTTCCATTGAGTTTCTAAATCTTGCAGTTTGCAAATATGATTTATAGCAATGCATTTGAACAAACAAAATCACGTAAAAACAGAACAGTCTGAGTCTCCTTTGAAGCTGTATTTCTTTTCATTTAGTATAATACAAAATAAACCCAAACAATCTCATTTTATTCTGCTTCAAAACAATTGGCAAGCAGAAACTGAGGAGCCGTTCTGGCCGCGAGGAGTGCAGATCCGCGTCAGGCCGGCCTCAGCGTCTCGCCTTCCAACCTAGGTATCTTCCATCAGCTTCTTTGTTTTCATCTGTGACAGGAGAATAATGGTGCCTTCTTAATTAGAAATGTAGAATTAAACAAGAGGAGGCAGGTGGAACACAATGTTAGAATCTTTGCCCTTTACTGTAGTCAATGGAAGTGACTACAGAGGGGAAATTAGAATGTGAGCGTGAGTCACAGATACGTCACTCCCACCCTACTAAGCACAGGATTAGCAGTGGGGATGCAGAAATTATTTGTGACCGACTTCAATATCCTCATCCACTCAGAAACAAAGGGTGAAGTGTGGAAGAGAATTTCGCAAGGAGATTGTGACAAATGTTCTTTGCAGAGGTTGGCTACACAATTTTGCGCTCTGTGTCTCTGCTAGAGTGATAGCACAGTGGGTAGGGCATTTGTCTTGCATGAGGCTGATCCAGGTTCAATTCCTCCGCCCCTCTTGGAGACCCCAGTAAG
Organism: Sorex araneus; assembly: GCF_027595985.1. Classification (NCBI taxonomy): domain Eukaryota; kingdom Metazoa; phylum Chordata; class Mammalia; order Eulipotyphla; family Soricidae; genus Sorex; species Sorex araneus. The sequence continues at coordinate 58,267,725 of NC_073310.1, read as the reverse complement.
CTACTGAGAGTATCCCGCCCACATGGCAGACCCTGGCAAGCTGCCGTGGCGTATTTGATATACCAAAAACAGTAACAAGTCTCACAATGGAGACGTTACTGATGCCCGCTCGAGCAAATCGATGAGCAACAGGATGACAGTGACAGTGTCAGTGTCTCTGCAGGGGGGTTAGGGTGTTTGTTTCTGTAGCCAGCTTTCAGTGGAATCGCGCAGAACACCAAGCTGCCCCACAGTTGTAAACAAAGAACCAAAGCAGACTAGTCTCTCACCTGCCTGAGGAGCAGCTGCGAAGCCCAGCGTGTCAGCCAGTTGCTCCAAGGGTGTAGCGAGAAAAGGAAGGTAAAGTTTGGACCGGGCTGTACCCTGAGATGTCACTGGAGCCAAGCAAGTGGACCAGCTTAGGTCCCACCAGAGAGGGCTGGCCCCCGTTAATAGGGCTGCCTGAAAAGTGGGTAGAACGAGATCAGCACCTTGGCGGTGCCCACAGGAAACCTAGACAAAGAGCACAGAAGAGTCAGCACTAAGGGAAGACTCAGCTTTGACTGCTTGCCTGGCCAACCTCTGGGCACTACTAGAATCTCAACTTCCCACATTTCTGACTATTGAACACTTGAGATCTGGCTCTTCCACGCTGATGTTGTTGTGTTGGATGTAAACTGCAGGCTAGATTTTAAGGAGTATATTTTGTTTGTTTGTTTGGGGGGATGGCATTGGGGCCACATCAGATGGTGCTGAGGACTTAGTCCTGGTGTGCTAGGGGGCTGGGGGGCGCATATGGGGAGCTAAGGATTGAACCTGACTCAACTGTGTGCAAGGCAAGTGTACTATCCGGATTTCAAAGTGTATGGGAGAAAAATTGTATATTCTAAAAAATGCTTATTTTACTACTAACCTGATTTCAAGGATAGTAGCTTTCATTTTATTATTTTTACTTAGTTATCTAATGTTTATTGAGTTCATACTCTTCATTGTATATTCACTATAAAGAATGCAATCATTTACAAAGATGGTTTAATATTATTTCTCTTAGATGCATTAGTGCTCAGTATTGATTTTATCTTCTCAAATTCGCTGGCTCTTATCTAATTTAAATATTGACATCTTAAAGGCTTTAAAGAAGAATGCAAAAACATTTCAGTAATAATTTATTTTGATCACATATTAAAATTTTAGAACACAAAAAATATATTTAAAATGTGACTATGAGTGGATTAAAGACCTTGATATTAGATTAAAATTCAGAACACATATTGAAGAAAATAGGTGGAACTATCCAGGATATGATTTGACTCTACTGGAAAAGAAAGTTTCTGTGGTGAAAAAGGGATCCCTCCGTCAATGATGGGACTGTCTGCTTCAACCCCTATGCAAAACAGTTGGAAACTTCTTTAGAAACTAAGAACAAAGCTTTCATATGACCAGTGACTTCACTCGTAATCTACCTCAAGAACACAAAAACATTGACTTGAAAAGATATATGTACACTTGTGTTCTCTGCACATGTAAATACAATCACCAGGATATGGAGATAATCCAAATGTCAAAGACAGATGAGTAGATAGACAAGTTTTAGTATATGGAAATGGAAAGTCACTCGGCTATCATAAAAGATAAAATCATGCTATTTGCTGCAACTTGGATGAAGCTGGACCGCAAATCACCCAACTTAAAAATGGGCAAAGTGCATTTCTCTAAAGAAGTTACACAAAGCCAATTGATACACAAAAAGATGTTCAACATCACTAGTCATTAGAGAAATGTAAATTAAAGCCACAATGAGACAGAACCTCACACCTGTTAAAATGACCATCATCAGAAAGAAAAGAGACAATAAGTACTGGCAGGGAGGTAGAAAAAGAGGAACTCTTGAGCATTGCTGGTGGGGTTATAAATCGGTTCAACCATGATGGAAAGCAATATGGAAGATCTTAAAATTAGAACAACCATATGAACCAGAAATTTCACTTCTGAGAATGCATCCAAAGGAAAATGAGATACACATGCAAAAAGATTTCAGGATCCCTGTTTATGGCAGCATCGTTCACAACAGTTTAGGCAAAGAAATGGTTTAAGCCTGTTGACAGATGATGAATAAATAAAGAAATTTTGGTACATAAGTTCAGTAGAATATGATTCAGCCATAGAAAACAGAAAATTCTTGCTTTTTATAACCACATAGATAGACGTGGAGTACATTATGCTAAGTGAAATAAGTCAGCAGAAAAAAAAAACAATTACTGTATGATTTTACTTATTTGTATAATAAAAAGTCAAACTCAAAAATAATAAACCAATGATAAATCAATAAAATTCATGAAAATAAAACATAAGAAAAGACATCAGACTTCAGAGGGGAAGGGAGGGGAGGGGAAATCAGGGAGGTGATAGCACACATTTCTAGATATGAGTGAAATTCATACTAGAGATACAATGTACATCATGATAAGTATAATGAACCCTGTGTGTGACTGTTAGAAAGTAGTTCCTGACAACTCACATCAGAACTTTCTTTCCTTTTTTTCTCTAATTGTTCCTTTTCTTTTTATCTATATGGAAAGGTGGATGTTAGCTAAACCTATTGTGGTAGGCATGTCACAATATATTTACTTATTTAGTTGCTGTTTTTCTGAGGGGGCCACCCCTTGGGTGTTGTTCAGAAGCTCCATGTGGCCCTGCTCTCTGGGGTTACTCCAGGCAGGCTTGGGGATCATTTATGGTGCCCAGGATTGAATTTGGGTGGGACACATGGAAGGCAAGCATCTAACCCCTTACTTACCTCTGTGTCCCTGGGCTGGCGCTCTCTAAGCCTGCATCTGCTTAATTTTCCCTTCTGTCCAGTTATTCCTCTTTCCCCTTTTCACAGCTGTTAACCCCTAATAAACATTCTTGGAATATCCAGTCTCTGCTCTACCTCACACCTGTGGCACCACCTTACCCCCTACCGTTCTCCTTCCTGCCTGGATGTCAGGAGTAGGACTGGTGTGGCAGCAGGGAGGAAGGAGTCATGTGGGGGGCGGGGGCAAGTGTCAGGCCCTAGTTCCTCTCTCCTAGACTCTCAGTATGTATCTGAGGAGCCTGATGCAATGTCTGTCAACTGAGGACAAGGCCCTGACCCCTGGGGTCAGAGACCATCTGGAGGCCTTTGTGTGCCCACTGGCATGCTGGCTGTATTACTTTTGGTTTTTGTTCAGGTGGAGCAAAGGCCTGCTCCAGGGGTTCAGAAATAAGCACTTGGCATTTTTGACCCCAAGCCCCTACCTGGACAGCTTCATGTCCACCCCAAATAGCAGCCAAGCCCTCAGGTCAAGATCTTGCATGCAGCCGGAGGGCCTGGTGTCTCAGAAGACTAGCTTACCAAAAGGCATAAGATCGGGCATCCACGTGTTTGGCTTGGGCCTCGTGCTGTTTCCCTTCCTGCTTTTGCCTTGGACTTAAAGTTGTTTGCCGTGTCCTTCGGACAGGAATGTCTACTGAATGAGTTTGGGAGAGGCCAAGGAAATTCTGAAGTTCCCTGTGAAGATGCGGATTTGTAGTGGGCACAAGAGGAGGTCTGCCTTCTGGGCAACGGTGTAGCCTGCTACCCTTTCCACTCTTGGATGTGTGAGCGGCGGGGGCGGTCAGCCTGCAGCAGTCATCCTCCTGGCCTCTGATAAGCCGTTGCCCACTCAGGAGCACAGAGCCAACAATACATTCTTACTTAAACTACCGAACTTGCCTCGGGAAGATGTGGGAAAATGGCACAATTTCCTGTTAAATCAGATCATTTGCCCAAGGACATTTATCTCCTACTTGGGAAGGTGAACGGATAACAACAAAAGAGATTCTTGCCATTGTACCCTAGAGGGAAAGGGAAGAACTAGACTGAGAGCTGGAAGAACAAGTAGATTTGAACTAGCCAGGGGTTTCCAGGGCCTGCATGGAAGGGCCTGAAGCAGAGGCTGAGGCGGGGGGGGGGGGGGGGGGGCATGAGGGACAGGCTGCTGGTGAGGCTGTGGCAAGGCAAGCGTTTTGGTTGTTTTCTATATTAGGGTGATTCTGTTTGAATTTACAGTTCCTTCCAGGACCGGGAAAGGCATTCTCTTATTTCTTGATTCCATGCTAACATTTCGTAGGTTTTCTACACTGTATGACTGTGTGACTCTGGTCAATATTTTCCGGAGCTTCAGGCATGTGGGACAGTGAAGAAGCAATGGTCTATGTGAAACATTGTGCCAAAAAGGCAGTATTTCACAGATCAGAGACAAGATGATTTTTCTCAAGATTCTGATCTAAACTTAATCTGAGAAATGAAGAGACCTTCTGCCGGGATGTGCTTAGGGTTAACATAGTGGGGAGCTAAAGGCTGACAAATTAATTTTTCTGAGTCCTGTGAGTCTGACAAACTTCTTGGTTTCCACTGACTTTTAGGCTGGGTTTGGAATGACACAATTGGAGCTGGCCTGGCTGTAGGTCTGCTCAAAGCTCTGCGCTGTACAGGACTTAGGATGAGATGCTGCTATAAAGGGAGTAATTGTTACCAAAATTCTTTCAGACCAGGATGATTCCCGAATCATCTTGATGCGCCCATCATAAAAAACAGCACAGAGATTTCTTAAACACACCCACACACCTCCCCCCCAACAAACACACCCCATCATGTGATCCAGCAATCTCACATCTGTGTGTATGTGTGTGTGTGTGTGTGTGTGTGTGTGTATAGCTAAATAAAAGAAAACAGGATTTTGAAGATTCTCTGAACTATGGCCTCATTTACAACAAAAGGATCTGTCAATGGATGAATGGAAAAAGAGATATGATATCTATGTATAACTATCTGTCTATCTATTTATACATACAGCACACATATACATACAATGGAACATTACTCGGCCAGCATAAAGAAGAAAATGTTGGCATGTGCAACAGGATTAAAGGCTTTATTCTAAATGAAATCAAAGACAGATTTTGCATGATATCACTTATAAGTCACTGTCACTGTCATCCCGTTGCCCATCGATTTGTTCAAGCAGGCACCAGTAACGTCTCTCATTGTGAGACTCATTGTTACTGTTTTTGGCATATCCAATATGCCACAGGTAGCTTGCCAGGCTCTGAAGTGCAGGCGCGATACCCTTGGTAGCTTGCTGTGCTCTCCGAGAGGGGCAGAGGAATGGAACACGGGTCGGCTGCGTGAAAGGCGACTGCCCTACCGCTGTGCTATCACTCCAGCCCACTTATAAGTAGAATCTAAGAAATTAAAAAGTCAAACTCATAGTACTAGAATAAAGTGGCTTCTGGGGCAAAATATCATCTATATGGGAGAGATTGGTAAAAGGGATGAAGTTTCAACTATATGATGAATAAGGTCTGAGGATCTAATGTAAAGCATGGTGATTATAGTTAATGACACTACTGCATAAGTTAAAAAGAAAATAAATAAGAAAAGATGTTTCCTAAGATGAGTGCTAGTGGGTCTGTCATCAGGTTCAACCTGAAATAACATAATTCAACCTGGCTTTTATTTATTTTAGTTTCTCAGCCACATCCAGCCATGCTCAGGGCTTACTCCTGTCTCTTTGCTCAGGAATCACTCCCAAAGAGGGTTAGGGGACCATATGGGATACTGGAGATAAGACTTGGGTGGACATGTGCAAGGCAAATGCCATACTCACTGAACTATTGCTATAGTCCTTGTCATTTATTTAGCTGGTCTCAAAATATCCCAGGGCAAGAGTTTCAAGTAATCATAGGGACTCTTATTACATAAGTTCCCAACCTACAGAATAGTGATAAGGATAATGTTACTCACTTCCTGGGGGAGTGCAGAGCTGTGGCAGAGAACAGATAAGATGACACACGAAAACTATTGGGTGTCTCACCAGGTGATTTATAGTAAGTATCATCCTTAAAAGCAGTAGTCTCAAAGTATGTGCTATCTAAACCTTGCCAAAAGTATGGTTATCAACAGTAGAGTTATATGATACCCAAAATTACCTTGGTTTTTCTCTCCTTTTTCTTACCTGATAACTAAAAGCCCACATACATGAGCAAATTATTTTGACTGGCCATATTTAATTATTTCTACTCCATCTACTCTACCAAGGATTGAAACATTTGTATGTATAAGAATCACTGTATTGGGGCTGGAGTGATAGCACAGCCAGTAGGTTTGTTTGCAAGTAGTTTGCCTTGCACACGGCCAACCCGGGTTCAATTCCCAGCATCCCACATGGTCCCCCAAGCACCTCCAGGAGTTATTCCTGAGTGCAGAGCCAGGAGTTAACCCCTGTGCATCGCTTGAGTGTGACCCAAAAAGCCAAAAAAAAAAAAAAAAAAAGAATCACTGTATCACTGTGATCCTGTTGCTCATCAGTTTGCTTGAGTGGGCACCAGTAACATCTCCATTTGTCCCTGTCGCGTATATAAGAATAAATATTTAAAATTTTATATATAGGGAAGATATTGATAAAAAGGAGATAAAAGTGATATTTGTATATATAGTATACATTTTAAAATATAAATGATATTCTATAATTTATTTAAGTTATAAGTAAAATTAAGAGTGAAACAAATAATACACAAAAAGGATGGGCATAAAGGTAAAGTTTGGATGCAAATTTACTTCTAGATTTCCTGAAAACCAAAGGAAAAAGATAAAAATAATTGATTCCATATTTACATTGCCCTCTAAAACAGAGAGCACACCAGTTCTTTTGGAACTCAAATAAATATATAAAGCTTTTTATATAAGTTCACATAAAGCTTTTTCTGACCCTTAAATATTTCTAAAATGTGTTTTTTTAATGAAATACTAGTTGGTTATAAGAAAACAATGAAACTTGTCTTTTGCAACAACATAAACAGACTTGGAAGGGTTCATGCTAAGTAAAGTAAATAAGAAGAAAGATAAATACCAGATAATCGGACTCATGTAAGGACAAAAGGGAAAAGCACCCCCTTGCCCCCGCCCCAAAAAGATCTCTTAGACTTTGGATGCAGAACTGAAGTTACCAAGAGAGAAGGCTGAAAATGTCAAGAAGGCAAGGGGATCCAGGGGCTGGGGCAGGCGTGGTGGGTGTGGTGTGCTGACATACACTTTGAACAAAAGGAACTTTGAAATATCTTCAGTCTTGTAACCAATATTATCTCAATGTTTTTTAAAAAAGAAAAATATCTTGCTTCATTTTCTATAAGAAATACTGAGATCTGTTGTGGCCTAATGTTCTCACCAATCTGGACAGGGAATGAGATTGTTGAGTCAGGATAGATTACTATAATATCCTACAGTGTATTCCAAGTGAATAATAACCACAGTGTGTAGGCAAACGTGGAAGTCCAAGATTAATTGTCTGATCAATACCATTTTATGTGATCTGGCTTGGTCTTGGGGGAAACATAGTCTATAAAGGCCAGCGAATTACCTATTCGTTCATTTCTTCCATTTTATACAGCTTCTCTCAATGATTTTATCAATGAAAGAAAGAAAAAGCTAGCAGCAAACGATTTGAGATTATACATTTTGGGGAAGGACTTATACTTAATTGTAGTTGAATATTTTTGATTTTGTCCTTTATTTGTAGTTGACAAAAGATAATATATGATAATTTGCTGCAAAAATTTATCTACAACATTTATGATTTTCCAAATATGTTAATTAGATTCATGTGATGTATTGTTTTTAAGACTCTTACTAATGGGGCTGGAGCAATAGTACAAGGGGGAGGGCATTTACCTTGCATCAGCTGATCTGGGTTCAACCACCGGCATCTCATAGGGTCCCCGAGTACTGCCAGGAGTAATTTCTGAGTTCAGAGCCAGGAGTAGCCTCTGAGAACTGCCTGGTGTGACCCAAAAAGAAAAAAAAAAGACTCTGCACTAACTGGCATGCTTTCAGGCACTCAATAACAAGAGTTTGATGTCAGAAACTCAAAAATTTTCTAGAATAACAAGTCTTCCTCTTACCTTACATCCATCTTGCTTTATTACCATGATTTGAACAGTTCTGCACTCCCCATGTATTAGAGGCTACCTCAATGTTTGTTGAAAGATGAAGCATGATCTTAAAAAAATTAAATGCAACATTTTGTGATGCAAAGGGGAATAGGAACATTTAAAATTTACTCATTACATGTATTCATCAATAGTGGCTTTGGCTGGAAGTCACACAGAATCTGATCGATGGTGGCTTTTGGCCTTTGTCTTACACAGTGCAGTCCAGGGTTGATAGGAAGGCTCAGTGACATGGTCTAGGACTAAGAGTCTTTCCATCCTTCTGCCATGTAGCTCATTTGTGTGGCTTTCATCCTCTTGGTCAGAGGAAGCCCTGCACCCTCATTCCCAATGTGCAGACCAGACAGGGAGAAGACAGAAGAGGCAAGAAGCCAAAAGTAGCATTACCAGCTGTGTCTGTGCATCTATTCCCTTCCCAAACTTTCTTAAAAGCCTCTACGCCACCCACAATAGTCTCTCCCTATGTATCACTTTCTAGAACTGGGTCCAACATTCTCCCTTGCCTGCTGCAGTGAACTTCAAGAAGGTGAATATTTTAGTTGGCAGCATTGCTCCCCAAATAAATTTATGGTTTTACAATAAGAAGGAAGATAACACAGAATTATAAAGCAGGCATTTAAAAGTGTTGGCCACAGTGTATTTTTGCTATAATACACAAACAGAAATAAAGGGCACATGTTGTTTCTTTTTTGGCTGGGAAGGGTCACATCCAGCCATGGCTTATTCCTGGCTCTGAGCTCAGGGATCATCCTGGTGGTGCTCAGGAGACCATATGAGGTGGTTGGGATTGAAACTGGGTGGGCTATATGCAAGGTAAGCCCTCTACCTGATGCCCTTTCCCTCATAATCAGACCCCCTCTACTGTTTGTTATGTAAGGCCTCAGCTATATAAAACAATAGACACACAAGGAAAAAAAAACACCCAAATGTTAATATGATCTCTTGGTGGTTTAGTTTATCAGTGAAGAATAAAAGTAATTTATTCTTTTATACATATTAGTCAGCAGAATCTCCAGGCTGTCTTCACTGGGGCACCTGGGGGGGGGGGTTGAGTTTCCCTCCCCGCCCCAAGCAGAGCCCCTGCAGCCGAACACCTCCAGAACCAAGCCATAGCCATGCTCAAGGCCACTCTCTACACACTCGGACGAGCCTCACCCATTAAGGAACCGACAGAGGAACCCAGGTATGCGAGACCTGTGGCTGAGCTCTCCAAGCCTGCTCGGACGGGGACTGGACCTCCTCCCCCCCAGTTCCCCAGTTTTCCTAAGCTCGACAGCCACACTCACAAACCGCCCGACAGCCAAGATCCAGAGACTATAAAATAAAGCTCCGGGCTGGAGCGATAGCACAGCGGGTAGGGCGTTTGTTTGCCTTACATGTGGCCGGCCGAGGTTCGAATCCCAGCATCCCATATGGTCCCCTGAGCATGGCCAGGGATAATTCCTGAGTGCATGAGCCAGGAGTAACCCCTGTGCATCTCTGGGTGTGACCCAAAAAGCAAAATATGAATAAATAAAATAAAATAAAATAAAATAAAGCTCCTGGAAGAGAGCGATGCAGAATCTCGCACGGCAGACCCTGGTAACTAAAAGTAAATATCTAATTTATAATGAGAAAATACATTTTATTTTATAATTAGTAATCGACAAAATACAGCATTATGCTGAACATGATACAATATCACCAAGAGGATACAATGACCATCCTCATCTAGATTTTAAAAATATATGTACTGACTCTGTCTCTTAGAGCTAAGATGGTGAAACAGTGATTTCATTATGTATCACAATTAGAAAAATGGTGGGATGGATGGGCAGGTTTGGTTCTGCTGAAAGAAGACTGAACCAAAAAATAGAGACAATACTGCACCTCAATATCATGTAATCCTGAGTAAGATAATGAATTTGGTAGTGACTAAGTGACTTTGTCTGTTAAATAAGGGATTAGGTTAGTGATAGCTGAAAGTCCTTTTCGGTTGACCTCAGTTTAGTGACAGGTTAACTTCTTTCAGTACTCACTTCTATTATCTCTGAAGCTCTAGTTTTCTACCCCCACACTAAAATTCTCAGGAGAGATGCTCTGTGTGTGTGTGTGTGTGTGTGTGTGTGTGTGTGTATGCACACGTGTGTGCATGCTTAATCTCTTCCTTTGCTATTGACTTTCCTCCTTCATCTTGGTTTCCTTTTAGTACTTTTCCACTTCACTTTTAAGTTTACATTTTAGCCCCTGATCTGGAATTTCTGACATGAATTCTTGGATAGTTTCTGGTTGTCTATTTAACACTTCTACTTTGGTTTCTCTCAGGTCTCTCTATTTGCAGAGACAAATGATGAAATTTCTGCTCTCCTCTCTACAGATCAACTCTTTTTCTAGTCTTCCTGGTTTTAGTAGGTTTCTTCAGTTGCTCACCTCCATCATTCTATGGTTCTCTAATTCCCTCATCTCCAACATCCTATTTATCAGCAGTATGTAAACTTTGCCTCCAAATCATATACAAATCCATCCATTGTCCCCACTACACTGATAAGTACCTGAGTTTCAGCCCATGTGACCATCTTGTCATTGAGATGATTTCTTCCATTCCCCCCTTCCATGCACACATAGTTTATTCTTTAGGCAGTAACCCAGGAGATTTTTAAAACTTGTATATAACTCTCCAGATTAAAACTACCATCACAGAGATATAGTGTTTTAGAGCTCCATCTATTTAGATTTGAAATACATGAACTTTCTCCCAACTTGCGGTCTCAAACTTGCTTCTTTTGTTTTCTTTTCTTTATAAACACCCAAAAGGAAATTACAGAAGAAATCAGTGCCATACAGTTCATTTTATTCTTATTTTTATTTATTTATTTATTTATTTATTTTTGCTTTTTGGGTCACACCTGGTGATGCACAGGGGTTACTCCTGGCTCTGCACTCAGGAATTACTCCTGGCGGTGCTCAGGGGACCATATGTGATGCTGGGAATTGAACCTGGGTCGGCCGTGTGCAAGGCAAACGCCCTACCCGCTCCAGCCCCATACAGGTCATTTTAAATACGAGTAACAGGACTCAAAGAAATCTCAGAAGAGAGCAACAAGCTGCAGAGATGCCACCAGACTTCGCACAAGGCTGAGTCTCATTCAGGGCACTCTAGAGAGGAGCGGGTAAGCCCACCACCTGCCCCAACAGAGCCCTGGCAGCTGAAAACCTCCAGAACCCAAACATCACCCGGCTCATGGCTAATCTCCACAGGCTTGGGACAAGCCTCACACATGAGAATGAATCTGCTGAAAACCTCAGGTATGCAGGTTTTGTGACCCAAATCTCCAGGCTCTCATGGAGTCAGGAATGGGCAACCTTCCCCATCTCTCTGTTCTCCCAGAAGTCTGGTAGTTATGCCCATGAACTGCCTCTGTTACCATAGAAGCTCATTAATGACTATGATCCCGAGACGCATAAATAAAATCTCAGAAGAGAGCAACAAACTGTAGAGATGCCTCCAGACCCCGAAGTCAACATCCAGTTAAAAATTTAACTCCAGCTGTATTACCCTACTTAAAACTTTAGAATTCCTGGAGCAAATGACCATACAACATCTCATACTCTATGCCACTGATCACTGATGTACCAGGAATAGCACACCAAACTGGACGGGGTGTTAAGTAGAAGTCAACCAATCTTGATCAAATATATATATATATATATATATATATACATACATATATATATAAGCACAAAAGTCTCAAGCTGCAATAATATGTTAGTAATATCCTATACAAGGGCTTAATGGCTCCAGGGTGAGATATAGCAATCTTCACACACTTCTCTCTAAGAAAATTCTTTGGGATCATTTTTAGTGGATTAATCATAGTAAGCAATACAAAATAAATTATTTAGCGTCATCTTCGGGGGCAGGGCAGGCTTGGGTGGTAGTGGGAAAATTTGAAATAATGGTGGTAAGGAAGGTGAATGGTGGTGGGATTGGTGTTATAATATTGAATGTAATAAATTATTGTGAACAACTTTATAAAGACAAAATAAAATTGAAAATTAAAAACCACAAGTAACAAAAAGTTATTAAGATAAGGGAGAAAGCTAAAACATTAAAATTTTCCTGTTATTTGTTGGAACTTTTTAGAAGTAAAAATCTTTTCTTCCACAGTCAATTTTAGGAATAATACATTTTTTGAATAAAAGCTTCACTATTCTGCCTCCAGTAACCCCTCCATTTTCTTTGCTTCTTTGCCTTGAACCATGTAAGGCTGCACAGTTTGGTCTATGGGGAAGCATACATGTCTATATCCTTCCTCCTAATTGGCTCTGCTGGATGCTATTTTTTTTTAATTGAATCACGGTGAGATACAGTTACAAAGCTTTCATGTTTGAGTTTTAGTCATACAATGATCAAACACCCATCCGTCCACCAGTGTACATTTTCTACCACCAGTGCCCCCAGTATTCTCCCCACCCTCCCCACCCACCCCACCTCTCCCCCTGGCAGACAATTTCCCTCTTACTCTTTCCATATTTTAGGACATTATGGTTTGCAGTATAGATAGCGAGAGACCATCATGTTTGGTCCTTTATCTACTTTTAGCACACATCTCCCATCCTGAGTGATCCCTCCAACCATCATTGACTTAGCGATCCCTCTCTGTCCCACCTGCCTTTCCTGCTGAATGCTGTTTTGTGTAACACGGTGATGATGTTATACTTTCTCAGTTGTTACCCATTCTCCTCAGGAACTCATGCAGGTCTCATTTTACCTATCTGAAAAGAGCTCAGAAAAAGCCAGGTACTTAATCCTTGGGAACTGGAGCTGATGGAAAAGGTAGGAGTGGAAAAAATATAAGGCCTGACAAGGAGGGGTCCTCCCTTGCTCAGTGGTGACTTCTTTTTTTAAAAAAAAAAAAAAAAGTCTGATAAACATATCCTCTTCCCAATTTCCTGCCTGCCCCGAGTCGGCTCTCAGCGGGTGGAGCCAAGTTCTCCCAGCCCCTGTGAGGAAGGCCAAGAAGCTGACAGCTGCATGTCAATATTTACATTCTCTTATCACGTCTGCTGCGGGACCCCAGGCCTAAGGAGCTACACGGAGTTATTCTCGTTTTCTCTCTCTGCCGCTGGGTTCTGAAAAACATACTTCCTCTTTCTGAAAGCGCAGGTTTTGGTAAGGCCAATGTCATATTCCCCTCTGAAATACTCTGAAAGTTAACCCTTCTGCAGCTCAGTGGGCCCTTGGCATGTCTGAAGCATGGGCAGACCTACCAATGCTTGATGTGAAGTCAACATTAAAACAACCTGCCACCTGCAAGATGCCCCTCGAGCACTTGGTACACAAAGAAAACACACTTAGAGTGAGTCAGCTGTGACTTTGAGCAGTGGCAACGGGAATAGTCTCCTGGACAGAGAGTGTTGCGGGAGGAATTGTTACAAAACCCAAACAACCAGGGGGCAGATACCCTGGGCCTGAAATCCTGAGACTGTCCAGTGCTGGCTGGCTTCAACAATTTGCCCTTCTCCAGAGTGATATTCATTTCTTGATTGTATTTTACTTCTTTTTCCCTGTTACAATATTCCTAAAATAGGCATCATGCTATTTGGAGCAGTTCCAGTTGATTTCGAGTATCCTGGATTAAGACAGAACTTCCTGTATTGTACCTGGGTTGATTTACATGTGACTAGTGATTCCCAGAGAGCCTGCTAAAGGAATTCATTCTGGTCAACAATGTAAATATCCACCTATCAGTTTCACCAAAACTTAAAGGTGAAAGGAAACATTGCTGGTCTTTCAGCTGGGCTTTTGAATTTCTTTCTCCTTCCCCCAGGATGATGCTGACCTCACATTCATTCTCCTGTAACCTCATCTTTAGGGTTCTTACAATCAGATCTGAGCCAACAGGTGTGTGTGTGTGTGTGTGTGTGTGTGTGTGTGTGTGTGTGTGTGTGTATGTGTGTAACTATCCACAAAGTCACCCTTAAAAAAGAGTGTGGACAGGTAAGGTGGGTGAAGGGGGGCGGGGGGGGGGGGAAGGAGGGTCCTGAAATTTTTAGTTGTTGGCTTAAAGGCACAAAACTTTCTTCTTCTTTTTTTTCTTTTCATGCAATTCTGGCTAACTTTATTCTTTTAAATTTAATTATTTTATTTTATAATTTAGTTCACAATATTTTGTTACATTTAATATTCAAACACCAATCCCACCACCATTACACCTTCCCATCATCAAATTCGAGATGTTTCCATTCCATCCCAAGCCCCAAGCCCCGTCCCAAAACACAACCAAAAGAATATATTTTGTATTGTCTGTTATGAAGAACTGCTGAACATACTTACAAAAAAGTGTTTATATAAGAAGCAGTGTGAGTATAGTTTTATTTTGGCAGGAGCCATTAAGACATCCTATAGGATATCACTAACATGTTGTTAAAGTTTTGGGTGATGTGAGCTTTGGTATATATGCCTAGAAATATGTATATATGCTTATATATATATTTTCCTCTATAATTTGTTACCTACTGACTGAACCTCATCAAATATGGTGCAGTAATTATGGAGAATGGATAGGAAATGTCTTATGATGTGTCTGCGCGTCCAGAAATATGTTTACTCATATTTGAGGCTCAGCCTGAGCGGGTGGGGAGTGGCCTGGAGTGTGGCGGCAGTTGTGGAGGTTTTCAGCTGCTGTGCCTGCGTTCCTTGGGGCGGGGAGGGCTCTCACCCGCACCTCCCCCCGGAAACCCCGAGTGAAAACAGACCAGCTCGGAGTCCGGTGGCATGGCTAGGGGGTCTCATTTTATGCTCCTTTCCGGGAGAAGCAGAAAGGCACACAGCTTCTGGATCACTGATACACATTTAAGGAAAAGGTTCACTGTTTCCAACTATAGACTGTTTCTCTTTACCAGCAACCACAGAAGTTCAACATAGATTGATGGGAACTTTTGGCATACTTTGAGTTAGGTAACAAGGAACTGTATTCTGTCTCTTAAATTTGGTGTGCTATGAGGAATTCTCTGTCCTGTGTGAGCTGTCAGGGAAACTGCTGAAAAGGCCAGCTTCTCATATTCTCAGTCCTTCCTTAGCAACAGGGGACAGAAGTCTGGCTTCATGTTGACCAAATGAGCCTCTCCATATACAAATCAAGCCAGGGCAGCCCATCCAATATTGGGGGTTTGCACTCCTGGGAATATATCCCGGAGAGACAAAAAAGTATAGTCAAAATGACATCTTCACTTGTATGTTCATTGCAGCACTGTTTACAATAGCCAGAATCTGGAAAAAGCCCGAGTGCCCAAGAACAGATGACTGGTTAAAGAAATTTTGTACATCTACACAATGGAATACTATGCAGCTGTTAGAAAAGATGAAGTCATGACCTTTGCATATAAGTGGACCAACTTAATGAAAGTATCATGCTAAGTGAAATGAGTCAGAAAGAGAGAGACAGGGGCTGGGGCAATAGCACAGTGGGTAGGGCGTTTGCCTTGAACGCAGCCGACCCGGGTTCGAATCCCAGCATCCCATATGGTTCCCCAAGCACCGCCAGCAGAAATTCCTGACCATATGAGCCAGGAGTAACCCCTGTGCATCACCGGGTGTGACCCAAAAACACCAAAAAAAAAAAAAAAAGAAAGAGAGACAGACAGAAAGATTGCACTCATCTGTGGAATATACTAACACCCAAGTATAGTAGAGATAAGTACCAGGAGGTTTGCTCCATGGCTTGGAAGCCAGCCTCACATGCTGGAGGAAAAGGCAGCTCAGATAGAGAAGGGAACACCAGGTAAAGTGTGGTTGGAGGACCCACTTGGGATGGGAGATGCAAGCTGAAAGTAGATTATAGATCAAATATGATGGCCACTCAATACCTCTATTGCAAACCACAACACCCAAAATAAGAGAGAGAAAACAAAAGGGAATGCCCTGCCACAGAGGTGGGCTGGGGTGAGGGAATGGGGTGGGAAGTGGGAGGGATACTGGGATCATAGGTGGTGGAGAATGGGCACTGGTGGAGGGATGGGTACTCGAAACACAAGCACGAAAAGTTGTAAGCCTGTAACTCTACCTCATGATGATTCACTAATAAAAAAGTTTTTAAACTTAAATAGAAAAATATATTGGGGGTTTGGGTAGCTGGTCCTGGCAGTGCTGGCAGTGAGGGCTGAGGGCACCAACTGGCTCTGGCAGTATTCGGCTATGACCCACTTTCTTCCTGTCATCTCTGGTTTTTGCTCCTCCCCCACGGAGCAATCATATGGGTTTTCCAGTATCATTTCGACACTTTCAAGAATCATCCAGGGTCAACCAGTTTCTTTTGCTCTCCATGAGGTTAGAGGGAAAAAGAGCAGTGCTTCCGGCGGTGGTCCCATACCCTAGGAACTATGTCTCAGCATAAACCCTAGGTGCACGGTACAGCCCAAGGTCAACCCAGGCAACCCAGGTGGGCTCTGGAGCATGCTGCTCCTTTTTTAGTGTTGGGGGAGCTGCAGCTGGGGGCACTGAAGGGAGAGGGCTGGGGGGGCGGGCATGGGGGCCAAATATGGGACTCAGGGACTCAAATGCTAGCCATATACTCTACTATTTGAGTCACATTCTTGCCACACACACACACACACACACACACACACACACCTCCCATTTTCACAAAAGCAGCTTCACTGTTAACTCACTTCTTTTGACGACAGAGCAAATCAGAAATACCATTTAAATGAAAATGAATCAATACAAAATGAAACACGGATGTTCCTAGGGAACTGCCTCCCGGGAATGGCAGCAGAGCTGCAGGAGCGGGTGAGAGATGGTTGTTTAATGTACAAACTATGGTTCCATTTCTCCTGACTTCCTCACCAATAGAGTATTGTCTTATTTTATAGGTTTTGAGGACTCCTCTTGAATAAACTCCTCTTTATTCAATACCCAATTTTAATGATAACAAAATGTTCTGAGGCAGTACTCGAGGCACTTTATACTTATTGTGAAATGCAACATTCGTGACAAAAAGCTGAGGGTTGAGGTTGAATGGGTGTTCATACACCTGGTAGGTGTGGAAGTGAGGGAGAAGGACTGAATCTGGCCCTCATCCTGCACACAGACTCCAAATGGATCCTACACGCAATGTTTCTCCTGCCTTATGTAAGTGTGAAGGCGCCTTGTGTAATAGGCAGGTGCGGATGCTAACAGCTTGGAGCACGTCCTTCGGTGTTTGCAGGCGTGAATGAACATTTTTCTTGTTTGGTTTTCAAGCCCGAATGTTTTCTTCAGTGCTGTTTTTCTCTCCTTTACAAAAGAATAATTCTTCGAGTAAGAAACTTATCAAGGAAGCAGCTTCCTCCTCCTGCAGAAATCTCTGGAACAGACTTCAGGGAATTTCTTTGGGTGTTTCTCAAAAGCTCCCAACTATGGTCGCGTAGGCTTGGCTTCTGCCATTTCTTCCTTCTCTTTCCGTTGTCCCCAGCCTGGGCTGCATCTTACAGGCTCACTGCTGACAGTGCTTGCTGGGTCCTAGCAAGATGGGTTTGCCTTGACTTCTAGTTTTCTCTATTCTTCCCATAGAATGCATTCCACTGGGAATATATTTAAACAACAGAAGCTATGTGGTCAATTTGATTTAATCTAAATTACACTTAGATATCCTCCAACATACCCATTTCTTAAGTATTTACAACTGCTCTCTCAGAAAAGAGATGTGACCCTTCTCGTCCTATGAATAGTCTACTTTGAATTACCATTCTGCTTGGTACATTTAGCTTCTAAACCAAGTTGCACATCAAAAACTAAAATCCATTCACTGCTGTGAGGTTATTTCACCCTATCCTATAGCATTTTATTCACAGAACTTATATTCTGAAAGTCAACTATCCAAGAAACTGCAAACATATCTAAAGATAATGATGACAACAGTGATGGCAATGTTTAGTGAATAATGGATATGAAAGTTTCTCCTTTAACAAACATTTGAGGGGCCGGAGCGATAGCACAGCGGGTAGGGCGTTTGCCTTGCACGCGGCCGACCCGGGTTCGATCCCCGGCATCCCATATGGTCCCCCAAGCACCGCCAGGAGTAATTCCTGAGTGCAAAGCCAGGAATAACCCCTGAGGATCGCTGGGTGTGACCCAAAAAGAAAAAAAAAAAACAAACAAACATTTGAGTCAGCATATCCCTAAACAAGTCACTTAACATAATTGTACACTCACAATGGGACATACATCCCTTGTGTATGTCAGCTCTTATGCGGGCTTTTTTCAGTCTTGACTGAGCTACTCGGCAAGTTCAAACCCTAGAACCTTAATCTGTCTATTAAGCTTGAATGTACAATGCAAATGGCAAAAAGACACACTAATCAGCAACCGCAGCAAAAAGTTTTAAACCCTCACTGTATCACTGTATCAGTGTCACCTCGTTGTTCATTGATTTGCTCAAACGGGCGCCAGTAACGTCTCCATTCGTCCTAGTCCTGAGATTATAGCAACCTCTCTTTACTCGTCCTTTCCAATGGTGCCGCATTGGAGGCTCTTTCAGGGTCAGGGGAATGAGACTCATCATTATTACTGTTTTTGGCATATCTAATACACCACGAGGAGCTTGCCAGGCGCTGCCATGTGGGCAGGATACTCTCAGTAATTTCCCAGGTTCTCTGAGAGGGAGAACTAGACTATAAGATGTGGCCACATTTTTAGAACTATAAATATAAAGCCGAGAGCTGGGGATGGAGCAATAGCACAGAGGGTAGGGCATTTGCCTTGCATGCGGCCAACCTGGGTTCAATTCCCAGCATCCCATATGGTCCCCCGAGCACCGCCAGGAGTAATTCCTGAGTGCATGAGCCAGGAGTAACCCCTGTGCATCGCCGAGTGTGACCTAAAAAGCCAAAAAAAATAAAATAAATAAATAAATAATAAAGCCGCGAGCTTTCAGGAACTTTGTTTTATAGTCTCTGGGGAATGTAAAACTCCACAGGGGAATGTAGATCAGGTCAAAGGGTACGCATGCATAAAAATTGTATATGATTTGTAGCAATAGCACAGCGGTAAGGTGTTTGCCTTGCACACAGCCGACCTGGGTTCGATTCCTCTGCCCCTATGGAGAGCCTGGCAAGCTATTGATAGTATCTCGCCCACACGGCAGAGCCTGGCAAGCTACTCATGGCGTATCCAGTATACCAAACACAGTAACAACAAATCTCACAATGGAGACGTTACTGGTGCCTGCTTGAGCAAATTGATGAGCAACGGGATGACAGTGGCAGTGACGCTCAATTAAAAAAAAATTTTTTTTTGCCTCACCCAGAGTGCTCACATCTTACTCCTGGATTTGTGATCAGGAATCACTCCTAGGGGGGCTTGGTTGACCATATGGGGTGAGAGGGATCAAATCCAAGTCTGCTGCATGCAAGGCAAGTGCCCCACCTGCTCAGCCCACTCCCAAAATAATGTTTGAAATGACTTTCTATGACAGGTGTAAAAAAACTGATTTTACTAAGAGTATGGAAAATAGAATGGTTTTTTGAGTGGGAGTCCCAAGCAGTGCTCGGGGGCTCCAGGGTCACTGATGGCAATGGAGCACTAGGGCCAAGCCCTCGCCACTGTTATTTGACATAGCATTGGAAATCCAAGCACGACAGTTTGTCAAAATAAAAAAGATTTCAAATTGGAAAAGAAGTAAAACAATGGCTAATTGCAGATACTACTATATTGTACATAGAAAATCCAAAGAACTCCACTGAAAAGTTGCTAATATTTAAAAATGAATATTGTAAAATGACAGCTTATAAAATCAACATACAAAATTATGTTGCATTGCTTAAGTAATAGCGGAGGTTTACCTTTTTAAGCAATAAAAATTGGTTTTTATTTATTTATTTTATTTATAAAAAACACAATGGGGATCTGATAAGGGAAGGAATGGCAGTTTACAGAAGAGGATCTTTGAATTGACCTAGACTGAGTGTAATTTTAATAAGCAGATAGTAGCAAAGGGCTTTCGGTCACCACCGCATCTATTATATACTCCCCCACTCCATTATCAGAGCCAATATATATTGCATGTTAACTGTGAGACAAGCACTGCCCTAGGAATTTTATATACATCAGTT